>NW_012114777.1:1123346-1143418 GCF_000951035.1 Colobus angolensis palliatus | reverse complement strand
GTCTCAAAAAAAAAAAAAATTGTTGACCCTGCACAGTGGCTCATGCCTGTAATCCCAGTACTTTGGGAGACCACAGTGGGAGGATAGCTTGAGCGCCAGAGTTTGAGACCAGTCTGGGCAACATAATGAGAAACCCATCTCTTAAAAAAAAAAAAAATTAGCTGGGCATAGTGGCACACGCCTGAGGTCCCAGCTACTCAGGAGGCCTGGGAGGTCAACGCTGCAGTCAGCTATGATCATACTATTGTACTCTAGGCTGGGAAACAGAGCAAGACCCCGATCTCATTTAAAAAAAAAAAAAAATTAAGAATTGTTACTGTTAGCTGTTATAATGATACGCAATTATGTTTTTAAAACAGTCCTTCAAGACAGGCGCGGTGGCTCACGCTTGTAATCCCAGCACTTTGGGAGGCCGAGACAGGTGGATCACTTGAGGACAGGAGTTCAAGAGCAGCCTGGCCAACATGGTGAAACCCCATCTCTACTAAAAATACAAAACAATTAGCCAGGCGTGGTAGCGGGCACCTGTAATTCCAGCTACTCAGGAGGCTGAGGCAGGGGAATCACTCGAACCCAGGAGGCGGACATTTCAGTGAGCCGAGATCACACCATTGCAATCCAGCCTGGGCAACAAGAGTGAAACTCTGTCTCAAAAAAAAAAGGTCATTAGAGCGATAATAGCAAGGTGGCAGAATAGGAAACCCCAGTCCCGTTTTCCCAAGGAGACATCAACTTAACAACAATATGCAGACCAAATTGCCTTTGTGACGGCTCCAGAAACCAAAGAGGTCGCAGCACTCAGGTGCGTACAAAGCCAAGAAGAACTCCATCAAAGTGGGTAGGAAAATGTCTTACATTTAGCCGACCCTAACCCCTCTCCATTCCCAGTGCAACATGGAGTGGAAGAAAACTCACAACTCCCAGACAAGGGATAAAGAAGAATGAAACATGAGCACAACATCCTGGCTTTCTGGGGGCCGTCCAACAGACTGGTTTCTGCCTTGCCTGACTCAGTGAACTCAGAGCAGAAGACGCATAGTTTGGATGATAGGTTGGGGACCACTAAACAGAAGTGTCACATGAGTTGCTACAGGAAAGCTACAGTACTGAAGACAGACACCAGAGGGAGTAAGAGATCATGAACTCCCGAGAAAACAGGGGCAAGCTTTTTAACTAGAACATTACACACACAGAGACACACACACGTGCGGTAGCTCATGCCTATAATCCTAACACTTTGGCAGGCCAAGGCAGAAGGATGGCCTGAGCTCAGGAGTTTTGAGACCAGCCTGGGCAACATAGTGAGAACTTGTCTCTACAAATAAAAAATAAATAAAAGAAAATTACACACACAAGCTCAGAGAAAATGCATCCCCGGCTGGGCATGGTAGCACGTGCCTGTAGTCAAAAATTAGCCGGGCATGGTGGCGCACGCCTGTAGTCCCAGCTACTCGGGGGTGCTGAGGCAGAAGAATCTCTTGAACCTGGGAGGCAGAGGTTGCAGTGAGCAGAGATCATGCCACTGCAGTCTAGCCTGGGCGACAGAATGAGACTTCATCTCAAAATAAATAAATAAATCAATAATAAAGAAAGAAAATGCATCCCCAAGAAAAGTTTGAGAAGTCGCCCACCATCTATGGTCAGGCTTCTTGTGGAGATCTCCTATATGAAGCCGGTCCATATGGACTGGAAGAGACAATCCCAACAAGATGTCACAAGACATACAAAAGAGGGAAACATAGCTGATATGGTTCGGATGTTTGTCCCCTCCAAATCTATGTTGAAATGTGAATGTGATTATCAGCGTTGGAGGTGGGGCCTGGTAGGAGGTGACTGAATCATGGCAGTGGATCCTTCATGGATAGTTTAGCACTATCCCCTTGGTTATAAGTGATTTCTCACTCTGAATTCACATGACATCTAGTTGTTTAAAAGTGTGTGGCACCTCTCTCCTTGTTCCCTTGCTCCCACTTTTGCCATGTGATGTGCCTGCTCCCACTTTGCCTTCCACCATGATCAAGTTTCCTGAGGCCTTCACCAGAAGCAGATGCTGGATCCATGCTGGTACAGCCTGCAGAACCATGAGCCAATTAAACTTCTTTGCTATATAAATTACCCAGCCCCAGGTGTTTCTATGTGGCAACACAGAAACAGACCAACACAATGGCCCAATAAAATGAACAAAATAAATCTTCAGCAAGCAACTCTAAAGAAGTGGAGAACTATGAATTAGCTGATAAACAATTAAAAATAATCATTATAGGGAAGCTCAATTAGCTAAAAGAGAACACAAATAGACAACTAAACAAAGTCAGAAAGACAATGCATGAATAAAATGAGAATATCAATAAAGAAATGAAAACTATAAAAAAGAAAAACACACAATCTGGAGTAGAAAAATAGCTGAATTGAAAAATTCACCAGCAGACAAATATGTAACAAAGTAGAGATTTTGTAAGTGATTGAAGTTAAGTTGTATCAGTTTAAAATACATTATTATAACTTTAAGATGTTTTATATAATCCCCATAGTAACTACAAAGAAAATACTTATAGAAGATATACACAAGGAAAAGAGGAGGGAATCAAAGCATGTCACTACAAAAGTTAATGAGGCTGGGCGAGGTGGCCCCCACCTGTAATCCCAGCACTTTGGGGGGCCGAGGTGGGCACATCACTTGAGGTCAGGAGTTCGAGACCAGCTCAGTTAACATGGTGAAACCCCGTCTCTACTAAAAACAAAAAATTAGCCGGGCATGGTGGTGCATGCCTGTAATCCCAGCTACTCTGGAGGCTGAGGCAGGAGAATCACTCAAAGCCAGGAGGTGGAGGTTGCAGTGAGCCGAGATCGTGCCACTGCACTCCAGCTCGGGCAACAAGAGCGAAACTCCATCTCAAAAATAAATAAATAAATAAATAATAAATTAATGAAACACAAAGGAAGGCAGTACAAGAGGAAGAGAGAAAAAATAGTTACAAGATATACAGAAAACAACAAAATGGCAATAGTAAGTCATTCATTATCTGTAATTAATTTAAATATAAATGAATTAAACTCCCCAATCAAAAGACACAGATTGGTTGAATGAATTAAAAAAAAAAAAAGCAAGATCCAACTATATGCTTTCATATAAGAGATACAATTTTACACTTTAGATCTAGGATGCACATAGGCTGAAAGTGAAAAAGTGGAAAAAGGTAGTCCATGCAAATGGTAAGCAAAAGAGGGCAGAGGTGGCCATTCTACTGTCAGACAAAGTAGACTAGGTCAACCAGACAGAAGATCAATGAGGAAACAAGACTTGAACATTATAGACCAATTAGACCTGATAGACATATAGAGAACACTCCATCCAACAAGAGCGGAATACACATTCTTCTCAAGTGCAGAGATCACTCTCCAGAATAAATCACTGGTTAGGCCACAGAACAAGTCTTAACAAATTTAAGAAGACTGAAATCATACAAAGTATCGTTTCCAACCACGATAGAATGAAACTAGAAATCAGCAGCAGAAGGAAAATGGAAAATCCTCACATATGTGGAAATTAAACAGCAAACTATTAAACAACCAATGAGTCAAAGAAGAAACCACAAGAGGCTGGGCGCAGTGGCTCATGCCTGTAATCCCAGGACCTTGGGAGGCTGAGGCGGGTAGATGACCTCAGATCAGGAGTTTGAGACCAGCCTGGCCAACATGGTGAAACCCCATTTCTAAGCCAGGCACGGTGGCTCACGCCTGTGATCCCAGCACTTTGGGAGGCTGAGGCAGGCAGATCACTTGAGATCAGGAGTTTGAGGCCAGCCTGGCTAACAGTGAAACCCTTTCTCTATTAAAAATATAAAAAATTAGCCGGGTGTGGTGGTGGGAGCCTGTAATCCCAGCTACTCGGGAGGCTGAGGCTGGAGAATTGCTTGAACCCAGGAGGCGGAGGTTGTAGTGAGCCAAGATTGTGCTACTGCACTCCAGCCTGGGCATCAGAGTGAGACTCTGCCTCAAAAAAAAAAAAAAAAAAAAAAAAGAAGAAAAAAGAAAGAAAATCACAAGAGAAATTAGAAAATATTTTGAGACAAATGAAAATGAAAATACAGTATAGCAAAACTTATGGGATGCAGTGAAAGCATTATCAAGAAGGAAGATTACAGCTGTAAATGCTTACATTAAAAAAGAAGAAATAGCCAGGTGTGGTGCCTCATGCCTGTAATCCCAGATCTTTGGGAGGCCAAGGTAGGAGGATTGCTTAAAACCAGGAGTTCAAGACCAGCCTGGCAACACAGTGAGAACCCATCTCTACAAAAAATAATAATAAATAAAAAATAGCCAGACATAGTGGCCCTGTAGTTCTAGTTGCTCAGGAGGCTGAGGTAGTAAGATTGCTTGAGCCCAGGAGTTCGAGGTTGCAGTGAACTGTGACCCTTCCACTGCACTCCATCTGGGGTGACAGAGCCATACTGTATCTCTAAGAAAAGAGAAGGAGAAATGGCCAAAAGAAACAACCTAATTTTATACCTCAAAAAAACCTTTTAAACCTTAAGAAAAAGGAGAAAAAATGAGACCCAAAGTTAGTAAAAAAGAGAAGAAAATAACTAAGATTAGAACAGAGATATAAATGAAATTAAAAAATGAAACTAAGAGTTGGTTTTTTGAAATGGTCAAAATATTGGCAAACTCTTAGCTAGATTAACCAAGAAAAAAGAGAGAAGATAACTAAAATTAGAAATGCCATATGGGACATTATAAATGATGCTACAGAAATTAAAAGGATTTACAAGAATACAATGAACAATTATGCACCAGCAAATTGGGTAATCTAGAAGAAATGGACACATTCCTAGAAATATACAGCATACCAGAACTAATTCATGAAGAAATAAAAAACCCAAACAGACTTATGACTAGTAAGGAGATTGAATCAGCAACCAAAAACCTCCCAACAAAGAAAACCCCAGGACCAGAGGATTTCACAGTTGAATTCTACAAAACATTTTAAGGAGAATTAAGATTTTAAAAAATTCAATAAATTAGGATAGAAGGAAACTACCTCAACATAATACAAACTATATATGAAAAGCTTACAGCTAATATTACACTCAATAGTAAACAATTGAAAGCTGCTCCTCTAAGATCAGGAATAAGGCAAGGATGGCTCACTCTTGCAAATTCTATTTAACATAGTAGTGGAAGTCCTAGGTAGAGCAATTACCCAAGACAGAGAAATAAAATACATCCAAACTGAAAGGAAAGAAGTAAGTTATCTTTATTCACAGATGACACAGTATTATATCACAAAAGGTTGAAAACTAATGAACAAATTCAGCAAAATTGCAGCACACAAAATTAATACAAATATCAGGTGCATTTCTATACACTAACAGTAAATAATCTGGCAAGTAAACTAAGAAAACAATCCAATTTTCTTTTTTTTTCTTTTTTTTCTTAATGAGATGGAGTCTCACTCTGTCACCCAGGCTGGAGTGCAATGGTGTGATCTCAGCTCACTGCAACCTCCGCCTCTTGGGTTCAAGCAATTCTCTGCCTCAGCCTCCTGAATGGCTGGGATTGCAGGTGCCTGCCACCACGCCTGCCTAATTTTTTTGTATTTTTTAGTAGAGATGGGGTTTCGCCATCTTGGCCAGGTTGGTATTGAACTCCTGACCTCGTGAGCCCCCCACCTCAGCCTCCCAAAATGCTGGCATTACAGGTGTGAGCCACCGCGCCCGGCAACAATCCAATTTTCCATAGCACCAAAAAGAATAAAATGCATAAGAATAAACTTAACCAAGGAGGTGAAAGACTCACACACTGAAAACCACAAAATATTGCTAAAAGAAATAAAAGAAGATTCAAATAAATGTAAAGACATCCTATGTTTATGGATTAGAATACTGAATATTGTTAAGATGTTAATACTACCCAAAGAGATCTATCTGTAGATTCAACACAATACCTATCAAAGTACAAATGGCATTTTTGCAGAAATAGAAAAATGTATCTGTAAATTCACGTGGACTCTCAAGGGGCAACAAATAGCCAAAACAGTTTTGAAAAAGAACAGGATTGGAGGACTCACACTTCTGATTTCAAAACATATTATAAAGCCACAATTATTAAAGCTCTTGTAGGTAGCATGAGCATAACAACAAATAGACCAGTGGAATAAGATAGAGAATCCAGGAATAAATCATTGTGTAAGTGGTAAAATTGTCTTTAGCAGGGGTTTCAAGTCCACTGAATGGAGAAAAAACAGTCTCATCAACAAATGGCGTTGGGAAAACTGGATATCTACAGACAAAAGCCATAAAGTGGAACCCTTACATGATACACAAAAATTATGCTTACCTTAACACAATATACAAAAATAAACTCAAAATGGATTAAAAACCAAATGGTAAGACCTAAAACTATCAAACTTCTAGAAGAAAACAAAGAGGAAAGGCTTCATGACATGGGATTTGGCAATGATTTGTTAAATATGTCAAAAACATAGGCAACGAAATCAAAGATTTTGAAGTTGGATGTGATTACATTATATCAAACTTTAAAACTTTTGTCCATGAAAGTACATAGCTGAGAGAGTAAAAAGGCAACCTACAAAATGAAAGAAAATACTTGCAAATCATCTACGTGATAAGGGATTAATATCCAGAAAATATAAAGAACTCATACAACTCACAAAAACAAAAAAAACCCACTTTAAAAAAATGGGCAAACAGCCAGGTGCAGTGGCTCACGCCTGTAATCTCAGCACTTTGGGAGGCCAAAGGGGGGTGGATCACCTAAGGTCAGGAGTTTGAGACCAGCCTGGCCAACATGGTGAAACCCCGTCTCTACTAAAAATACAAAAAATTAGCTGGGTGTGGTGGTGCATGCCTGTAATCCTAGCTGCTCAGGAGGCTGAGGCAGGAGAATCGCTTAAACCGCAGGAGGTGGTGGTTGTGGTGAGCCGAGATCGCGCCATTGCGCTCCAGCCTAAGCAACAAGAGCAAAACTCCGTCTCAAAAAAAAGGAAAAGAAAAGGGCAAAGGACTTGAATAGTTAGTTCTATAAAGAAGATATAGAAATGACCAACAAGCTTGCCAAAAGCAGTGGCTCACGCCTTTAATCCTAGCATTTTGGGAGGCAGAGGTAGGCAGATCATGAGGTCAGGAGTTCAAGACCAGCCTAGCCACCATTGTGAACCCCGTCTCTACTAAAAATACAAAAGTTAGCTGGGTGTGGTGGCATGCACCTGTAATCCCAGCTACTTGGGAGACTGAGGCAGGAGAATTGCTTGAACCCATGGGGCAGAGGTTGCAGTGAGCCAAGATCGTGCCACTGCATTCCAGCCTGGGCAACAAAGACTCTGTCTCAAAAAAAAAAAAAAAAAAGAAGGAAAGAAATGCCAACAAGCATATAAATAGATGCTCAACTTCATTAATCATTACAGAAGTACAAATCAAAACCTCAATGAGATATCACTTCACACCCATTAGGATGGTTACTACAAAAAAAAAAAAAAATGAAGTGTTGGTGAGGATTTGGAGAAACTGGATCCCCTGATGGGAATGCAAAATGGTGCAACAGGACAGGGATTCCTTAAAAAATTTAAAATAGAAATACCATATGATCCAGCAATCTCACTTGGTATATATCCAAAATAATTCCAGGCAAAATCTCAAATACATATTTGCATACTCATGTTCATTGTAGCATTATTCACAACAGCCAAGAGGTGGGAACAATCTAAATGTCCAACAGATGAATGAATTTTTTAAAAGCGGTATATATACATATATTGAGGTATCATTCAGCCTTAAAAAAGAAGAAAAATCCTGCCACATGATACGGCATGGGTCAAACTTGAAGACATTAAGCTAAATAAAATGTCAGTCACAAAAAGACACATATATGATTCCACTCACATGAAGTATCAAGTAATCAAACTCATAGAAAAAGAAAGTAAAATTGTGGTTGCCAAGAGTTCAGGGTGAAAAAAAAATGGAGTTAGTGATTAATGGGTAAGAGGTTCAGTTTCACAAGATAAAAGACTTCTGGATATTTGTTGCACAACAGTATGAGTATAATTAATGCTACAGAACTGTTAAAAAAAAGAGTCTTTATCTTTCAGATTTAGGTATTAGAAAATGTGTGAGTAAAATATGATGTCTGAAATTTGCTTCCAAATAATCTGAAGGCTGGTTGGGGAAGGTGGTGGAGTCACACATGAAATAAAACTGGTATTAATTGACAATCTTTAAAACTGAGTGGGTTTATTATACCATTCTCTCTCTACTTTTGTGTATGTTTGGAATTTTCCATCATAAAGGAGTTTTTAAAAACCCAAGGTTATCAAAATGAAAAATCATCAATAGAAGTGCTGGATAACAAAGTCAAGGAAATATCACAAATGTATAATTTAAAAGATTTGCTGAGGTGTGTGGATCACCTGAGCTCAGGAGTTTGAGACTAGCTAGCCTGGCTAACATGGCATAACCCCGTCTCTACATAAAATACGAAAATCAGCTGGGAACGCTGGTGCACACCTGTAATCTCAGCTACTCAGGAGGCTGAGACAGGAGAATTACTTGAACCCAGGAGGCAGAGGTTGCAGTGAGCTGAGATCACACCACTGCACTCCAGCCTGGGTGACAGAGCAAGACTCTGTCTAAAAAAAAAAAAAAAAAAGAGAGAGAAGTTATGAAAGAAAGGTAAGAGACACACAAGTCCTTCAGAAGGTCATGCAATCAATAGGAGTCCCAGAAAGAAAAGAGACAAATGGAGGGTAGGGCTAAAATAATGAGCGATTTGTTTTTGTACATCAGATATATGATATCGTACTGACTCCTGGGAGGAATACAAATGTGCACAGTTGCTTGAAAGCCTCAATTTGATAGTGTTTCTTAAAATTAAAAATTTCCATATTCTCTGGTGAAAATATCTTTTTTATTTGAGACAGAGTCTTGGTCTGTCGCCCAGGCTAGAAACCTTCGCCTCCCGGGTTTAAGCGGTTCTCGTGCCTCAGCCTCCCAAGTAGCTGGGACTACAGGCATGCCTGGCCAATTTTGTATTTTTTAGTAGAGATGGGGTTTCACCATGTTGGTCAGGCTGGTCTCGAATTCCTGACCTCAGATGATCCATGGGGTGAGTTCTTTTTAAGTTAATTTAGAAAGATATGCACAATATGTAAGGCAAAAATAAGTAAATAAAGAGCAGTTTACAGAACAAATGGTATAGAAAGATTTGGTTTAATTTTCGTCTCCACAAATTAAAGGAAGAGTTTTTCTATGAAAGTGAAATATGCTATTATTCCTAGGATAAAGGAAATAAGGATCGATTTTGTGCCTCTGACTTACTTTTTCTTTCTTTCTTTTTTTTTTTTTGTGAGATTGAGTTTAGTTCTATTGCCCAGGCTGGAGTGCAGTGGCTCATTGCGACCTCTGCCTCCCAGGTTCAAGAGATTCTCCTGCTTCAGCATCCCAAGTAGCTGGGATTACAGGTGCCTGTCACCACGCCTGGCTAATTTTTGTATTTTTAGCAGAGGCGGGTTTCACCATGTTGGCCAGGCTGGTCTTGAACTCCTGACCTCAGGTGATCCAACCACCTTGGCCTCCCAATGTGCTGAGATGACAGGCGTGAGCCACCCCATCCAGCCGTAGTTCCTCTTACTTTCAAAAGATAAAATTTCATTTACATTGACTGAAATACAATTAAACAAAACCTGCTTGGTCACTTTTTTGGCAGAGGAGAATGCAGTTAAAAAGGACATGTCCCCGGGGATTCAAATACACTTCTCAAAGTGTATTGCTGGCCCTCCGTATCCATGGGTTCTGCATCTGTAGATTCGATCAACTGTAGGTCAGAAATATTCAGAAAAAAAATTGTCTCTACTGCACATGTATAGACGTTCTTTTTCTTGTCATTATTCCCTAAATACAGCAGAACAACTACTTACATACCATTTACATTGTATTAGGTATTACAAGTAATCTAGAGATGACAAATTATACAGGAGGATGCCATAGATTATATGCAAATACTATGCCATTTTGTATCAGGGACTTGGGCTTCCTCAATTTTGGTATTCAAGAGAGGTACTGAACTGATCCCACACAGATACCTAGGAAACACTGTAATTCAATGCAGTATCATGGGTCAGCTAGAGCACATCCTGTGCCAGTGAGAGAAATCTATTCCCTTAACAAGTTAGTCTTGGTTTGTTTGGAAAATGTCTCCCAGAAGGACAGTGAACACCCATATATGCATTTGAGAGAGATACTATTAGTATGCTCATTAGGCACATGACTGAGGCTCAAAGTCAAGTAACTTGATAAAGTCTCCACAACCAAGTAACTAATTTTGGAGCCGTCTGTCTGACTGCATGGCTAGAGATTCTACTTCTATACTCTTGCCTGTTCATTTTATATCCACAGAGCATACACACAGGCACTCTACCCATGTCATGCGAAGAAATCTAATCCAGTCTGGGTATAGTGGCTCTTGCCTATAACCCTAGCATTTTGGGAGGCCGAGAAGGGTGGATCACCTGAGCACAGGAGTTTAAGACCAGCCTGGGCAACATGGCGAGACCCCATCTCCACAAAAAAAATTAGCCGGGCCAGGTGTCATGGTGTCATGGTACCAGCCTGTAGTCCCACCTACCTGAGGTTGAGGCAGGAGGATCGGTTGAGCCAGGGAGTTCAAGTGAGCCATGATCACACTACTGCACTCCAACCTGGGTGACAGAGCGAAACTGTCTCAAATTAAAAAAAAAAAAGAAATCTGACCCAGCAATCAACAGCTATGGTGGTTTGTTCCCTTGGTTATTGCTAGTTTACATTTCTACACCAGAAGCAGGGCTCCGCAAATCCAAATAAAGCAAGCACTGGAGAGATATCCTATTTTCAACCTTCCTAACTCCCCATCCATACAAGACGGCCTGTAACTTGCATAGAATTATTGGCATCATTACCACGATTTAATCTACCCTTAATTTCCTATATTCAAAGGCCCTGCAGTTTTATTTCCATGCAGGTATTTTTAAGTGTTTGAGAAATTGAAGATAATAGCAGTTTCAAATATTTAAGTGCTATTTTAGCTGTAATACAGGTTCTCAATTACATATAGCTTTAATTCAACACTTTCACCATTGTGAAAGTTCACAATTTAGGGAAAGCCATGAAGCTGTCCTTCCACTACTGATTTACTAAAGCTTATTTTTCACAGTGTATGTTCTCTGGACTTTAGTGACATTGCTTTCAGAATTATTTCCTCAATCAGTTCTCAAGACACGTGTACTCCAAAGACTGCTACGCTGCATTAAAAGTTCTTAGGTATATCTGTCTGGGGGCCACATATGAACAGGTATTCCATTTTAAAATGCTCTTAATAACTGCTACCTAAACAGCTCCCAAAGATAAACTCGTTTAAATTTAGCAATGTGGCATAATTCATTCCAGACTCAGTTCCACTCAAATCCTTGATGTTAACTGGGTTTGTCTTCTTGAGATCTGAAGTAGACTCAAAAAGAATTGGATGTTGGGTAATAGCAGGGGAGGGGCAAGGGGTGACTCCAATGTTTGAACTGTCAGACTTCAGTGGACAATGGATTGAGACATGGAATACCGAACAGAGCTTCTGGGAGGGAAGATTTCATTTTAGACACATTAGCTTTTCAGCTGTGAGTTGCAGGTCCCTCGTATGCAGTTGGTTGTATACAGAAATCTCAATTGAAGGTCAATTTGAAGAGTTCAGCGTGAAAGCTTAGGCCCAAATCCAAAGACAAACTTGAATTACCCAACTTTGATCCTATTAAAAATCTCAAAAATTTTCTGAAGGCAATCTTAACAGTTTATAGATGTTTTATTTTTCCAAAATAAATCTACAGAAGCTTTCCCCAATACATTTAGCAAATCTGTAAGGGTATCTGATTATAAATTCTAGGCTGGGTGAGTGGCTCACTCCTGTAACACCAGCACTTTGAGAAGCTAACGCAGGCTGATGGTTTGAGTCTTAAGAATTCTAGACCAGCTTGGGAAACAAGGCAAAACCTCACCTCTACAAAAAACAATTAGCTGGGCATAGTAGCCACATGCCTGTTAAGTCCTGGTTACTAGGCAGTTTGAGGTGGATGGCATGAGTCCAGGAGGTCAAAGCTGCAGTGATTACACCACTGCACTCCAGCCTGGATCACAGAGTGAGACCGTCTCAAAAACTGAAAATGTATTTTTAAAAAGTATAAAAGTGAAAATGTGCCGGGCATGGTGGCCCATGCCTCTAATCCCAGCACTTTGGGAGGCCAACCAGGGGGATTACCTGAGGTCGGGAGTTTGAGACCACCCTGACCAACAGGGCAAAACCCCATCTCTACTATAAATACAAAAACTAACCAGGCGTGGTGGCAGGCACTTGTAATCCCAACTACTTGGGAGGCTGAGGCAGGAGAATTGCTTGAACCCGGGAGGCAGAGGTTGCAGTGAGCCAGGATCACACCATGGCACTCCAGTCTGGGCCACAGAGCAAGATGCCACGAAACTTTTATATTTAAAATATGAAACACTCAAAATGTAAGAATTTAAAACTAAGTTTTAGTTCCTAAAACCCTAAAACTTAGTTTTAGTCCTTCCTCTGCCAATTAATTCTTTTTTAAAGACGATAAGCTTGGTTAATTTAAAAATATTAGTCACTAATTTTCAGAACCTGCCTACTAGTGCACTAGGCTCTCAGTCACGGCTGTGTATTACAAACGCCCCAGACCAATCAGAATTCCTACGGTATGCCAATGTTATAAACTGACAGTGTCCAATACAACTGGTCAGGTCTCACATTATTATGTAGTTAACGGAATTCAGTTTTCAAATGACTCAAACGACAATGAAAACAGGATAGACCATTCTAAGATATCCATATATTCCAGTCTCATAGTACACTTTTATATTCCTAAAATCTGCTAGTATTCTGAATAAAAACCAACAAAAGTTAACAACTGGTGATCAATTTATTAAAATAGTTGACTTAAGCATCTGCAATGGTGACTTCCACCTCAACTCCTGGCTCAATACTGATGGAAGTAATCTGCTTAACAATCTCAGAAGGACTGTGCAAGTCAATGAGTCGCTTGTGGATTCTCATCTGGAAACGATCCCATGTCTTAGAACCTTCACCACAAGGAGTTTTTCTTGTAGTGATTCTCAAAGTCTGCAACAAAAGACAAAGGAAACCAAGTGTTTACGGCTTTATAATTATCCCTAGAACATCTGGAAAAACACTTTTAATCATCTCATTAGTTTCCCTTTGGCATGATTCCTATTTATACTAACTTAGATTTTCAGGTACCATGGGTTGAAAATGCCAGGTCTGTTTTCACTGTACTAGACACCAGCCTTAGAGCTTGCGCCTGTTAAGCACCAAACCACACCAAGAACACAACAGCAATAATTAAACGATCATATCTAAACATTAGATACTTACTAGGAACCGAAATCTACCACCAATTTCTATACGCGTTTGTAGATAGCATCAGGGTTAACAATTTCGGCAGCCAAACCCCTTAAAGAACCTGAATTCACGCAACATCCAGGAGCAACTCCTACTTCCTGCCCCTCCGATTTACTTTACCTTGGTAGGCATTCGCACTGGTCCTTTCACTTTCAGGTTCTTTTCCTTCGCGCCTCTGATCAAGTCAGCACACACTGCAGGAAATAAAAAGACCTCTCAGTACAAGCAAAACAATTAAAATCGGCTTAAGACCTTCACTTCTACTGGCTCAGAATAGCGTATAACACTATCACCGTTATTCAACACAATAGGTACCTCCTCATCGCCAGCTGTATGACAATGAAAGCAGTTTTAGGCCATGCTTTACCTTTTTAGGCAAGCAACTTGTCACTTCACTTCTTGGAGTCCGCCTTGTACACTAACATTAACGAGTAAAGCTCGTCGCTTTTTGTCCAATTCCCGCCCCCACCGCATGACTGCACTGACCCTTTTCCAGGGATTTAACGTTGCGGCTCGTTAGGGTGATTCGAATTCGGTGAATTGCCACCTCCGGCTCCACGGGCGTTTTTCCGGTATCCTTAAAAGCCTATTGTTAGACACATAAGAAAGAACAATAAACCAAAAATGGTCTGCCACTTCTGGAGAAAGGCAGCTTCCGGAAGC
Source organism: Colobus angolensis palliatus (assembly GCF_000951035.1). Taxonomy (NCBI): domain Eukaryota; kingdom Metazoa; phylum Chordata; class Mammalia; order Primates; family Cercopithecidae; genus Colobus; species Colobus angolensis. Next base: position 1,129,282 of record NW_012114777.1, on the reverse strand, counting down.
TTCCCGGGTTCCCCCACCATTTCAGAAGCGCCTTTCCGCCCCTACACGCCCCGGCATCTGCCCTACAGGAGCACGAGCTCGAAACCGGAGTCCCCCAGGCGCCCGAGCCCCGCGTTGAGCAGCCCGCCGCCGACTGCTGCCTCACCATGGCTGCTGCGCGGCTTCCTGACCGACTTGTTCCTCTGCGAGAGCGAACAGCGGTGAGTCAGGAGCAGGACGTGCGAACCAAAGATCCGCAAGCACTACAACCGCGTCTTCCTCGAAAAGAAAGGGGTGAGACTTGAGCAACGCTTATATAGCACGCCTACATCCGGGTCCCACACGCCCCGGAACAGGAAATGTCCCGGACCCTAGAGGCGGTCGCACAAGGCCGAGCTGGAGCACTCGTGGAGTTGGCAGGAAAGGCACGGCTGCGTGCGCCCCCTGTCCGCACGGAGGAACCGAAGCCCCGCAGGGTGGAGTCCCCGCATGCGCGGAGATGGCCACCCGGCCGAGAGAACAGGCGAGACGGAAACCTGAGAAACTCCTCTGTCTGGTGCACTTAACCCTCTCCCTCGTAAAGTGCACACGAACTCTGGTTTTTACGTTGCGAATTTTGCTTTCTACACAGACCATACCACTCGTTGTTCTCTGAGGATGAGGTAACTTCTCTGAGTTTAGCTGACATGAGCAATGGCAGAAATGCTTCTCGTAAACTGGACACCTTACGTTAGCATTAGTAGGCAGTTATTTTTCATAGCCTGAAACGTCCTTTTGTGATATTTCAGCTCCTGGCTTCCCAGTCCAGCAGAAGTATCTACATCTGTTTCTGGAAAGGACCTGAACTTGGCTTCTCGTTCCTCTGGAAAGTGAGGCGAAAATGCCAGGCTGCGCAGCTACCCTGAGGCCCGGCCTGGTACCTGGCTAGCCACCCAGTCCTGATACCTCATCTCCTTTCTGTTGGATAAAGTCATTGGATAAGATCCCCCAGGGTCTTCTTAATACTGAACATCTGTTCATAATCACATAAGTGACCAAATATAGTGGTAAACCCGAATGGTCAACTGGGCTGAGCAATGGGAGAGGGCGCAGGATGAGCTCACCTACACCTGAGCAAGAAGCCGGGGATAATACGTGGAAATCATTGAGATGGATTTTGATACAGGGCAGAAGGAAGAGTAAAATAATCTCATACTACTTTCCACCTGAAGCTCTGAGCCAAAAGAGTTATTTGCTCAAACACTTCGAACTGGGGAGGGACAGAGCTCTGATGCCTCCCTCCAGGCCTGTTTTTGTTGTTGTTGTTGTTTGTTTGTTTGTTTGTTTTTGAGACGGAATTTCCTTCTTGTTGCCCAGGCTGAAGTGCCATGGCGCCATCTCGGCTCACCGCAACCTCCGCCTCCTGGGTTCAAGTGATTCTCCTGCCTCAGCCTCCCGAGTAGCTGGGATTACAGGCATCCGCCACCGTGCACGGCCAATTTTGTTTTGTTTTGTTTTGTTTTTTAGTAGAGACGGGGTTTCTCCATGTTGGTCAGGCTGGTTTCGAACTCAGGATCTCAGGTAATCCGCCTGCCTCGGTCTCCCAAAGTGCTGGGATTACAGGCGTGAGCCACAGCGCTCGGCCCATCAGGGCTCTTTCTTGAGATTTTGTCTTCTGTTCCTTGGTAGAAAATTATTTTTGAAACTTTAATCAGATAATAGCATTGTCTTATTTGGTGATAACTGGAACATAACTAATAACTGGGTTTCTTTGGCTCACGATACATATGAGGGTTTTTGCTGCCATTTTAACAATTACTTTAAATTTTCAAATTTGGATGTTTTCCAGTTCCATTTTTTGGGTTTTTTGTTTGTTTGTTTGTTTGTTTGTTGAGATGGAGTCTCGCTCTGTTGCCCAGGCTGGAGTGCAGTGGCATGCTTTTCACTCAAGCGATTCAAGTGATTCTCCTGCCTCAGCCTCCTGAGTAGCTGGGACTACAGGTGCGTACCACCACTCTCAGCTAATTTTTTGTATTTTTACTAGAGACGGTGTTTCACCGTGTTAGCCAGGATAGTCTCAATTTCCTGAACTCTTTATCCGCCCACCTCGGCCTCCCAAAGTGCTGGGATTACAGGTGTGAGCCACCTAGCCCGGCCCCAGTTCAGTTATTTTTAAATGTAATCCATTGTCTGTAAGTACTCTTTTAGTAGAATTTTTAGCAGAAAATCTGAAAGCCTGCATTCTTATTGTGCTAGCTGTAACCTAATTGAGACTTCATAACTTAGAGGTTTAACTTATTGGAATGGCTATGTGCAACAAATAGACAAAAGCACAATTGCCCTGCTCCCTGGGGTGTGGTCAGCCACCACTATAGTACTGCCTGGAGGTGACTGTGCATCTTTTAAGTAAACATATACAGCAGCATTCATGTTTTCTAATGCCTCAAAGATGACTGAAAATTCAATGAAGGAATTTCATTGAGAAGTGCAATTGTAATTTTTGTACAAGTGTGATTTTTTTTTTGATAACAAATCTGGTACATCTTTTTCTTAGGCTTACCTCATCCTTTAAGTATTTGAGGAACTGTTGAACAAGTTAACTACTTTGATCATAAATAAGGAAATTTCACTATAGAGAAAAGCACAATGTGGCTCAGCAGGTATGTGAAAAATGGCTGATGTGACTAGAACTAAGGAAACAAATGGTTAAGTTAATATTAGACAAAAGTAATGGAAATTTTTTATTTTTTATTTTGGAAAATAGTATGGAGGGTCATCAAAAAATTAAAAATGGAACTTCCATATGAACCAGCCATCCCACTTCTGGGTATATACCCAAAGAAAATGAAATTGGTATCTTGAAGAGATACCTGCACTTTATTGTAGCATTATTTACAGTAGCTAAGGTCAGGAAATGACCTAGGTGTCCAGTAACAGATGAATGGATCTTTTTTTTTTTGAAACAGAGTCTTACTCTGTTGCTCAGGCTGGAGTGCAGTGGTGCGATCTCGGCACACTGCAACCTCCATCTCCTGGGTTCAAGCAATCCTCCTGCCTCAGCCTCCCAAGTAGCTGGACGTTCAGGCGGGCACCACCATGTCTGGCTAATTTTTGTATTTTTAGTAGAAACAGGGTTTCACCATGTTGGCCAGGCTAGTCTCAAACTCCTGACCTCAGGTTATCTGCCCACCTCAACCTTCCAAAGTGCTGGGATTACAGGCGTGAGCCACCGTGCCCAGCCTGAATGGATCAATATTATTCAGCCTCAAAAAATAAGAAAATTCTGGCCGGGAATGGTGGCTCACACCTGTAATCCTAGCTTTTTGGGAGCCCGAGGCAGGTAGATCACCTGGAGTCAGAAGCTCGAGATTGGCCTGGCCAACATGGTAAAAGCCTGTCTCTACTAAAGGTAAATATACTGTGTGAGTTCACTTATATGTGGAGTCAAAAAAAAGTCAAATTTGTAGAAACAGACAGTAGACTAGTTACTAGAGTCAAGAGGTGGGATCTAGTAGGGTTTGAGAATTTTAAAGTTTATTAGTTTAAGTTTCAAATACTTTGCCATATTTTTCTCTTGAAAACCAGCAGCTTCTTTGGCCCCCAATTTCTCTTTAAAATTTTATATTCGGGCCAGACGCAGTGGCTCACGCCTGTAATCCCAGTACTTTGGAAGGTCGAGGTGGGTGGATCACCTGACATCAGGAGTTCGAGACCAGCCTGACCAATGTGGTGAAACCCTGTCTCTACTAAAATACAAAAATTAGCTGGGCGTGGTGGCGGGTGCCTGTAATCTCAGCTACTCAGGAGGCTGAGGCAGGAGAATCGCTTGAACCCAGGAGGCGGAGGTGGCAGTGAGCCGAGATCACGCCATGGAATCCAGCCTGGGCAACAAGAGCAAAACTCTGTCTCAAAAAAAAAAAAAAAACAGTTATGTTTGAATGCTAAATGCGAGCTCTCCATTGGAGAAAAAAGTAACAACAATAAGCCAAAAATAAGAAGAAAATACATAACTCCATCATTCAATGTATGTTTCTTTTCTTTTCTTTTTTGAGAAGGAGTCAGTCTCGCTCTGTTGCCCAGGCTGGAGTGCAGTGGTACGATCTCAGCTCATTGCAACCTCTGCCTCCCAGGTTCAAGTGATTCTCCTGCCTCAGCCTCCTGAGTTGCTGGGATTACAGGTACCCGTCACCACGTCCGGCTAACTTTTGTATTTCAGGTGAGACAGTGTTTTGCCATGTTGGTTAGGCTGGTCTCGAACTCCTGACCTCAGATGATCCACCAGCCTCGGCCTCTCAAAGTGCTGGGATTACAGGCATGAGCCACTGCGCCTGGCCAACATGTCTTTTAATGACGGTGTTATCATGAATTGTATGAATGGTTCTTTTAGGATTTGTTGAACCTGTCTTCTGTTTTTAGGCAGTTAGGCTTGTTTTCCCATTTTTCAGTCTTATAAACAATATCATGAGGTAAATTCTGGTAGATCAGGGTTTCTCAGTCTCAGCACAATTGACATTTTGGGAGCTGGATAATTCTTTGCTTTGGGGGACTGTCCTATGCGTTTAGGAGGTTTGGCAACATCTCTGGCCTCTATACTCACTAGGTGTTGGAGCAACCCCACTCCTCCACTGGTGACAATCAAACATGCCTCCAGACATTGTCAACAGTCCCTGTGGGTAAAAATCATGCCCGGTTGACAGCCACTATTGTAGATGAATATTTTAGCTCCTACTTAATGCCTTAGGTCAGTTACTAAATAACTTATCCGCTGATGGCTTAATCAAAGAATAAGCACATTTTAAATACTTTGGTATTAAGTAAGTTGCCCTCTGGGAAGGTTGTACCCAAATAGATATTTCCTCCAACAGCCAAATGAGGATTTCAGTGTGAAAAACATTGAATTAGATATCAGGTTCATTTTAACTTTTGACATATTCCTAACAACTTTATGAAATTTGTGTTTTCAATATCTCTATCTATAGCCTTTCTTTACTAATTTTTGCAGATCTTTTAAAATTATCTTGTAGACTTTTACTACAGGTATTTGTGTGGGTCTGTGGATGGCCATCTACTGGTCTTTCACTGCAATGACAGTTTCATCCTACTTTTTCCAAAAGGAAATTTATGGCAGTCAAAAACTACTGAATTCATGGTACACATGTGGAAATGTCTGAATCACATTTAAAAAGGTAAATTGTTGAATGAATGTGGATGAGTCTGTTTAGACACAACAGTAGTCCCCGCCTTATCCCTGGTTTCACTTTCTGAGGTTTCAGTTACCTGCAGCACAGTTCAGTAAGATACTTTGAAATCAGAGAGACCACATTCATGTAACTTTTATTACAGTATATGACTACTGCTGTCCTATTTTATTATTAAAATATAATAAAATAGTATTAATCTCTTGGTTACCTAACTTATAAATTAAACTTTATCATAGGTGTGTATGTACAGGAACAAATGTAGTATATATACAGTTTGGTTCTATCTGTAGTTTCAGGCACCCAGGGTGTCTTGGCACCAGGTCTGTGGATAAGGAGGAACTCCTGTATTTTATCTGTGGAATTTAAAAATCCAAATACAACATTTGTATGTTAAACTTCTTCAGTCTGAAATGCTTTCAGGCATCTACTGAGGGGCTTGGCACTACCTCTGTGGTTAAGGGGGATTTTATTTGTATTTTATTTTATTTATTTATTTATTTATCCTGTATTTTATTTGCAGAATTTTTAATCTAAGTACATATTTTTTTATATTAAACTTCTTCAGTCTGAAATTTAAGAATAAAAACCAGAGAGAGTATGTGAAGATTTAGAACAGTACTCAGCATATGAGAGTAGCCAGCACCAGGCCAGGTGCAGTGACTCATGCTTGTAGTCCCAGCTAGTGTTTGGATCAAAGCAGTCCAACTCTAGAGCCTGCACTCTTAGCCTCTGTACTGTCAGTGTACGTTAGCAGTCATCTTTTTTTTTTTTTTTTTT
>NW_012114777.1:1109815-1123196 GCF_000951035.1 Colobus angolensis palliatus | reverse complement strand
CCCGCTCATTTTTTGTATTTTTAGTAGAGATGGGGTTTCACCATGTTAGCCAGGATGGTCTCGATCTCCTGACCTTGTGACCTGCCTGCCTCGGCCTCCTAAAGTGCTGGGATTACAGGCGTGAGCCACCACGCCTGGCTGTTAGCAAGTCATCTTTATCACTTGCAGTGGCAATATGTCTGAGAGATACAAAATCCTATTGTGTTAAAGAACATGGCATAGAAGGGCTTTATACATTTCCCTATAGCTGAGGTTAGAAATTTTACACTTGATCTTAGCCAAAAGGCTGAGAAGCGATGAGGTTAGAAATTTTATTGAGCTACTGTTGTGTCCATTGTAAGGTAGAATGCCCATTTTAATGTTCTCATCCTTTCATTTGAAGTTCCATTGATACCAAGGCCATTCAACCCTATTTGCTCATTAAAATCATTTTACTAAAGTGACCAAAAGAACAGAACTAGGGATACAATAACATCTTTCAACGGAGAATGATTCATATGGAACATATGATAGATTGGTAATTTACAATCATATTTAATGGCAGAGCTCACTGAATTCTCTGTGGGGGTGGGAACTGAATGTCCTGCCCACAGGCCTCACTAGTGCCCCCTGTCCCCTCTCTTTGTCCTGCTCCCCAGCCTGCATAAAATCTGAAAAGTCACTGGTCTCCTGTCCCAGCTAGAACTGCTTCCTAGCTCTAGCAGAGAACCTGCAGAAGATTTCCACGACACAGCTTTGTGATCCTGATACCATGTGGGAAAGCTAGGGATATGTGATTTACCAGTCACTTCTGCTGGGCTTATGCTTTTCATGTTGTACAGAATTAATACAACTCTTTAGGAAATATTTCTACTATTTGCCTTCCTTTGTGAGAAGACTGGACTTTATGGCTCTCCCCACATACTAATTCTGCTGTGTTGCTTTTGTGCTTTGGACTGATTCAAAAATGGCCCCAAGAGTCCCCACCTCCTGCTTTTCATGCCCTTGTGAAAACTCCTTCTCCGAGTGTGAGAAACCGTGACTGCTCCCAAACATTAGAATTTGGCAACGATACTGGGATGTCACTTCCAGAAATAGATTAAATAAGATCCTGATTTCTGTATTGCCAGTGGACTCTCCCTTGCCAGCCTTGAGGAAGAAGCTGCCATGTTGGAGGCTGCCCTGTGGAGAAGCCCATGTGGCAAGGACATGAGGGCAGCTGGTGGCCCAGCCAGAAAGGAGCTGAGGCTCTCGGCCCAACAGCCTGAAAAGAACTGAAGTTACACCCACAATGACATGACTTTGGAAGCAGATCCTTGAGTCTTCAGATGAGACCTCAGAACTGGCCAACACTTTGATTGAAGCCCTAATGACAGACCCTGAAGCAGAGGGCCCTCCTAAGCCATGCCTGGATTCGTGACTTGCAGGAACTGTGAGGTAATGAATGTGTGCTGGTTGCTAAATTTGTGGTAATTTGTTACTTTAATACTGAGGAAATCAGATTACAATAAGAAGGAAATCAGATTACAATAAAGAAAGAGAAAGAAAGAAAGGAAAGAAAGAAAGAGAAAGAGAAAGGAGAGGGAAAGAAAGAAAGAAAGAGAGAAAGAAAAGAGAAGAAAGGTAAAGAAAGAGAAAGGAAGGAAGGAAAGGAAGGAAGGAAGGAAGGAAGGAGGGAAGGAGGGAGAGAAGGAAGGAAGGAAAGAAGGAAGGAAGGAAAAAGAAAAGAATAATTGAAAAAGAACACATACAAATGAAAAATCATCATGCCCTAATAGAGAAATGAACAAAAATCTTGAAAAGTCAATTCATAATAATATGCTTTTAGGAGACAAATATGAAAAACAGGAAAATGTGATCTCACAAGTACTTGAAGAATTGCAAATTTAAGGTATCTTTTTTTTTGAAACACCCATACATACACAATTCTTAATTTGAATAAAGTTGTGGTAAAAGAAGATCTCGCCACTGCTAATGACAATATAAATTATTAAAGCTTTTTGGAAAATAACTGCAGTTTGGCAGTGTATCAAGAACCTCAAAAATATTTGTATTCACTGATTCAGTAATTCTGCTTCTGGACATCCATCCTATGAAATACTACAGAATAAGAATTTTAACTGAAAAAAATCACCAAGAGCCATTTATTCTGTTAAGAAATTCAAAGAAAGATAAATGTTTTAAACTAGCTAAATAAATTGCAATGGAACAGTTGATTCCAAAGGATATGACGATTGTGATAACAGAAATGGCTGTACTATAGTGTTCAATAAATGGGGCAGAGTACAAAATTGTATACTGTTTGATATAAGTGTATTTTAAAAATCAACAAATTTTTCTTAAAACATACAGAGAAAAGACTGAAAGCAAAGTTTTGTTTGTCTGGGACTAGTTGTCTGGAAGGCTGTGGATTTATTTATTTAAAAAAAAACTTTTCTTGTTTTCCAATTTCTAGAAATTATTTATAATATAAACACCAATTTAAAAAATAGCCACAAGAATTACTTGCCTCTCTGTACACTAATAATGAACAATCTAAAAAGAAATTAAGAAAACAATTCCATTTACAATAGCTTCAAAAGAACAAAATACTTAGTAATAAACCTAATAGAAGTGAAAGGCTTTTACATTGCCATAAAACATTGCTGAAAGAAGACACAAATAAATGGAAGGACATCCTGTGTATGTGGTTTTGTTGTTGTTGTTTTGAGACAAGAGTCTCACTCTGTCGCCTAGGCTGGAGTGCAGTGGCACGATCTTGGCTCACTGCAAGCTCCACCTCCCGGGTTCATGCCATTCTCCTGCCTCAGCCTCCAGAGTAGCTGAGACTACAGGCGCCCGCCACCACGCCCGGCTAATTTTTTGTATTTTTAGTACAGACTGGGTTTCACCATGTTAGCCAGGATGGTCTCAATCTCCCGACCTCGTGATCCACCCGCCTCGGCCTCCCAAAGTGCTGGGATTACAGGCGTGAGCCACTGAGCCCGGCCTCATTCTGTGTTTATGAATTGGAAGATGGAATCTCGCTCTTGTCACCCAGGCTGTAGTACAATGGCGCAATTTTGGCTCACTGCAACCTCTGCCCCCCGGGTTCAAGCAATTCTGCTGCCTTAGCCTCCCAAGTAGCTGGGATTATGGGTGCCCGCCACCATGCATGGCTAATTTTTGTATTTTTAGTAAAAACAGGGTTTCACCATGTTGGCTAGGCTGGTCTCCAAGTCCTGATCTCAGGTGATCTGCCCGCCTTGGCTTCCCAAAGTGTTGGGGTTACAGGCATGAGCCACTGTGCCCAGCCGGAAGACTTAATATTGTAAAAATGTACATACTACCCAAAGCAACCTATAGATTCAGTGGAATCCTATTTCAGAATCTAAATGTCTTTCTTTGCAGAAATAAAAAAAAATTACCCTAAAATTCACATGGAACAAAAGATCTTTAATAGCCAAAACAAGTTTGAAAAGAAAGAACAAAGTTAAATGACTCACACTTCCTGGTTTCAAAGTATATTACAAAGTCATAGTAATCAAAACAGTGTAGTACTGGCATGAAAACAAACAAATAGACCAAAGGAATAAAATAGAGCCCAGAAATAAACTCTTGTGTATATGGTCAAATGATCTTCAACAAATATGTTTCATTTAGTTCTTTTTTATTATTTCTTTCTTTACCAAAGTAACTTAAGCAAACACAAAAGTCACATCATTTTATTTCTTCATCCTTCTGTTAGCATCTCTAAAATATGGACACTTTCTTACATAACCATAATGTCATTATCACTCTTAATTAACAATTTTTCACTAATATCAAATGATTTATCAATAATCAAATTTCCCTAATTGCCTCAAAATATGTTTTATGGTTGTTTTGTTTACATCAAGATCTAAATAAGATGCACACATTTCTTTTAGGTGTTCTTTTAATCTAGATTCCTCCCTGCACCCAATTGTTTGTTTGCCTGTTTGCAGAAACTAGGTACATTTTCTTTTTTCTTATGGTTTTTTTGTGTGTGTGTGACGGAATCTTGCTCTGTCGCCCAGGCTGGAGTACAGTGGCATGATCTCGGCTCGCTGCAACCTCTGCCTCTCGGGTTCAAGCGATTCTCCTGCCTCAGCCTCCCGAGTAGCTGGGACTACAGGCACAAGCCACCACTCCCAAGTAATGCATTTTTAGTAGAGATGGAGTTTTGCCATGTTGGTCAGGCTGGTCTCAAATTCCTGACCTCAAGTGATTCGCCCACGAATCACTTTCGGCCTCCCAAAGTACTGGGATTACAAGTGTGAGCCACCTCACCTGGCCAAACCAGGTTTATTTTCTATTAAATGTCCTACATACTGGGTTTGCCTATTGGCTTCTGGGCTAGTCCCTTTGCATTGCTGTAAAGGAACACCTGAGAGTAGGTAATTCATAAAGAAAAGAGGTTTATTTGGCTCACAGGTCTGCAGGCTGTACAGGAAGTATAGCTCCAGTATCTGCTTCCAGGGAGGGCTTAGGAAGCTTCCACTCATGACTGAAGGCAAAGAGAAGCTGGCATCCCATGGTGAGAGAGGAAGCAAGAGCCAGGAAGGGGGTGCCAACCTCTGTTTTTTTGTTTTTGTTTTTTTTGAGATAGAATCTTGCTCTGTAGTCCAGGCTGGAGTGCAATGGCCTCATCTCGGCTCACTGCAACCTCCCCCTCCTGAGTTCAAGCAATTCTCCTGCCTCAGCCTCCCAAGTAGCTGGGACTACAGGTGCCCACCACCACGTCCAGCTAAGTTTTGTATTTTTAGTAGAGAAGGGGGTTTCAATATGTTGGCCAGGCTGGTCTTGAACTCCTGACCACAGGTGATCCACCCACCTTGGCCTCCCAAAATGCTGGGATTATAGGCATGAGCCACCGTACCCGGCTGCCAGCCTCTTTTAAATAACCAGATATCACATGAACTCAAAAAACCCACTCATTACCATGAGGATGGCTCCAAGCTATTTGTGAGGGATCCACTCCCATGACCCAAACACCTCCCACTAGGCTCACTTCCAACATTGGGGGTCACATTTCAACATGACATTTGGAGGGGACAAAACATCCAAACTTTGTCAGCTTCTTTGTGGTGACATTGAAATCTTTCTATTAGCCCCCCTATTCCCTGTGAGGGGAATTTGGTTTTAGAGACTTGACTAAGTTCAGGTTCAACATTTAGGGGAAGAATCCTTCATATGTGGTGCTGTGTGCCTAACCTCAGGAAGAATACATTAGTTTTTCCGCCTTCAGAGATAATGAGATGGATCAAGGGGTTCCGTAAATCTGTCCATTGTAAGGGCATCCTCCAGCTTTCTCTCATGTAATGGTTCCATCCATTACATATCACCTGACTCAACTATTTAGGACTTACAAAATGAGGCAATCCTAATTTTATCATTCCTATCCTATTTAGTATTTGGAAATCTGTTAAAAAAACAAACAAAAAAAACCTCTTCCACATAAAATAGAGCTATTTGGTGGATATGCAGTATGTACAAGAAAGTTAGGGTAGCCAGGTGCGGTGGCTCATGCCTGTAATCCCAGCACTTTCGGAAGGCTGAGGCGGGTGGTTACCTGAGGTCGGGAGTTTGAGATCAACCTGACCAACATGGAGAAACTCCATCTCTACAAAAAATTAGCAGGGCATGGTGGTGCATGCCTGTAATTCCAGCTACTCGGGAGGCTGAGGCAGGAGAATCGTTTGAACTCAGGCGGCGGAGGTTGCCGTGAGCTGAGATTGTGCCATTGCACTCCAGCCAGGGCAACAAGAGTGAAACTTCGTCTCCAAAAAAAAAAAAAAAAGAAAGAAAGTTAGGGTAAATACTAATTTTTTCCTTTTAATTATCAAATTTCAGAGTAAGGATTTGGTGTCCTAGTTATTTACTGTGGCATCCAATGAGCTATTAGAGTTATTCTTCTCTTTTTGATCTCATTCTATCATAAATTTATTTGTCTTTTATATATTCAATATCTATCAATTCTAGTCTTAATTCTTTTTGATGCTTAAATGGTTTCATAATTGTCTAATGGTAGTTTCTTTATATTGGCCCCTGTTCTTTGGACATAATCCATAAATCTTCCTTGCTTTTTGACACAACAATATGTCCCTAACTCATCTTATAAATTCCTACCCAGATTTAGAATCAAGCATTCCTCCAGTGAGCCCTAATGTTTTTAGTGGGAAATGCTATTTAGAGACTCCAATCCAGACACAAGTTGTGCTCTGGGCTATTGGGTTATCATTACCCCTAGGCCTCTTCAGTGGACAGAACCAGGAAATGTCTACTTGTGAAATTTTAAAATAAAATAATCTAGTAAATATGTGCAGTATGTGATTATACCACAATAAAGCTGTTAAAAACAAAAACAAAAATAAATGCACATCAACGGGCTCAATTTCAATCACTATTTTAAGTCAACACTGGTAAGATAAAGATAATCATGCTTTAAACAGAAAAGCACATAACACATAGCACACTCCTGTGCACCACTCAGAGTTTAGCCATCAACTGTTGACGAAGTTTTTTTCTTTTTTTTTTTTTTTTTTTGAGACGGAGTCTTGCTCTGTCGCCCGGGCTGGAGTGCAGTGGCCAGATCTCAGCTCACTGCAAGCTCCGCCTCCAGGGTTTACGCCATTCTCCTGCCTCAGCCTCCCGAGTAGCTGGGACTACAGGTGCCCGCCACCTCGCCCAGCTAGTTTTTTGTATTTTTTAGTAGAGACGGAGTTTCACCGTGTTAGACAGGATGGTCTCGATCTCCTGACCTCGTGATCCGCCCATCTCGGCCTCCCAAAGTGCTGGGATTACAGGCTTGAGCCACCGCGCCTGGCCGAAGTTTTTTTCATACATAAGACAGAACAATAAATTCTAAGATTTACAAAAAATAGAGTGGAAACAATTAGATAAAATCTAGAAAAAATAATTTGAATCTCCTAATATCTTACACCAGAATACTTGTCAGAAAGATCAATGAAATCAATGTAGACAATGAAAACCCAGATGTGCCATAACAAAACTATGGTGATTTTTTAAAAAATGAAGTTGTGAGAGACAAAGATGACCCAAAACCCAAAGCAGAAAAGATTATTTAATTTGACAACAACAAAAATAAAATTTCTTGATAGTAACAATCATGATGAGCAACTGACAAATTGAAGACAGACTGACAGACTGAAGTAAAATTTCTGCAACTCAGATCACAGATTAAGAGCTAACTTTTGGCCAGGTGTGGTGGCTCATGCCTGTAATTCCAGCACTTTGGGAGGCCGAGGCAGGAGGATTAGGAGGTCAGGAGATCTAGACCATCCTGGTTAACACTGTGAAACCCCGTCTCTACTAAAAATACAAAAAATTAGCTGAGTGTGGTGGCACACGCCTGTAGTCCCAGCTACTCAGGAGGCTGAGGCAGGAGAATTGCTTGAACCCGGGAGGTGGAGGTTGCAGTGAGCCGAGATCACACCACTGTACTCCAGGCTGGGTGACAGAGTGAGACACCGTCTCAAAAAAAAAAAAAAAGAGCTAACTTCCATAACAGAGAGCGCTTACCAAATCAATGAGTTGAAATATCAATAACCTAATAGAAAAAAACTGGTACAAGATATGAACAGACAATTCACAGAAAAGGAAATATAAATGACTCTTAAATAAATGAAACGATGCTTAATTCACTCTGAGTAATAGAAACACAACTTTGGGTGGTTGGGTGGTTGCTAAAATTAGTGGCAAGCAGTAAAAGCAATGACATTTGCTAAATCTCTTTTTTTTGAAACAGTGTTTCTCTCTTGTTGCCCAGGCTGCAGTGCAATGGCACAATCTCGGCTCACGGCAACCTCCGCCGCCTGAGTTCAAACGATTCTCCTGCCTCAGCCTCCCGAGTAGCTGGAATTATAGGCATGCACCACCATGCCCTGCTAATTTTTTGAAGAGATGGGGTTTCTCCATGTTGGTCAGGCTGATCTCGAACTCCCAACCTCAGGTGATCCACCCTCCTCAGCCTTCCCAAAGTGCTGGGATTACAGGCATGAGCCACCGCGCCTGGCTACCCTAACTTTCTTGTACATACTGCATATCCACCAAATAGCTCTATTTTATGTGGAAGAGGTTTTTTTTGTGTGTGTGTGATGGAATCTTGCTCTGTCGCCCAGGCTGGAGTACAGTGGCATGATCTCAGCTTGCTGCAACCTCCACCTCCCAGGTTCAAGCGATTATCCTGCCTCAGCCTCCCAAGTAGCTGGGATTATAGTCACCTGCCACCATGCCCAGATAACTTTTTGTATTTTTAGTAGAGACAGGGTTTCACCATGTTGGTCAGGTTGGTCTCAAACTCCTGATCTCAGGTGATCCACCCATCTTGGCCCCCCAAAGTGCTGAGATTATAGGCATGAGTCACCACACCTGGTCAGATTTTGCTAAATCTTGATTCTTGCCCTTTTAGTAATCTATGTGATCAAATGGGAAGAACACATACGGTGCTTGCTACAAGCTGTTTTATGGTTGTTTGGAGGAAAAGCACTCGTGACCTGAGTTGCAAGCTGAACCAGCCTCTTTTTTTCATGGAACACCATTAAAAAAGTCTTTTTTTTTTCCTATTACTGGTTCGAAGTATGTTGTATCAAAGCATCTTTTCCCATCCCTTAATAAAAATCTAGGAAGAAATCTATTATTATACTTTCTGGTAACTTTAGATTATTACAACCCAGTCCAGTTCAGTTTAAAACCCTAAAGTGGTATCCAGTTCAATGCTTTCCTTTCCACTATCAGTGGTTACACTTGTGGCTTGAGTAAATAGACTATATAATTTAAAATAGAAACTGGGACACACTTGAGTGAAAGTCAGCACTAATAATAATAATGATACCTTGGTCATGTGCTGAGGCTACCCTGGCCATATTGGATGAATGGTCACCCTAGGTGGAAGGACTTGAAATAGGGAGAATGGAGCTTCCTCTGCTATTTCAAACTCTCCCCCTGTGGATCCTAAACCTAACTCTAGTGCTGGGGAGCAGGAAGGAGGGACAGAGAAGGCAGAAGGCATCTCACATGTCTAGCAGTATGTTGGTGGTGGGGAGCTACGGTTGGATCTGTTCAATTCCATGCCTTGCCTTTCAAAGTTGGGAGATCATCTGATTGATCACCCTCTTCTCACAAAGGAGGAAATGGGGATCCATGGAGACGATGACTCTTGTCAGGGGCATGCCTAATAAGGGGCTGAGCCTGCACTCCAGCACGTCATCCAACTTCTCCCCAGGGTGCCCTGTGCTGCACTAAGGCAGCTTCTCTTACATGCGCCCATCAGAGCCAGGACCAGGATGAGGCTTTGGGCTTAGTAGTTAAGGGGGTGGCAAGAAACCCAGTAACAGAGGTAAATAATATTGGAATGCATTCTCTTAAACGTCAAAATCAAAGCAAAACAAGCTATGACAAGCAAAAACACAATTTTAAATGAAGACGGCATCAGTATTACTCACTTTTCCTTTTTCCTCAGTTTTCAGTAACCACAGTGCACACAACTTAGATATCTAATGTCCATCTTGGACTGAACACGTCTAAGACAGAACTCTCTGGCTGGGTGCAGTGGCTCACGCCTGTAATCCCAGCGCTTTGGGAAGCCAAGGAGGGTGGATCAAAAGGTCAAGAGATCAAGACCATCCTGGCCAACATGGTGAAACCTCGTCTCTACTAAAAATACAAAAATTAGCTGGGTGGGGTGGCGTGCACCTGTAGTCCCAGCTACTCAGGAGGCTGAGGCAGGAGAATCACTTGAACCCGGGAGGCGGAGCTTGCAGTGAACCGAGATCGCGCCACTGCACTCCAGCCTGGCAACAGAGCAAGACTCAGTCTCAAAAAAAAAAAAGACAGAACCCTCCATTTGCCACCCCCAATCTGTCCCTGCTTCAGGCCTCCCCATCTTGGTAAATGGCCTGGTTCATCAGGCTCAAAACCCAAAAGTCACTGTTGATTCCTCCTGTTTCCTCACTATGCACATCCAACCCATTAGCAAAGCATATAGAATACACATCCAAACAATGTTTCCAATCTCTAGTTATCTCTACCTTCAAGGTTTCCACTTTTGTGCCCCTCACCAAGATCACCCCTCACCTACATCCCTGCAAAAGGCTACTACCTTCTTGTTTTCACTCTTATCCTCCTATAGTCCATCTCTTTAAAATGTAAACCAGGCCAGGCGTGTTGGCTCACGCCTATAATCTATCACTTTGGGAGGCCAAGGCGGGCAGATCACTGGAGGCCAGGAGTTTAAGACCAGCCTGGCCAACATGGTGAAACCTTGTCTCTACTAAAAAAAAAAAAACCAAAAAAAAAAAAAAAAAAAAAGAGTAGCCCAGGCATGGTGGCACACATCTGTAGTCCCAGCTACTTAGGAGGCTGAGGCGGAAGAATTGCTTGAACCCAGGGGATGGAGGTTGTAGTGAGCAGAGATCGCACCATTACACTCCATCTCAGTGGGCGAGAGAGCAAGAGAGTGAGACTTCATCTCAAAACAAATAAATAAAAATTAAAATTAAATATAATCACATCCCCCACCCACCCTGCCAAAAATCCTTAGTGTCACTCAAATGACATGTCCTAGTCCTCACATCCGAAACCTATGAATATTTAGAAATATGGTCTTTGCACAGTGTGGTGTTGTGTTGTTTTGTACTGTGTTATGTTGTTTAGAGATAGGCTCTCCCTCTCTCACCTAGGCTGGAGTGCAGTGGTGCAATCACAGCTCACTGCAGCCTTAAACTCCTGGACTCAAGGGACCCTTCCGCCTCAGCCTCCTGAGTAGCTGGCCTGGAAATATGATCTTTGCAAATCTAATTAGGTTAGGGATCTCAGAATGAGTTCAGTCTTAGATGTAGGTTGGTTCCCAAATCCAGTGACTAGTGTCCTTAGAGAGGAGAGAGAGATTTGACAGAGACACACACGGAAAAGGCCCTGTGATGACGAAAGCAGAGATTGCAGTGATGTGTCTACAAGCCAAGGAATGCCAGGTGTTGCCAGCAGCCAGCAGACGCTAGGAAAGCAGCATGAAACAGATTATCCCTCAGAAGGGTTCAAAAGGCTCAACCCTGCCAACACCTCCATTTTGTATTTCTGGTCTCCACAACTCTGAGGGAATAAATTTCTGTTGTTTCAAGTAACCAAGTTTGTGGTAATTTTTTACAGTAATCCTAGGAAACTAGTATAGGCATCTTCCCACTGTGCTTAGAATAAAATGCAAGCTCCTAATCCTACTTCACAAGGTACTACATTACCTGGCCCCTGACTTCTTTCTTTCTCATCTCCTTCCCCTCCTCTCACTCACTGTGCTGAACTGCATTGGCCTTCTCTGTTCTGCAAACACAGCAAGCTCACCTCCACCCAGAGACTTTGCATCTGCTCTTTCCTCTTTAGGAAACCCCTCCCCCAGATTACTGCATGGCTGGTTCCTCCTGGTTATTCCGCCTTTCCTCTAATACCTCTTCCCTCTGTAGACATTTGTTATTCTCTTCTGAATGCCAGGTGTTGCCAGCAGCCAGCAGACGCTAGGAGAGCAGCATGAAACAGATTATCCCTCAGAAGGGTTCAAAAGGCGCAACCCTGCCAACACCTCCATTTTGTATTTCTGGTCTCCACAACTCTGAGGGAATAAATTTCTGTTGTTTTCAGCTGAAAAGGCGAGATGCTCACTTCCCCAGACTCCCTTGCAGCTTGGCCTTGACTACGTGAGCTAGGCTTTACATGTCACAAGCTGGTGTAAAGAAATAGGAACACTGGACTGCAGGCTGATGGCCTAAGAACTCACCCTTGGAGTTCCTTCTTCCTGCCTTTCTGGAACATTGTTTACCTTCCAGCAGCATGGAGGCTGCACTTCCTCTTAAACATCAGGTGCAGAGTCGTCCTCCAGTTTGTCCATCTCTGGCGACTTCATGGTAGGCTGGGGGGTGACTTCAGAGTCATTTCAATACCTCTGGTACAGTTCTTTTAAAGTCAAATTCTTAATCATAATCTGAGCTTCTTCACTGTTAACTTCTTGGTCACCTGAAACCCACTTAAAGTTTAGCGATTGCCTTTTTTTCTAGTTCTTTTGATAAGACTATTATTTTCACAGACACGTATGGGCTGGCTACAGTGTCTAGGCAGGGCTCCAGGCGCTGGGAATACAATGAAAGACAAGACACGGCCAGGCGTGTTGGCTCATGCCTGTAATCCCAGCACTTTGGGAGGCCAAAGCAGGCAGATCACCTGAGGTCAGGAGTTCAAGACCAGCCTGGCCAACATGGTGAAACTTCATCTCTATTAAAAATACAAAAATTAGCTGGGCGTGGTGGCAGGTGCCTGTAATCCCAGTACTCCAGAGGCTGAGGCAGGAGAATCACTTGAACCTGGGAGGTGTTCACTGCAAGAGCATAGGCAAAACAGAAGCACCGTTGAATCACGCATTGCCCAGGTCCCTTTGAGAGTCCATTATACAGCAGTCCCCCTCTTTGCCCTTTCGCTTTCCATGGTGACAGTTACCTGCACCCCAAAAATATTAAATGGAAAACTCCAGAAATAAACAATTTGTCAGTTTTAAATCTCATGCCATCTTGAGTAGCGTGATAAAATCTCACATCATCGGCCAGGCTCGGTGGCTCATGTCTATAATGGCAGCCGAGGCGGGTGGATCACCTAAGGTCAGGAGTTCGAGACCAGCCTGGCCAAGATAGTGAAACCCTGTCTCTACTAAAAATGCAAAAATTAGCTGGATATGGTGGGGGGCGCCTGTAATCCCAGCTACTTGGGAGGTTGAAGCAGGAGAATTGCCTGAACCAGTGAGGCGGAGGTTGCAGTGAGCCAAGATCATGCCATTGCACTCCAGCCTGGGTGACAGAGTGAGACTCTGTCTCAAAAAAAACAAAAAACAAACAAAAAAACCCAACAAAAACCATACTGCTCTGTCCCTCTTGGAACATGAATCTTCCCTCTGCCCTGCGTCTCACGCTGTCCACAGTCCCCGCCCATTAGTAACTTAGTAGCCGACTTGGGTGTCAGATCAACTGTGGTGGTAGCACAGTGCTTGTGTTTAAGTAACCCTTATTTTACTTATAATGGCCCCAAAGCACAAGAGTAGTGATGCTGGCAATTCAGACATGCCAAAGAGAAGTCAAATATATGCCAAAGAGAAGTTGTTAATCTCTTACTGTACCTCATTTATAAATTAAACTTTATCATGTGTATGTATACATGGGTGAAAAAACAGTGTATACAGAGCTCAGTCCTATCCTTGGTTTCAGGCATCCACTGAGGTCCTAACTTAAACCTCCTTGGATAAGGGGGGACTATTGTAATCTGATTTCCTCAGTATTAAAGTAAACTTTAATTTCTCTTTCTTTCTTTCTTTCTTTCTTTCTTTCTTTCTTTCTTTCTTTCTTTCTTTCTT
>NW_012114777.1:1105087-1109765 GCF_000951035.1 Colobus angolensis palliatus | reverse complement strand
TTTCTTTCTTTCTTTCTTTCTTTCTTTCTTTCTTTCTTTCTTTCTTTCTTTCTTTTTTATTTTCTTTCTTTCTTTCTCTTTCTCTTCTTTCTTCTTTTTGTTTTTTTGAGACAGGGTCTTGCTCTGTTGCCGAGGCTGGAGTGCAGTGGTGCAATCTCAGCTCACTGCAACCTCCACCTCCTAGGTTCAAGTGATTCTCCTGCCCAAGTAGCTGGGATTACAGGCACGTGCCACTACGCCAGGCTAATTTTATATTTTTGGTAGAGACAGGGTTTTGCCACGTTGGCCAGGCTGGTTTCAAACTCCTGATCTCAAGTGATCCACCTGCCTCGGCCTTCCAAAGTGCTGGGATTACAGGCGTGAGCTACTGATCCCAGCCATGTATGTGTTCTTTATATAATAAAAATATTGACCTTTATATATATATAAAAAAATAATGTTGTCACATTTTGACCAAATATTTTTGTCTACCCATTGTCTGTAGTTTATTCATATTTTAATAATCAGAAGTTACCATTTTTTGTAATTAAATCTGGCAATCTCCTTCATAGTTTTTTTCATTGTTTTGAAGTTTCTCTGTTCATTGAATAACTTTTCAATTCTATATATGTTCTTTAATCCATCTGGAAGCGATTTTGGTGTGTAGTATGTAAAGTATTTATTGAAAAAACATATAATTTTAGTAAAACCAATGGTGGAAGGCTAAACACTCCTTGCAAACAGGAAACATGTTTTATTCACTCTTGGGTTTCCCTGACTTTCCCAAGCAGAAGAATCACTAAAGGCAGCTTTTGTTTCCTCAGGCTCCAGCAGCCTAAGCTGCATTCAGAAAACATGGGTCTCCACTCCCTCCATCTGCTCTTTCTGCTGGAAGACACTAAGCACCTGTCCCCTTGCTGGTGTCATGACATCTCCCAGGGGTTGCTGGTCTCCTGTCCCTTGTAGACATCTTCCCCCATGAGCTTCTGTAGAAGCACGGAAACGGCTACCTTCCCGGGGGCTGCCCAGCCTTGAGCCAGCAGCGCCCCCTGGCGCCTTTTTCATTTTAATTGTTCACACAATGCTCCACGCTCTCCACTGGTCATTTTTCCTGGAAGGCGCCTCAAAAGAACTGATTCAGTCGCTGGGGTAGTTTAGGCTAATTTGCTCTGACATTGCTCTTAGGGTAAATTTCTTCTTCATTTGAACAGCTCCTCCTCAGTTAAGGAGAAGCCATTATTGCTTGGTTGCCTTTTTCTTTTTTAGATATGAAGAGGCGGAGGGATTGTGGTTGGAGGCCGACTATTAGCCCCATTTTTTTTTTTTTTTTTTGAGACAGGGTTTCGCTCTATCGCCCAGGCTGGAGTACAGTGGCCTGATCTCGGCTCATGGCACCCTCCACCTCCTGGGATCAAGCAATTCTCCTACTTTAACCTCCCAAGTAACTGGGATTACAGGCATGTGCCGCCATGCCCGGCTAATTTTTGTCTTTTTGATAAAGACGGGATTTCACCATGTTACTCAGGCTGGTCTTGATCTGCTGACCTCAGTTGATCTGCTCCCCTCGGCCTGCTGAGATTACAGGTGTGAGCCACCGTGTCCCGCCCAGGAAGTCTCTGAAGCTTTGTACAAATAAAATCCCAATGAGGATTTCCTGCTGTTCACACTGATGCCTGAACTTGTGAGTTAGAATTTGCCGGGTGCGGTGGCTTACGCCTGTAATCCCAGCAGTTTGGGAGGCTGAGGCTGGAGGATCATTTGAGGTCAGGAGTTCGAGACCAGCCTGGCCAACATGGAGAAACGCTGTCTCAAGTAAAATACAAAAATTAGCTGGGCATGGTGGCAGTCCCAGCTACTTGGGAGGCTGAGGCAGGAGAATCGATTGAACCCGGGAGATGGAGGTTGGAGTGTGGCGAGATCGCACCATTGCACTCCAGCCTGGGCGACAGTGAGAGATTCTGTCTCAAAAAGAAAATAAAAAAACATAAAACTTTAAAATTGAATTTTTGTCCCTAGGGAGGAATCTATAAAAGAAGATGGGGGAGAGTTCAAATAAATGAAACCTATAAGTAGTCTTCAACTTTAATTAAAGCCAACACTGGAGATTAGTCCTGTTAGAAAACAGAAAAACAAATTGTTGAATGTATCTGCATTATTTTCTCTTCTACCACCCTGACAGAGGTACTGAGTACCAGAATGGCCAAAACATAATGGCAAGAGAGCCAGCAGGGAAAATCCTGAACAATCCACTAATTGCATACTCAAGCCTACATTCAATTGACTCTATATTCAGAAACAGAATTGTCCTAGCCGTGGGTTTATCCTAGCTCAAGTTAAAAGAGAAGGAAATTATGAGATAATTATGGAAAGATATACTCCAGTAGACACTTAATAATAGACCATCTACCATAGTAGACTAGCACGGCCCTTGTCACAACATTCACTTGAATATGAGAGAAGGCAGGTTATTCTTCTTTCTTTTTAAACAATTTATTCTTCAGATTGTTTTGTGGCAGAATTAAAATTTCTTAAGGCCTTAAAGTAAAGATTACTCAACGTTGGACAAATGTTTGCTCAGACTGACTGTAAAATATGTTCTAATATGGTTCACCATTTCTGAAAGTGGGAAAATCTACTTCCAGTTCTTCAGTCAGGGAAATTCTGTAACTTGACCCCTCTGTGAGGGGATGTGCTTCTGGCATTGGTTGCCATTATTCTGTCAAGTTTTTTTCTCCCTTCTGTTTAAATTTCTCCTGGCTGCACTCTATTATTCCATAGACCTTTAGGTTTTCCCTCTTTGTAATTTGATGCCCTATTCAGCAGTATTCAGGAAGCTGTCTTGCTTTAGTTTAGTCCTTCTCAACTGCTTCTGCTTTCCTTAGCTGAATGTGTGGCTTGTTTCATCTTTTCAGTTTTCCCCTTTCATGGGAGCTTGTATTATTTCAATATTCTTTATAAGGAAAGTATAAATTTCACGTGAGTTGATTCACATATATCAAGGTAATAAAAAAAATTTAAGGTTTTTGATATTGTTTGCTTTAAAAAACATACCAATACATACATTTTCCTCTTTTAATTATTTAAATTTAGTTTTAATTTTCATCAGTTGCACGTGAATATCAGTTAAAGAGTCAAATAGCTACACTCCAATTATTTCATAGAAAAGCTGACCTCTAGGGTGCCACACCAATTCTTAGAGTCTCCCAACCACACTCAACTCCTTTGTGCTGTTGGTTTTGATACTTAACTTCATACCTCTAAATATAGCATGCTTATATGACTCCTTCATCATTACTATTATTACTATTAGTATAGTTTTCAGCATTATCTATTGACATTCCTCTTTGGAAAATGAGGATTTACTTTTTTTCCACTCCTATCCCCAGTACATCTGGTCACAATTCCCCTCCATCTTTCCATCATAGTTAAGTTACAACTTTGATTAGATCAATATATGATGTTACAGTATTACATCTATGTAAAGCCCTTTGGGATTGTTCCATTCCTTATGCAATGTTTGCTTTCCTTTTGTTGCCCAACTTTTTGTTTCTCCTAAAGTTAATAAACTTTTTGTTTCATTTGCTTTGTTTTCTCTATACTCATGACTAAGTTAACCCCCAACTTGCTTCAAGTTCTGGAAATATTCTTTCAGTCCACTCAAACACAGGGATTCATTAGTTTTATCTTCAGTCTTTGGACCTGCTCTAATCTGTACTGGTGCACAACTGACAGCTCATGGTCTTTATTTGCCATCGTCTTTGGGGATTCCCTTTGTTTCTTTATTGAGTCCTGTTTATTGCCTAGTTCCTGTTTTCTTCTTTCTTGGATTATGTTCTTGCTTTGGTGGAATGAACCCCCTCAAGTAACTTCCCGAAAAGGGTACACAGATATAAATTTTTGAGACCAGACATGTCTGAAAGGTCTTTAGTCAACTTGTACATACAATCAATAGTTTGTCTGGGTATAGAATTCTAAGTTGAAAGTGATTTTTGCTTAGAATTTTGGAAGCAATGCTCTCCACTGTCTTTTAGTGTTCTTATCTTTTGTATGTGACTTGTTTTTGCTTTTAAATTCTGGAAACTTTTAGGACTTTGCTATTGTCTCCACTATTTCAAACTTTCATGATTATATACTTTCTCATAGTCTGTTTTCATTCATTGTTTGGGCAATCAGTACATCCTTTCAAATGGAAAACATTTGTTTCTTAAATGGTTCTTTAATAATTTTCTTCTGTTTTTCATATTTTCTCTTCCTGGAACTTCTGTTAGTTAGATGTTGGACTTCTCAGACTGATCCTCCGATTGTCTTGTTTTTGCTATTTTCGATTTCTTTTACTTTTCCTCTACTTTCTGAGGTATTTCCTTACCTTTATGTATCAATTTTTCTAACAAATTATTTATTTATATTATAGTGTTAACTTCCAAGAGCTCTTTACTATTTCCTAGATTAAAAAAATACTATGTCTGTTTCACATAGTCAACATTCCTTTTACGTATCTCCAAGGATGGTTAAGATTTAAAAATATCTTCCTCTTTAATATTAAAGCCTTTACTCAGAAATAAATTAGGCTGGTTGCTTCTATTTAAGAGTAAGGTGGGCCGGGTACGGTGACTCATGCCTGTAATCCCAGCACTTTGGGAGGCCAAGGCAGGCAGATCACAAGGTTAGGAGTTTGAGACCAGACTGGCCAAAATGGTGA
>NW_012114777.1:1095303-1101047 GCF_000951035.1 Colobus angolensis palliatus | reverse complement strand
GTCTGGGCGCGGTGGCTCATGCCTGTAATCCCAGCACTTTGGGAGGCCGAGGTGGGTGGATCACGAGGTCAGGAGATCAAGACCATCCTGGCTAACAGGGTGAAACCCCGTCTCTACTAAAATACAAAAAACTAGCCAGGTGTGCAGGCGGGCACCTGTAGTCCCAGCTACTTGGGAGGCTGAGGCAGGAGAATGGTGTGAACCCGGGAGGCAGAGCTTGCAGTGAGCCAAGATCCTGCCACTGCACTCCAGCCTGGGAGACAGCAAGACTGTGTCTCAAAAACAAAAAAACAAAACAAACAAACAAACAAACAAACAAAAAACATGGTCAGAGGTGAGGCAAATGTGCAAGTAATAGAAAGCAAAGGGCAAGGTTTACCAAATCACAGTAGTCAGAAGAAAGTGCTTTAGGGAACTAAGAGTGAGATTATTTCCAACCTGAAGAGGCATGGGCAGCAAATCAGAAAAGTGGATTGGGATTAAAATAGAAGACTTCAGTCTGGATTGTTGATACTGAATATGGACTATATTTGTCTCTCCTTTTCCTTTCTCCCCATCTTTGAGCTTAATTTACCAGTAGTGCCCAGGATTGTTCAATGCACTTTTTCTATACTTGCTTCCATTTTTGCTCTGATGTCTTCTACAGAACTAGGTCCTTTTGGTGTTTAGGAGTTTTTTCCTGTTTTTTTTTGAAGGATTCTTGTCCTTTTGATCTTGGTGTTGATGATGGTTTTGAGTCTTTTCCATTCTGATTTGACTTTTGTCCTTTTTTGGCTGGAGTATCTCATATAGATTGCTTCACTGGTGCTTTTTCTTCAGTTTCCTCATCATCAAAATCATCATCTTCTTAATCATCATCATCTTTATCATCATCATCTTCATCAGCAGCAAGTTTCACTTTTTTCTGTGGAATCTTCCTACCACCTCCAGTAGCAGACTGCTTTCCAGATATACTTAATAGTTTCACATCCTCCTCCTCTTCATCTTCTGACTCTGCATCTTCTACCACAGCTACCAAGTGCTGTCCACTAATATGCACTGGCCCTGAACCACACTTCAACCGTAAGACCACTGGGTGTGATATTTCAAAGCACTGTTGGCTATACAGACATTTTCAAAGTTGCCAGTGTTACTTTAATTGGACTGCCTTCATAATTCATTGCCTCTGCTTCAATAATTTGCAATTCATCCTTTGCACCAGCCCCTAAACTGACCGTTCTTAAAGATAACTGGTGCTCATTTTCATCATTATCCACCTTAAAGTGATCATCTTTGTCAGCCTTTAGTTCACAACTGAAAAGATAGTTCTGGGGCCTCAGGGGCCTCATGTCCCTGTCCATCAAATCTTCCATCCGGTGGCGGCACACACTTAGGTGGGAGAGAAGGTGGACGGAGATCAATGACCACGGCTCAAGAGAGCAGCCGTGCAGTACAGAATCACACCAGCGATTTTGTAATTTTAATAGATGTTCCCAGATTATTTTCTCTAAAGTTTGTACTTCCACCAGCAATATCCAAGAGTGCCTAGGCATTTCTCCATGGTCCTCATGCTTCACCAATTATATTTGTCAAATGTTTGGATTTTGGCCATAATGGAAAATGGTATTGAAAGGTAGTTTTAATTAGCAATTTTATATATTTAAGAATCACTCATATTTCTATGTCTGTCAGCTAATCATTCATCTGTTGATCTTTTCCTTGTCAATTTCCAGAAACTCTTTTTACACTAGAGGGATTCGCCCTTTGCTGTAATATGAGGTACAAATCCTCTCCTCCAGTTTGTTATTTCTTGTTAATCTTTATTTATATTGTTAATTTTCTTTCTATGAAGACATGTTCTTTGTTTTTGTAGTTGAAAGCATCAATTGTTTTATTTATGGCTTTAGGAAGACTTTTCTACTATGATATTATAAAGGAATTTACTGTTCTTTTCTGGTACTTCTTATGACTTCATTTTTGACAGTGAAGTCTTTGATGCATTGACAACCTATCCTAATTGACATGGTTTGAATCTATGTCCCCACCCAAATCTCATGTTCAATTGTAACCCCCAGAGTTGGAGTGGGGCCTGGTGGGAGGTGATTGAATCATAGGGGTGGATCCTCTGTAAATGGTTTAGCACCATCCTCTCGGTGCTGTTCTTATGACAGTAAGTGAGTGAGCTATCATGAGATCTGGTTGTTTAAAAGTATGTAACCCACCCCCCAACCCAGTCTCTCTCTTGCTCTTGCTCTACCCATGTAAGACATCCCTGCTTCCCCTTCGCCTCTATCATGATTGTATGTTTCCTGAGGCCTCTCCAGAAGCTGAGTAGTTGCCAGCATCATGCTTCCTGTACAGCCCGAGGAACTGTAAGCCAATTAAACCTTTTCTTTTTAAACCACCCAGTCTCGGGTATTTCTTTATAGCAATGTGAGAACAGACAAATACACTAATAAGTGATGTGAGGTCTAGATCTAATTTTGGTAGTTGGTCACACAAGTTTCCCAGAATAATTTTATTAAACAGTCCATCTTTTTTGGCCAGGTGCAGTGGCTCGTGCCTGTAATCCCAGCACTTTGGGAGGCTGAGGCAGGAGGATCTCAAGCTCAGGAGTTTGAGATGACCCTGGGCAACACGGCTAAACCCTGTCTCTACAGAAAATGTAAAAATTAGCCAGGTGTGGTGGCGCATGCCTGTAATCCCAGCTAGTCAGGAAGCTGAGGCAGGAGAATCGTTTGAATCCAGGAGGCAGAGGTCGCAGTGAGCCAAGATCACACCATTGCACTTCAGCCTGGGCGACAGGGCGAGACTCCATCACACACACACACACACACATGCACACACAAAGTAAGGCATTAAAAGCTGATTGCTAACTCTGCACATGTGGACGGACCTTTAAGAATGAAAGCTTCACTGTCAGTTATTCTACTGTTTTACTGGGGAGCATCCATCATCAGTATCTTTATGTCTATTTTCTTGGACTATTCATATTTTCCTGCCTGGAGGGTGTTAGCTTGGTTGCCAGATCCTGTGAATTTAAACTTAAATAAGTATCTATAAAAATCTTAAGTTCAATTTAGTATTGTGTGATCTCTTCAATACTAGACTGTAATATCAAATCTTGAGTCTATGTATGTTTTTGCTTTTCCCCAGTGTTCCTGGCATGATGCTAAGGATATAGTGGGTGATGAAATATATGCTTGCTGAATATGGGAATAAGATTTATTTTATGATCAGAATTTTTTTTTTTTTTTTTGAGATGGAGTCTCGCTCTGTCACCCAGACTGGTGTGCAGTGGCACGATCTTGGCTCACTGCAACCCACCTCCCGGGTTCCAGTGATTCTCCCACCTCAGCCTCCTGAGTATCTGGGATTACAGGCACCACCACCACGCCTGGCTAATTTTTGTATTTTTAGTAGAGATGGGGATTCACCATGTTGGTCAGGTGGTCTTGAACTCCTGACCTCGTGATCTGCCTCCCTTGGCCTCCCAAAGTGCTGGGATTACAGGTGTGACCCACCGCACCTGGCCATGATCAGATTTATGTGAAGGAAAGGAATAAGTATACACTTAACTATTTCCTTTTCAGCATAGGGCACTGACATAGTTTGGGTATTTGTCCCCACACAAATCTTATGTTAAAATGTAGTCACCAATGTTGGAGGTGAGGCCTGGTAGGAGGTGTTTGGATCATGGGGATGGATCCCTCATGAATGGTTTGGACCATCGTCTTGGTGATAAGTGAGCTGTTGCTCTGAGTTCACACAAGAGCTGTTCATTTAAAAGTGTGTGGCACCTCCCCAACACTCTCTCACTTGCTTCTGCTTTCACCACGTGAAGGGCCTGCTCCCTCTTCTGCCATGATTGTAAGCTTCCGGAGGCCTCCTTAGAAGCTGAACACATGCCTGCACTGTGCTTCCTGTAAAGCCTGCAGAGCCGTGAGCCAGCCAACCCTCTTTTCTTATAAATTACCCAGTCTCAGGCATTTATTTATAGCAATGCAAGAATGGCCTAATTCAGGCACCACATTATATTTCTCATGTAACTTCTTTTTCTCAATTACACTATTCTAATATTTGTATCAAGTAATGCCTTAGACACTAATTTTCTTTTTTTAATGGATTAGATAAAATAAGTTGTTTAAATATTTAAAATAATGAAAGTGAAAGTAGGGTATTTCCTGCCACCATCACTGTCCCAGGTGGCGGAGTGTAAGGATTAAGGACGTAGGTTCTGCCCTGTCATTTGGCTGCGTGACCCTCCGCCAAGTTACTTACTCTTTCTGGGTATCAATCTCCTAATCTTTAAATAAATAATCATAGTAAATAAGTTAGTTGTGAGATTTTAGTCTATGTAAAACACTTTACAGTTTTTGGATTATAATACTCTGAATAAATTTTAGCTATGACAATAACAAAAAGAGATGAGTTTTTCTGAACCGTGAGGACAGTAAATACAAGAGTGATGGGTGTTATGAAGGAGAAGTGTAGTATCACAGGAACATTTACTAGAGGGGCATAACTTAAACGGGTGCATTTTAGTCTTTTTCCCTCATGGCCCTGTTAGCTGCTCTCTGCCTTTTTTTTTTTTTTTTTTTAAACAGTCTTGCTCTGTCACCCAGGCTGGAGTGCAGTGGTATGAACTTGGCTCACTGCAACCTCTGCCTCCCAGGTTCAAGCAATTTTCCTGCCTCAGTCTCCCAAGTAGCTGGGACTACAGGCGCCTGCCACCATGCCTGCTAATTTTTGTATTTTTAGTAGAGATGGGGTTTCACTATGTTGGCCAGGCTGGTCTTGAATTCCTGACCTCAGGTGATCCAACCACCTCAGTCTCCCAAAGTGCTGAGATTACAGGCGTGAGCTACCATGCCCAGCCTGCTGCCCTCTACTTTCAACTTTAGAAAGTGGCTGGAGAAAAGTGAATTCCTGGCACAGTTAAAAGCATGTTTACCATGATTCAGTTAGCTTGAGAAAACTGGATGAAAGGGAAGGCAAGTAGTGTGATACACGGGAGCAAGGAACAGTTAGGGAAGTGGATTAAAGGCGCTTTAAGGCAGGCTTGTGCAGATTGAGGCTTAACTTTACGTTTCAATATTTGTTACTATTACATTCTATTCTTTTTGAGCAAGCAATACTTTGACATAAAATCAAATATAAATGGTATGCAGTGAAAACTCTCATTCCTTTCCTTGCTCTGTCTCTTTTCCTTACCACAGATAATGACTTTTATTTATTTTTTTCCTTTCTGGAGTTATGCAAGTGCAAAATTATGAATACCTGTTTTTACTCCCCCTCTTTCCTTCACAAAAGGAAGCATATTATAACATACTCAGTTGCATTCATTATCATCTTACATCTTGCTTTAAGTTAAAAATATATTATGCAGCTTTATCAGTAACACTAAAAGGCTTCTTTTTTATTTCTTCTCATGTACACAGTGTTTTATGATATGGATATATCACCATCTAACCAGTTCTTATTAATGGAGACTTGACCTGCTCTCATTTGCTCTCTTACCAAAATGCTGCAATGAATAAACTTGTTCGTATGTCTATATAAATAAATCTGCAGAAGAGGATTATTGGATCACAGGGTAAATAATTTTGTAATTTTTTTTTTTGTTCATTCAAATATTTATTGAGCAGCTAAGGAGATGCAAAGGTGGTTTAAAACATGGTCAGAGGTCTGGGCGCGGTGGCTCATGCCTGTAATCCCAGCACTTTGGGAGGCCGAGGTGGGTGGATCACGAGGTCAGGAGATCA
>NW_012114777.1:1064748-1090198 GCF_000951035.1 Colobus angolensis palliatus | reverse complement strand
AAAAAAAAAAAAGAAAGAAAGAAAAGACAGTCCATCTTTTCTCCACTGACTCAAGACACCATCTTTATTGCGGACAGAATTCCCATATGTGCTTGTGACTGACTTCTTGGACTTCTATTCTGTTTATTTTTATTTTTATTTTGAGACAGAACCTCACTCTGCCACCAAGGCTGGAGTGCAGTGGCACGATCTTGGCTCACTGCAACCTCTGCCTCCCAGATTCAAGCAATTCTCATGCCTCAGCCTCCTGAGTAGCTGGGATTACAGGAGCCCGCCACCATTCCTGTATTGTATTTTTAGTATAGACGGGGTTTCACCATGTTGGCCAGGCTGGTCTCAAACTCCTGGCCTCAAGTAATCTGCCCACCGCAGTCTCCCAGAGTGCTGGGATAACAGAGGTGAGTCACCATGGTCAACCTATTCTCTTTAAATGGTCTGTCTATTCATATATCATGCCACAATATTTTTATTATCTAGGTTTTATAGAACATATTAA
This sequence comes from Colobus angolensis palliatus, assembly GCF_000951035.1. Taxonomy (NCBI): domain Eukaryota; kingdom Metazoa; phylum Chordata; class Mammalia; order Primates; family Cercopithecidae; genus Colobus; species Colobus angolensis. Next base: position 1,089,702 of record NW_012114777.1, on the reverse strand, counting down.
TATCTGATAGAGCTAGTGCTCACTCATTGCTTGTCTCTTTCTGAACTTTTCTGATCTTTTTAAGCAAATAAATTATTTAATATAAATTTTATGGCTAGGAGCAGTGGCTCACACTGGTAATCTCAGCACTTTGGGAGGCCGAGGTGGGTGATCAGTTGAGGTCAGGAGTTTGAGACCAGCCTGGCCAACGTGATGAAACACCATCTCCACTAAAAATACAAAAATGAGCTGGGTGTGATAATGTGGACCTGTAATCCCAGCTACTCAGGAGGCTGACACAGGAGAATCACTTGAACCTGGGAGGCAGAGGTTGTAGTGAGCTGAGATCGCACCACTGCACTCCAGCTTGGGTGACAGAGTGAGACCCTGTCTCTAAAAAAAAAAAAAAAAAAAAAAAATTGGCAGTCAACTTGTCTTATTTCCAAATTAAACACATCAGTTTTATATTTATATATAAATACTGGCTTATATTAATTTATATATAAAATTGGAATTGTTTTAAATGTATGTTAACTTAGGGTGAGTAGTCATCTCTATGGTGAATCTTTATTCAAGTATATAGCAGGCTTTTCATTTCTTTGAGGCCTCTTATGTACCTTTCTAGTATTTTTAAGTTTTTGCCCTAAAGATTTTGCACATTTTTACTAAACTTTACCTAGGTGTTTGTATTCTTTCAGTTTGAAATAATTTCAAACTTACAGAAAAGTTGCAAGGTTATTGCAAAGATCTCCCAAATTCTCCTTGTCAGGCCTCTGAGCCCAAGCCAAGCCACCATATCCCCTGTGACCTGCACATATACATCCAGAGGGCCTGAAGCAAGTGAAGAATCACAAAAGAAGTGAAAATGACCGGTTCTGATGACATTCCACCATTGTGATTTGTTCCTGCCCCACCTTAACTGAGCGATTAACCTTGTGAAATTCCTTCTCCTGGCTCAGAAGCTCCCCCACTGAGCACCTTGTGAACTTTGCCCCTGCCTGTAAGAGAAAAACCCCCTTTGACTGTAGTTTTCCACTACCCACCCAAATCGTATAAAACAGCCCCATCTCCCTTCACTGACTCTCTTTTCAGACTCAGCCCGCTGCACCCAGATGCAGACTGGTTGCAAGTAAACAGCCTTGTTGCTCGCACAAAGTCTGTTTGGTGGTCTCTTCACACGGACACGCATGATATGTGGTGCAGAAGACCCGGGTCAGAGGGACTCCTTCGGGAGACAAGTCCCCGTCCTCACCCTCACTCAGTGAAGAGATCTACCTACGACCTCAGGCCTCAGACCAACCAGTCCAAGGAACATCTCACCAATTTCAAATCGGGTAAGCAGTCTTTTCACTTACTTCTCCAGTCTCTCTTACTACCCTTCAATCTCCCTCTCTCGCTACCCTTCAGTTTCCCTGTCCTTTACAATTCCAGTTATTTTTCCTCTCTAGTAGAGACAGAGGAGATACATTTTATCTGTGGACCCAAAACTCTAGCGCCAGTCACAGACTGGGGAAGACAGTCTTCCCTTGGTGTTTAATCACTGCGGGGATGCCTGCCTGATTATTCACCCACGTTCTACTGATGTCTGATCACCACAGAGATGCCTGCCTTGGTCATTCACCCACATTCCCTTGGTGGCAAGTCAATTGCGGGGACCCCTGCTTTGGTTGCTCACCCACATTGCAGCCCAGGGCTGCTCCCCATCCCCCTTCTCTGTGTCTCTACTCTTCTCTTTAAACTTGCCTCCTTCACTATGGGCAAACTTCCACTCTCCATTCCTCCTTCTCCCTTAGCTTGTGTTCTCAAGAACTTAAAACCTCTTCAACTCTCGCCTGACCTAAAATCTAAGTGTCTTATTTTCTTCTGCAATACTGCTTGGCCCCAATACAAACTCGACAGTAGTTCCAAGTGGCCAGAGGATGGCACTTTTGATTTGTCTATCCTACAAGATCTAGATAATTTTTGTCGAAAAATGGGCAAATGGTCTGAGGTGTCTGACGTCCAGGCATTCTTTTATACATTGGTCCTTCCCTAGTCTCTGCTCCCAATGCGACTTGTCACAAAGCTTTCTTCTTCCTCTCCTGCCTGTTCCTTCAGTCTCCACCCCAAGCTCTGAGTCCTTTGAATCCTCCTTTTCTACAGAATCATCTGACCTCTTCCCTCCTCCCCAGGCTGCTCCTCGCCAGGCTGAGCCAGGTCCCAATTTCTCCTCAGCCTCCACTCCACCACCCTATAATCCTTTTATCATCCCCTCCTCACACCCTGTCTAGCTTACAGTTTCTTTCCACGACTAGCCCTCCCCCACCTGCCCAGCAATTTCCTCTTAAAGAGGTGACTGGAGCTGAAGCCATAGCCAAGTTAATGCTTCTTTTTCTTTATCTGACCTCTCCCAAATCAGTTAGCATTTAGGCTCTTTTTCATCAAATATAAAAACTCAACCCAGTTCATGGCCCATTTGGCAACAACCCTTGGACGTTTACCACCCTAGACCTAGAAAGGTCAGAAGGCCGTCTTATTTTCAATATGCATTTTATTACCCAATCCACTCCCGACATTAAATAAAGCTCCAAAAATCAGATTCCAGCCCTCAAACTCCACAACAGGACTTAATTAACTTCATCTTCAAGGTGTACAATAATAGAGTAGAGGCAGCCAAGTAGCAATGTATTTCTGAGTTGCAATTCGTTGCCTCCACTGTGAGACAAACCCCAGACACATCTCTGGCACACAAGAACTTCCAAAGGCCTGAACCACAGCAGCCAGGCATTCCTTCAGGATCGCCTACCCCAGGATCTTACTTCAAGTGCTGGAAATCTGGCCACTGGGCCAAAGAATGCCTGCAGCCTGGAATTCTTCCTGAGCCATGTCCCATCTGTGTGGGACCCCACTGGAAATTGGACTGTCCAACCCGGCAGCCACTCCCAGAGTCCCTGGAACTCCAGCCCAAGGCTCTCTGACTGACTCCTTCCCAGATCTTCTCAGCTTAGTAGCTGAAGACTGACACTGCCCAATCACCTTGGAAGCCTACAGGATCATCACAGACGCTTCGGGTAACTCATACAGTGGAGGGTAAGTCTGTCCCCTTCTTAATCAATACAGAAGCTACCCACTCCACATTACCTTCTTTTCGAGGGCCTGTTTCCCTTGCCTCCATAACTGTTGTGGGTATTGACGGCCAGGCTTCTAAACCTCTTAAAACTCCCCAATTCTGGTGCCAACTTGGACAACATTCTTTTATGCACTCTTTTTTAGTTATTCTCACCTGTCCAGCTTCCTTATTAGGTCAAGGCACTTTAACTAAATTATCTGCTTCCCTTACTATTCCTTGGCTACAGTCACACCTCATTGCTACCCTTTTCCCCAGTTCAAAGCCTCCTTCACATCCTCCCCTTTATCTCCCCACCTTAACCCACAAGTGTGGGACACCTCTACTCCCTCCTTGGTGACCGATCATGCACCCCTTACCATCCCATTAAAACCTAATCACCCTTACCCCACCACACTTTCAAAGGATTAAAGCCTGTTCTCACTCACCTGTTACAGCATGGCCTTTTAAAGCCTATAAACTCTCCTTACAATTCCTGCATTTTACCTGTCCAAAAACCAGACAAGTCTTACAGGTTAGTTCAGGATCTGTGCTTTATCAACCAAAATGTCTTGCCTATCCACCCCGTGGTGCCAAACCCATATACTCTCCTATCCTCAATACCTCCCGCCTCAACACATTATTCTATTCTAGATAAACCTAGCTGACCCCATAGATCTCAAATCCATTCCCCATTCCTCTTTCCATTCCTTAAAAACAACCTTAAAAGCTGCTCCCACACTAGCTCTCCCTAACTCATCCCAACCTTTTTCATTACACACAGCTGAAGTGCAGGGCTATGTGGTTAGATTTTTTACACAAGAGCTGGGACTGCACCCTGTAGCCTTTCTGTCCAAACAACTTGATCTTACTGTTTTAGCCTAGCCCTGAGGTCTGTGTGCAGCAGCTGCCGCTGCTTTAATACTTTTAGAGGCCCTCAAAATCACAAACTATGCTCAACTCACTCTCTACAGTTCTCATAACTTCCAAAATCTATTTTCTTCCTCACACCTGACACATATACTTTCTGCTCCCTGGCGCCTTCAGCTATATTCACTCCTTGTTGAGTCTCCCACAGTTAGCATTGTTCCTGGCCTGGACTTCAATCCGGCCTCCCACATTATTCCGGATACCATACCACACCCCCATGACTGCGTCTCTCTGATCTGCCTAACATTCACTCCATTTCCCCATATTTCCTCCTTTTCTGTTCCTCACCCTTATCGCACTTGGTTTATTGATGGCAGTTCCACCAGGCCTAATCATCACTCACCAGCAAAGGCAGGCTATGCTATAGTATCTTCCACATCTATCATTAAGGTGACCACTCTGCCCCACTCCACTACCTCTCACCAAGCTGAACTCATTGCCTCGACTTGAGCCGTCACTCTTGCAAAGGGACTACGTGTCAATATTTATACTGACTCTAAATATGCCTTCCATATCCTACACTACCTTGCTGTTATATGGGCTGAAAGAGGTTTCCTCACTACCCAAGGGTCTTCCATCATTAATGTCTCTTTAATAAAAACTCTTCTCAAGGCTGCTTTACTTCCAAAGAAAGCTGGAGTCATTCACCGCAAGGGCCATCAAAAGGCATCAGATCCCACCACTCAGGACAATGCTTATGCTGATAAGGTAACTAAAAAAGCAGCTAGATTCCAACTTCTATCCCTCACGGCAGTTTTTCTCCTTCTCATCGGTCACTCCCACCTACTCCTCCACTGAAACTTCTACCTATCAATCTCTTCCCACACAAGGTAAATGGTTATTGGACCAAGGAAAATATCTCCTTCCAGCCTTACAGGCCCATTCTATTCTGTCATCATTTCATAACCTCTTCCATGTAAGTTACAAGCTGCTAACCTACCTCTTAGAACCTCTCATTTCCTTTCCATTGTGGAAATCTATCCTCAAGGAAATCACTTCTCAGTGTTCCATCTGCTATTCTACTACTCCTCAGGGATTATTCAGGCCCCCTCCCTTCCCTGCACATCAAGCTTGGGGATTTGCCCCTGCTCAGGACTGGAAAATTGGCTTTACTCACATGCCCCAAGTCAGGAAACTAAAATACCTCTTGGTCTAGGCAGACACTTTCACTGGATGGGTAGAGGCTTTTCCCACAGGATGTGAGAAGGCCACTGAAGTCATTTCTTCCCTTCTGTCAGTCATAATTCCTCGGTTTGGCCTTCCCACCTCTATGCAGTCTGATAACGGACTGGCCTTTATTAGTCAAATCACCCAAGCAGTTTCTTGGGCTCTTGATATTCAGTAGAACGTTCATACTCCTTACCGTCCTCAATCTTTAGGAAAGGTAGAACGGACTAATGGTCTTTTAAAAACACACCTCATCAAGCTCAGCCTCCAACTTAAAAAAAAAGGACTCCGTTAAGGGTAGAGTCCAAAAACCCACCAACCAAGCAAGTAATTACACTGAACCCCTTGGGCACCTCTAATTGGATGTCCTGGGTCCTCCCGATTCTTAGTCCTTTAATACCTGTTTTTCTCCTTCTCTTATTCAGACCTTGTGTCTTTTGTTTAGTTTCTCAATTCATCCAAAACTGTATCCAGGCTACCAACAATCATTTTATATGACAAATGCTCCTTCTAACAACCCCACAATATCACCCCTTACCCCCAAATCTTTCTTCAGTTTAACTCTCCCAATCTAGGTTCCCATGCCACCCCCAATCCCACTCAAAGCAGCCCGGAGAAACATTGCCCAGTATCTCTCCATACCACCCCCCCAAAACTTTCCCTGCCCCAACAGTTCAACACTATTTTATGTTATTTTTCTTATTAATACAAGAAGACAGGAATGTCACACCTCTGAGCCCAAGCCAAGCCATCATATCCCCTGTGACCTGCACGTATACACTCAGATGGCCTGAAGCAAGTGAAGAATCACAAAAGAAGTGAAAATGGCCGATTCTGATGATGTTCCACCATTGTGATTTGTTCCGGCCCCACCTTAACTGAGCGATTAGCCTTGTGAAATTCCTTCTCCTGGCTCAGAAGCTCCCCCACTGAGCACCTTGTGAACTTCACCCCTGCCTGTAAGAGAAAAACCCCCTTTGACTGTAATTTTCCACTACCCACCCAAATCCTATGGAACAGCCCCACCCATATCTGCCTTTGCTGACTCTCTTTTCAGACTCAGCTCACCTGCACCCAGGTAAAATAAACAGCTTTATTGCTCACACAAAGTCTGTTTGGTGGTCTCTTCACACTGACATGTGTGACACTCCTCATTCAGCAATGGTTTCCCTATTGTTAAATCTGACATTTACTTTATTCTTTCTACATACAATTATTTCTTATTCTGAACCCTTTGAGAGTAAGTTGAAGACGTAATACCTTATTACTCTTTTAGCATTTCACTGAGTATTTCCTAAAAACAATGGCTTTCTCCAACATAACTGCAGTGTAACTATCAAAATCAAGAAATTTTGATATAATACTCGCATATAATCTAGAGATCCCATTTAAATTCATCAGTTGTCCTAATAATGTTTGTTATGGGACCACAGTCCAATCCTGGATTTTGTGTTGGACTGGGTTGTCATGTCCTTCTATATGGAACAGTTCCTCAGTCTTTCCTTGTCTTTTATGACCTTGATACTTCTGACATGAGCAGGCCAATTTGAGTGTGTAATTGTTTCCTCTTGATTTGGGTAAGGTTATGTGTCTTTTGCAGCACTACCACAGAAGTGTGCTATGTTCTTCTTAGTGCATCATATCAGGAGGTGTGTAATGTTTATCAATTTGCCCCATTACTGGTGATATTGAGTAAGATATCTTTCTGTATATCTGTCTACATCACTTGTAAGATAATGTCAGTATGACTTCTTCACTGTAAGGATAATTATTTTGTGCTTATTCACAATTAGTATTATTTGGTATTCTATTGTAAGGTAGAGCTTTCCTTTCTCCAACATTTATTTATGTAGTTATTTATATCATTATGGATTCCTATTTCCTTCATTACGACTATTCATTTCTAATTGATTTACCATCATTAATCATTTTAATGCTAAAATTATCTCAGGTCAGCCAGTAGGAGAGATCATTCAAGCCAGCTCCTGTGTCCTTATAACAGGTTTCTATCATTCCTGAGCATTTCTTTATTTGGAGGCACAAGATGTTCTGGTTTATTTTATATTTTCCCTGCTCTGGAATCAGGCGCTTCTCCAAGAGGCCCCTGTTTCCTCCTGTTGTGAATAATTAAAAATTCAAAAACTAAAAAGTCAGAATTCAGAACTAAAGTTTGGTGTTAATCTGCTCCAGAGTGTCATTACTTTAGGCCCTGTCAAAGGACAGAGCTGGGAAATACATGTATGTGTGTACACACACACACACACAGATGCACACACATTAATGTCTGTTTCTATGTCTATCCCTCTCTCTCCTTTCATCTACCTCTATTAAAAACTACATGTTCACACTGATACTTCTAAACTCAATCTGACATTTCCTATTTCAATTTCAATAGAGTTTATTCTAGACTTCCTTGTTTCTATACTTGTAACTTCCTTTTCTAACACTTACAAATCCTGGCTCCCATTCTCCTCAATGTATTTACTTACTTGTTTAACCCTCCTGTATATGACTAATGTCCCCACCATATTAGCCAAGTATCTCATCCTCCAGCCCTGCTATCATGAAACATGCAGTCTGTGGCTGTGTCAAAGGGAATATTTTATCTTTTTCAATGGTATTGTAAAAGGAATCTTTCTTTTATAAATTCTAGCTGATTTTTGTTGACATAGTTGAAGTCTATTGATTTCTGTATGTTAATTTTATATCCTGCAAACTTACATAATTATTTTATTGTTTTAGTTTTTCTGTTAATTATCTTGTGTTTCTTTTCCAAGTATATATCCTGAAAACAGAATCTGCAAACAGAATTTGTTTTTCTTCTCTCTTTACAGTTTTAGACCTCAAGTTTAATTTTCTTTTTAAACGTCACTGACCAATAAAACATTAAATCATAATAGCAGTCGTGGGCATTCTTACATTATTCATGACTTTAGTGGAATGATTTCCTGTTAATATGGTGGCTATTGGGCGGAAATGCGTGGTGTTCTATACATTTTTAAGTTTTTATTTTGAAATAATTTTAGACATAGAAGAATTGCAAAGACAGTACATAGAATTCTTATATAATATATCCTTTATTCAGTTTTCCCTATGTTATATAACCATGGTATTTATACATTTATAAAAAATAAGTCATATAAGAAATTAACATTAGTTATGTATTTTTTTTTTTTTGAGGCGGAGTCTTGCTCTGTCGCCCGGACTGGAATGCAGTGGCTGGATCTCAGCTCACTGCAAGCTCCGCCTCCCGGGTTTACGCCATTCTCCTGCCTCAGCCTCCCGAGCAGCTGAGACTACAGGCGCCCGCCACCTCGCCCAGCTAGTTTTTGTATTTTTAGTAGAGACGGAGTTTCACCGTGTTAGCCAGGATGGTCTCGATCTCCTGACCTCGTGATCCGCCCGTCTCGGCCTCCCAAAGTGCTGGGATTACAGGCTTGAGCTACCGCGCCCGGCTAGTTATGTATTTTTTTAACTGGGTTAGGTAAATATCTATTTTTCCTTCTTTTGAGTCTCTTTTTAAAAACCCAGAATAAACATTTAATTTTGTCAAATGTATTCTCAGCATATGTTCTTACTCTTTTAACCTGCGAATATGAATTAAGACAATAGATTTTCTAATATGAAACTATTCTTGCATCTTGGAAGAAATTCACTTGATAAAAAAATAACACGTGCATGATTATAAAAATTAACTCTTAGATTCTGTATGCTAATATTTACCTAGGACAGTGATAGTTTTTTACACTGATAGTTTTAAACAAGATTGATCTGTCATTTTTTTTTGTTGAGACGGAGTCTCGCTCTATCACCCAGGCTGGAGTGCAGTGGCCGGATCTCAGCTCACTGCAAGCTCCGCCTCCCGGGTTCCCGCCATTCTCCTGCCTCAGCCTCCTGAGTAGCTGGGACTACAGGCGCCCGCCACCTCGCCCGGCTAGATTTTTGTATTTTTTTTTAGTAGAGACGGGGTTTCACCGTGTTAGCCAGGATGGTCTCGATCTCCTGACCTCGTGATCCACCTGTCTCGGCCTCCCAAAGTGCTGGGATTACAGGCTTGAGCCACCGCGCCCGGCCTGTCATTTCTTTTTTAAAAGCAATCTTTATCGGGTTTTGATGTAAATGTTATTCTTTTTTTTTGAAATGGAGTTTCGTTCTTGTTGCCTAGTCTGGAGTGCAATGGCGCCATCTCGGCTCACCACAACCTCCACATCCCAGGTTAAAGCGATTCTCCTTCCTCAGCCTCCCAAGTAGCTGGGATTACAGGCATGTGCTACCACGCCTGACTAATTTTCTATTTTTGATAGAGATGGGGTTTCATCATGTTGACCAGGCTGGTCTCAAACTCCCAACCTCAGGTGATCCACCCACCTTGGCCTCCCAAGGTGCTGGGATTACAGGCATGAGCCACCGCACCTGCCCATATTATCTTTCTTAATACTTGTTTTTGCACTATTAAGTATGCCTTTACTTCTGACTTGATGTGTATGCCAAAGAGCATACTTTGACTATTAGCTGCTACAGAGGGAGCAGTCATGTGCCTGTTCTACCTCTCACCAGGGTGGTTTTCCAACAACTCAGACTTCTTTCATCTGCTTGTTTCCTTCCAATATGGCACTTCTGTGGGTTTCTTCATGCAGCCACAACCTTCTTTCTCTCCAAAGCAAACCAGGCGCAGGAGGCTTCTGTACCTGTCCAGTATACCCTGCCCTATCCCCAGGGTGACCCCCTCCTGTCCAGCAGCTGAATTTTGCCACCAATTTCTGAGCTCTGCATGGCTGGATCCTCTGTAACACCTGCTCTTCCTTCTTTTTCTACCAACTCGTCTAACCTCAGCACTGTTTGATCTCATTCCTGTTCTCTGATTTCTTTCCCAACATTTACACTTCCCAGTGGGCTCTTATTCTCCAGGGAACCTAATTTTGCAGGTCTCTCTGGGATCTGTCACTGCTGGGTCCCTTGGTCCCCACTCCCTGCCCCGACGCCAGCCACCCCTTACCCTTCCTGCTCTCTTTCCTTAAGGCTCCATTCAGTCTTTAGTTATCACATTTTAGGGTTTGTTTTCTCTCTCCCAGTTTCACTGATTATGGAGCCTACAGTGTTTATTCCCCCTTCTTCATCTTGTCATTCTGTGTGGTCTCCAGGTGAAGGGAAGACACTATTGTAATTTAAACTTACCAACGTGAATTCCTATTGCTACAATAGTCAAAGAAGGGGGTGGGGCATAGTGACTCAAGCCTGTAATCCTAGCACTTTGTGAGACTGACATGGGGCGAGGGGGATCACTTGAGGTCAGGAGTTCGAGACCAGCCTGGCCAACATGGTGAAACCTCTTTACTAAAAATACAAAAATTAGTTGGGTGTGGTGGCACATGCCTGTAATCTCAGCTACTGGGGAGGCGGAGGTTGCAGTGAGCCAAAATCGTGCCACTACACTCCAGCCTGGGTGATGGAATGAGACTCCATCTCAAATAATAATAATAATCAGAGAAGGGAATTCTTTATTGGTATATAGGTGGTTTGTTCCCCCAACTACCTGGACAGAATTAGCAGCACTCTGTCAATGTTATACACGGCCACAGATAGCTCCCTTTTGCTTTTCTCAATAATAGTTCCAAACCATGGTGTCACTCTGTAGACCCCCCTACCCTCAACCACTCTTAACAGAAAAAAATAGAAGCTCACAGATGTGGGCTTCCCCAGTCCCCTTTTTCCTATTGTAAATGTGTCTGTAAAGTCATTGTGCCCCCACCCTTGGCTCCCATCTTGGGAAGAGATGTCCTTTCTCTCCAAGATGGCAATCTCTTCCCCTAGGTACTACGCTTCATCCCTTCTACAAGTATCTAAACTTTATCAATTATCTTTGCCTCTGGTGGCTCATTTTACAAATAAAATTATTTCTTTCAACCTAAAACTAAATGAAACCAGATAAAAAATCTGAAAACATTTCTGTGTCTCTGACCCCCTTTTAAGGTTCCTGCCTCTCCCTCCTTAACAGTGCATGCACAGCCTCTGCTTCAGGGCCTTGCCATTCCCTCTGCCAGCCACTGCATCAGCCTTGCCTTCCAGCATGCACAGAAACTGCTGTTGCTAAAAGAAGGTCAAAGTTGTCCCAATGACAAAATCCAATCACCTCGTCCTTTAAAACCTATGTACCAACACCCATTGTTTTGATGTCTAGAGTGGGCAATCTAGTTCTGTTTGTCTGTTCTCTTCCATCCAAATGTTAAATTTCATGATTCCTCAGGGTTTTCATTTTCCCCTCACATCATATAATCTTTATCTTCTACTTCTGAGTCCCAGTACCAGGTAAAAATGACCCAGTTTAGAAGTGTTTTAGTAAAATGTTTCTACTCATTGCAATGCACAAGTTAAAAATATTACAATAAGCCATTTATAATTCCTTTGACTGTAAATGTACCTCAGTGTATGACTTTTATGTGTGAAGGTCATTACAAACAAGAAGTTTTTACTGTGGGGAGTAGTAGGAAAGCATTACTTATTTTTTAAAAAGTTTTTACTGATGTGGTGTGGGAGCAAGTACACTGTTAATAGTTGGAATTTATGTGGTAGGTATGGGATATATATGGATTTATAGAAAATTTTGACATTTCTGCAGTGGAGTTCTGTTTTGGACAAAGTGTTTTATCAGTAACAAATTTGAATAAATGAAATACTATCAATGGAGGGCAACGCACATGACTACATGAATAAGATTAGTTACTAACAGTACTGAGACAACAGGTACTAGATTTGTGGCTTTGCAATGTGTCGTAGAAAAAGCATTGGAGACTAAAGGAGTTTTTAGTAACTTTATTTTCTAAAACTCCATCCCACAAATATGTTTTCTTCGACATCTCCACTTCCTTTAAAAACAAACAGAATCAGACACAAGCTTATCTTGACGCAGGTTTTCAGTCAGCCGAATTCAGCTTTCAAAGAGGTGAGATCCACCAAAAGCAGCCGCGCGCTCGGCCTCTGCGCCGCGCTGGGTCTCCAGCAGCGCCGGATGACGTCCCCAAGGCGCTGCCCGGGGACGGAGTCCTGGAAGACGGCTGCGGAGAGGGACGGGCGCAGATCGTAGGCCACCACTGCGTACAGTATGTGCTGCCGCTCCCCCGAATAGGGCGCCTGCTTGGTAGTCATTTGCCAGAGAGTGATGGCAAAGGAATAAATGTCGGCTTTGGGCGTCACTCCCTCTCCTTTCAGGAGTTCCGGGGCGCGGTGGGTGTATGTGCCTCCTAGGGGGTATAGGGGTGTCTGGAAGCACAGCAGATCTTCCAACTTCTCAGAGCAACCGAAGTCACTAATTTTACAGACATCCTGCTCACTGATCAAGATGTTCGCGGGCTTCAGGTCCAAGTGCACAATGCTTTGCGAGTGGAGGAAGAGCAGGCCGTTTACAACATCTAGGGAGTACCTGAGACACTTTCCCAAAGTTAACGGTCCTCCAGTGTGGCAGTGAGGCTCCCCCGCGTCCCCCTCAGGGTGGCCGGCGGCGCCGTAGATGACTTGGTGTAAAGTGACGTTGCCACCGAACTCCATGATGATGGTCCCTAGGCTGTTGGACCCCGCGGGCGTGCGCGTGCTGGCAGCCACCACGCGCACGATGTTATCGTGGCGCAGCCTTGCTACGTTGAGCTCAGCCCAGAAACTCCGCCGAGATGCTAGTCGGTTCTTGGTGCACTTGTTCACTTGCTTTATGGCCACAGGAACACCGTGGTAAGTCGCCTTGTACACCGAGCCAAATCCTCCGGCTCCCAGCCTCTGCAGCAAGCACACCTGCTCCCAGTCAATGGAGCACCAAGCCAGCCGGCGCGGCAGCCGCGGGGCCCGAGGAGGAGTGGCCCCCAGAAGCAGCTTCGCAGGGAGCTCTGAGGGACTGCTGCAGGGCCGCGCGTCCACCGACGGGGAAAACTCGCTGGGGAGGTGGGGGCGTAGGGCCAGGGGCGAGGGCATCGCACTTTGCAGGGAGGACACCAGGGCCGCTGGGGTGAACGAAAAGACCAGGGGAAACCGCGGCACTTTGGAAACATGACTGACTACTCCTTGGCTCCACCCCTATCCCTTTTCTCCTTTTCCTTCATTTGTTTCAAATGAGCTACATCTGTGCTGTCACTCAGCAAGAGTTTTTATCAGATGGAGGGAGAAACCGGAATGAAGCACAGCAATCCCTTTCAGATGAAAGCATTTCCCTTCCACACTTGAAGTGAATTCTTATAAAAACAAGCTCATGCCAGATAAACAGCATGGAGCTGCCCCAGAACTCACCCCTCTTTTACATTATTTGTTTAACTATAATGAAATACTTTTTTTCAAGTCACATCCGCTGCACATTATTAGTCCTCAGACTAAAGAGACCACAAAGCACAGTGAAATTGTTTCACACTTTGCAGGCTATAATGATTGTTAGTGTCATTCTCCAGCTGCATTAAATCACTTCCAGCAGTTATTGGCTGAGAGTTGAAATGCAAACAGCAGACATTTGTTTAACCAATTACAGGGAAAAACTAGGTGCAACATTCATATGGAAAAAAATTGCACCTTAATCAATCCAAATAGAATCACTGATACGGGTCATAACACACAGCTAAATTCATCAGTGGAAAGGAGAATCTCCTGACAGTCTATGCAGCTTACACAGCAAATTAGCAAGAAGTCTTAGCAACATACTGACTTTGTAACAATCCTTCCCTTCCAAGGCGATTTGGCCCACCCGGTCAGCTCACTTGCAAGAGAGATTCTAGACTTTGCAGCGAATGAGTTACAGAAGTTTTGAACCAGAGTTGGGGGAGAAAAAAGAACAGAAATGATTCAGCGCTGTGATCAGGGCTTCAAATAATAACACATATGGGAGAATTGTAGAAGAGGAAAAATCTGAAGAAATAAAAATGGCACAAAATCACTGGTACCTACATATAATGTAGAAAACCAGAAGTTGGAATGAAATTCAGGGTATTGGCCATCAAACAACAAGTTCTTCCTTTCTGATTTTTATAATGAAAATTAATTTTCTACCAAGTGCAGTGAGTCATGCCTATAATCCCAGTGCTTTAGGAGGCTGAGGTGGAAGGACCACTTGAGGCCAAGAATTTGAGACCTGCCTCTACAAAGAGTAATAACAAAGTTAGCTGAGTGTGGTAGTGCACTCCTGTAGTCCGAGCTACTGTGGAGGCTGGGGCGGGAGGAGACTTGAACTGAGGAGTTTGAAGCTGCAGTGAGCTATGATTGTGCCACTGCACACCCGGCTGGATAATAGAGCAAGACCCTGACTCTAAGCAAAAAATTAATTTTCATACCATATTTTTGGAAAAAGGACCAATAATACCATATTCATGAGAAACATGCACACACACACACACACACACACACACAAATGTTAGGATATTTTAAAAAATCAAATGGTAGCCTGGCACGGTGGCTCACGCCTGTAATCCCAGCATTTTGGGAGGCCGGGGCAGGTGGATCATGAGGTCAGGAGATCGAGACCATCCTAGCTAACACAGTGAAACACCATCTCTACTGAAAATACAAAAAATTAGCTGGGCGTGGTGGCGGGCACCTGTAGTCCCAGCTACTTAGGAGGCTGAGGCAAGAGAATGACCTGAACCCGGGAGGCGGAGCTTGCAGTGAGCTGAGATCATGCCACTGCACTTCAGCTTGGGCGACAGAGCGGAGGAAAAAAAAAAATTCAAATGGTAAAGTTCCCTTCTTCTAAAGCACCTATGTGCTAGGTTATGTGTAACCACATTTTAATGATAGCAGTTGTATGTTTCTGAAGTATATTGACTTTGAGAAGGTAAATTAATAAACATGAACCATTTACAGAAGCAATTTGAGGTCTGTGAAGCCCTGGAATAGGATTTCTATTCTGTACTACCTGTGTGGCTTAGTATGTAATCTAGTGTGTATATAGTATTATAATATTTAACCTGCTTGAGCTTCAATCTTTTTTTTTTTTTTTTTTTTTTTGAGACAGAGTTTCGCTCCTGTTGCCCAGGCTGGAGTGCAATGGCATGATCTTTGCTCACTGCAACCTCTGCTCCCTGGGTTCAAGCAATTCTCCCGCCTCAGCTCCCGAGTACCTGGGATTACAGGCGTGTGCCACCATGCCCAGCTAATTTTTGTATTTTTAGTAGAGACAGGGTTTCATCATGTTGGCCAGGCTGGTCTTGAACTCCTGACCCCAGGTGATCCACCTGCCTCAGCCTCCCAAAGTGCTTGGATTAAGGCGTGAGCCACCATCCTTGGCCAACTCTATGGAATATTTTAGTAGAAAGATTGTTGTGTGCAATCGTGTCAAATCCTAAATATAAAAGGATGCCAATGAATAGAGAAAAAATAAAGTAATACACTTATATTCTATAATCAATCTACATTGCAAAATTTACTCAGTAACTGTCACAGGGTTGGGATTATAATTCAGGGCTCTGAAATGATTATATAATAGTGCTGTGAACATTAGCAGAATAAGAGTGCCTTAACCCCCTAGATAAGTCACATAATGCAAGATAATGTGACTTATTATATAATCTTTATTTTTAAGATAATCGCATAAACAATTCATTTTCAAAGTTGGTTTTAATCTTTACACAAAACATAAGATATTGGTGAAAATGTGGCATTCTGTGTATTTATAAACCCCAAGTTCATTAGATCCATCATCTGCCAATCTGCCCAAGAATATTTAATTGAATATCCAATTTACAACAGCCTTTGTTTTCTTTTTTAAGGTATCTTAAAATATTTATTTTACTCAGCAAATTGCACTTACCCTGAAAGCAGGATCTATCTCCCTATTTATTTTTTATCCCCTGTAACACAGTGAACATATTTCTTATTATGTTCTTACTTTACTTTTGTTTTTTTTCTTTTTGAGACAGTGTCTCGCTATGTCACCCAGGCTGGAGTGGAGTGGTGTGATCTTGGCTCACTGCAACCTCTGCCTCCTCCGCTCAAGCGATCCTCCCACCTCAGCCTCCTGAGTAGCTGGGACCACAGGCACACACCACTACACCCAGCTAATTTTTGTATATTTTTTATAGAGATGGGGTTGTACCATGTTGTCCAGGCTGGTCTTGAACTCCTGAGGTCAATAATCTGCCCGCCTCAGCTTCCCAAAATGCTAGGATTATAGGGCACTGTGCTCGGTCCTTAAGTTTAATGTTTAATCCTGATTTGGTTACCAAATATGTGTGCACTACGTAATATTTTGGATCTCAAAAGTGGGTGAAGCTTTAAGCATGGTGGTAAAAGGCTCTTAGGGGCCAGATGGCCTGGGTTTCTTACCATCCCAGTGCCTGTTTCCTTATCTGCAAAATGAGGAAAATATGCCCACCTCAGGATTGTTGTGAAGAGTAACGGAGTTTCAAATACTTAGATCAGGGCCTCAATGCTAATTATTATTTATAAAACTCATTTAAAAAACCATGTGTATGGGCTTATATGAATAAGAAACAGATTTGTTAGGTAGTATTGGTTTAAAAGTATCCTGTCAGGGCTGAAGTAACTCGTTTTCACGTTAAACTAACATAAAATGTGAGTATTTTTCTGCTCTTGAATTTTGAGGTTAAAGATATAAAATCCTGCTGTATTACTGGTAGAGTATAGAGTAAAAACGTGAGTGGGGGCGGGGGTTAACATTAATCCGATCAAATGCAATGAGCCTATGTCATCCCCTAAACAAAGGCAAAGAGCAAAATGTGTTGATAACAGGGAATTCTCCTTGGAATTACATATGAAACAAAGGAAGAGAAAAGAGAAACTGCACCTCCTGAAGAGCGAAATGCTCTCGTGTTCTTTGCGCACAGGCTTTACGTGTTTTGTTCTTTGATTGGCAGCATGACTATAAAGATACTTCCGTATTAAACATCATATTTATCACAAGAGTAACACTAGATACCAGAACGGATAGCTCCTTTTAACTGGACTTTAATCAGAGCCTGAGGATCGCGGATCGTGGGAGAGCGTCCTCCTGACCAACGTGGTTGGCCTTCTGGGCACGCTGGGCCTGAGCCGCCCCAGCTTCCTGGGCGCGCACCGGGTTCCACGGGTACCGGGGACGGCGGGACGCTGCGGCCTCCCTGCCTCCTGCACTTGCTGCGCTGGGGCCGAGGAGGTGGCTCTGCCTTTCTTAATTCCCCAGTCTCTGGAAGACAAGCCACCCTCGCCGCCTCCTGGCTGCCAGTGGCTTCGCCCGTTGGGGCGTTTGTGCGTTTCCTAGCGCACGGGGTTTCGGCGCTCTGGTGTCCGGAAGCACGTGGGCGAGGCCGTCGGTCCCCGAAAGACGCCCAGAGTGAGCCCAGCCTGCCCTTCTGCGTACGCAACAAATTTTCCTTTTCCTTTAGAGTCATCACGTCGCCTTTTGGAAGGCAGACTTAAAAGGCGGTGAAACGCCACAGCAGTCTCAACCGCACACAGAACCCCACCGACGGCTGCCGCGCTTGCGCCTGCGCACCCTTGACCGCCGCCCGAGTCCTGGCAGGGGACGGCCGGGTTAAGCGATCTCCGGTTACAGCGGATTCCAGAGGTTACAGCGGATTCCAGAGGTTACAGCGGATTCCAGAGGTTACAGTGGATTCCAGAGGTTACAGTGCGAAGAGTGCGAGTATTGCAACCGTGCGAGATTGGTATTGCTGGTTACAACCGTGAATTTCATGGTCGAAATTTCATTTTTGCCTTTTATAAGACTAAAAAGTTAAGCTGTAGGTGAATATATACGCTTTACTAAAAATTCCCATACAAAGATTATAGAGTCAAACTTGAAAAACATATCTTTTTTTTTTTTTTTTTGCTTCAGTGGGATTATACTATTGACATTCTGAAATTTGAATTTTATACTTAGCAATATAACATAGACTTTTTCTATATCAGTAAAGTACATACAAAGCTACTTTTTAATTTTTGTATGGTCAATATAATATGGTCGGGGCAGATCTAAATTTGTGGATTGCATGGAGCACGTCCCTGGATGTGACCAGCGCACACTCTCTGTTTCCATGCGGGGAGGTTGGGGTTGGTTCCTTCCACTTTGCCCTGATCGCTTGGATTTTGTATTTTGACTCGAGATATGCCAATGCATTTTTACTTCTCTAAATACAGCTGAACTTCACAAAAGGTTTTAAGACATGCAAATATGTTTCAAACTGGTTTTGGAAACCTTTGAATTTAATATCTTGCAATTTTCTCATATTTTTAAGAACATAAAATGCTTATAGATATTTGAAAATTTGAAATTTGATCTGATTGAAATGCGGCTATCTTGAATGATTTTGTCCAATTTATGATCACATACTGGCATCCTCCCTCAAGCCAGACTATGTTTGCTTGCTTGTTTTTGTTTTGTTTTGTTTTGTTTTCTTTGTTTTTTGAGATAGCATCTCACACTCTGTCTCCCAGGCTGGAGTGGAGTGCACGATCACAGTTCACTACAGCCTCCACCTCCCTGTGCTCAAGCTTTCCTCCCACTTCGGCCTCCCAAAGTGCTGAGATTACAGGCGTGAGATCCACGCCCGGCCTCAGAAAATGCTTTCTAACTTTGTATTTAGTATTTACTAAATTCTGTATTTTTCACTGATAAATGTGTCAAAATAATAGGATGTTTGAATAAAGGATCCAAAAGTAATACACTCTATTCAATTCACCATCTTTACTCAATTTTAAGCAAAATTGTCTTGTGCATATCATTAGGGACTCTTGGCCTCTTATAGATTGAATGTGATTTAATCAACTGCAATAATTATTTTTGCTGCTCAAATTGACACACTTTGGCCAGTGGGGGGCCCTGTTGTGTTCTTTTGACGCAGTCCCATTGATCTGAATTATTTCTTGCCTCTTGGTACATACAGCAAGTTGCCTCAGGCTCATAATAGCTCCTGGAATCAGTCATTTCTCCAAGGCATCCTGGAAAGATGCCATAATCTCAGCATTAAGTGCACATATTAGGTTCATTCTCTTAAGCCCTTGTTACTAGTTCTGACAGAATTGGAAAAACATATACTCTTTTTTTTTCTTTCAAAAAGCATAGGTTTCTATTGATATTTCTAATTCAGTTCTGACAGTATGATTCCCAATTTAAGCATTTCAATTTTATTATTTTCCTTCTCTTTCCTTATACTTGAAAGCTTGATTTCAAACAAATTAATCTAATTACTAATTTATCTGATAAAATTATTAAATAAAATTTAAGATTTCTTTGCAGTTATTTATCCTTATACTGTATGCCACTAAGATGCGTAATCAAATTATTTTCTTGTAGAGTCATGCCTCATAGCTCATTCTATGAGACTTTGTTTTATATAAATCATGTATGATTAATTTGTTTTCAGTTCTGGGAGGTTGTCAGTGTAACTAGCTGGCAGTTTTCCTAGAAGGTGGCAGTTTTCAGCCAAGAGGTTTTATTCTTTTGTGATAATAAACCTTTGAGTATGGTAGAAAACTGTTCTGAGTCTACCTTATGAAACGTGGGTAAAGGGAAAATCAAGCAAACGAATTTCCCCAGTTCTGTATGAAAATTTCATTTAGCCATTATCTGATCATTACGTAGTGACCAGGTGCAACATTACACGCAGAAGGTTCATATGCACAGGTTCTGGATGGCACCCAATTCTGTCTTCTACTATTCAACTTCTGGGAATATTAGAACCCACATAGCTTCATGTATTTCATTACAATTTAATTTAGTAAATAGTAATGATATTAAAACCTTTAAAATTTATTCTCTCTCTTCTCTGAGCTTCCTTTTATAATATATAACATCTTCCTACCAACATATTATTATATTATGCCAAAGTTTACAATGCATAAATCCAAGTGATTCTCTAAGTTGATTTTATCATAACCTAGTCCCCAAGTCTTTAATTTTCCTCTTTCTCTAGTTTCTCTTTATGTATATAGAATGTATCTTCTTAATGCTTCTTAGTCGACTAAGATTTTTGTTTTTGAAATACAAACAATTCCTTTCTCACCTGGCCTTCTGCAGTCTAGAGTTATCTGAGAAGAGACTTAACTTATTTTCAGTCATTCTAAAATGTTCAAATATTCTGCCTTTTCTTTCTTTTATTTTCTTTAGGTGGAGTTTCACTCTTGTTGCCCAGGTTGGAGTGCAATGGCATGATCTTGGCTCCCTACAACCTCCGCCTCCTGGATTCAAGCAATTCTCCTGCCTCAGCCTCCCAAGTAGCTGGGGTTACAAGTGTGCACCACCATGCTCAGAGAATTTTGTATTTTTAGTGGAGATGGGGTTTCACCATGTTAATCAGGCTGGTCTCGAACTCCTGACCTCAAGTGATCCACCTGCCTCGGCCTCCCAAAATACTGGGATTACAGGTATGAGCCACAATTCCCGGCCATATTCTGCCTTTTCTAGATGGAAAAATATTCTAATTATTTCTAGGACGTGCCTTCTTAATGGCTTGAGGATTGCAGTGCTAATGATTTGAGGCTGAATTTTTCTTTGTTCTAATTTTTTTATTTTTTAAAACTTTACAATACACCATGGCAGGTACCATCTGCCTGATAGGTATGAGGAAAGATGACTGCCAGCCCACTTTCTAAAACCCCAGGTAGGGCATGTTTCTAATCGGGGCACCTACCGCCTCCACCAGTGAATCAAGACCAGCAGATTCTCTGCAAGTGCCCTAGCACACCAGGACACTCGGAATGTGACTTGAGTCTTGGTGAGGCTGAGTTTTATATGAGATTAAGAGGCACTTTATAGCAAAGCTCTGGGCATCTCTGGTTGGCATCTTTGAAAGTGGAACACCAGGACACTTGTTGGAACTCTACTCAAGGCGATTTTAGGTGACTCTAGGGGCAGAGGAAGAGGAAGTCAATTATTTGGTCTTTAGCTGTTGTGAGATGGGGACAGGGTATGGTCTTAGTGAGTCACACTTGAACAGGAAATTGACAGGACTTCCCAGTGGTTCTCTCAACATCTTTAGTGAGATTTTGGTTCCATTCTTGGCAACTTGTGTCAGAACCTAATCTTTCCATGTATACATGAAACAATCCTCCTTTAAATGTTTCAGGATATCATAGTTCCAGGATCCACAAAGGGGAAATTAAAATTTGGGGTCACCCCTGGTGTACCTATTGCAGATTTAAAAGACCATGCACTATAATGGTCTGTTACAAACTGAGGAAGGCTGGAAGTGCCCTGCTGACATTTAGACATGGTGGTGCCCATGGAAAGTCGATCTAGCCTAGGGAGAAAAGCAGGATATCCTCTTATTGGATGTTATAGGAAAGATGTAAGGAAGGAGGTGTGAAACCGAAGCTAGACAAAAAGATTTAATTTTTGATACCTACCCAAGACCAGAGGGTGCTGAGCTAGAGTGGAGTCTAAACATGGTAACACAGGATAGCAAAGGCAGGTGAGGAGGTGAAGTCCACAGGAAGACGAGGCTCACCAAAGTCTGGAGGCTCGTCCGCAACCTTCTTTGCTGAGCCCAGGTTCCCTACTACTCCAAATTCTTGTGCAAATGAGGATTGTAGTTTCAAACTTTAAATTAAGGCTCTGTCACATCCTGATCTGTACACAGGAAGAGGAAATAGAGCACACACACACCAGTGGCTCAACTCCCCAGCCTTCTTAGAATCTTAAGTTTTGTTTGCTCTGTTGATATTTTTGTGTGTAAATGTAACAAATATGAGAAATTAATTTAATGACTTTCATAGCCCATTTACTGAGTAGCCCAGAACATATCTGAGAATCAATTTTCTCTGTGCAGGGGATCCCTGGGAAGCAGTGAAGTGTGTGGGGAGGGCACCTGCCTCAAGTGGGGCTGCAGTGTTTCTGGGAGTGGAGAGTGGGATAATCGTCAAGCGAAATCCTTTCTCCTCCACTCAGGAGACCAGTGGACACTTACTAAATGTTCCCCTGTTATTCACAGAAACATGTGCTTTAGGCTTTAGTATTTATTAGCTCACCACAGTGTAATTCTTAACAATCCATGGAACAGTCAGCGGGAGGTTGACTTGAGATTTATATATCCCAGTTATCACTGACACTTTATTTTCAGAAAAAGTGAGTTGTCAGTTACCAAAACAGAATGGCTCGGTCCCTTCCACCATTGAATATTGATGCAGCGCTTGCCCATTGACTACGTCCTATTATATAACCAGATGTTATAATAACTTGAGTCCATATTGGTCCTCACATTTAGCCCAACCCAAGCATGGTGGGAAAAGGGGTGGACAATAATTTGCCCCAGATGGCCCCACAGGAGATAGCAGACATATTGTAGCTAGTGTCTTGTTTCCACGAAAAGGACCAGTGTTGAGTTCGTGCATTTAGCAACCTTGTCGATCCAGGTGAAGTAGGACTGTGACTCCAGATTTTAACAGCAGCCAGTGTCAGAAGAAGTAGGGGACCAGGCTGCTGCCTCATGCCTGTAATCCCAGCACTTTGGGAGCCCAAGGTGGGCGGATCACAAGGTCAGGAGATCAAGACCATCCCGGCTAACACGGCGAAACCCCATCCCTACTAAAAATAACACAAAAATTATCCAGGTGTGGTGGTGTGTGCCTGTAGTTCCAGCTACTCGGGAGGCTGAGGCAGAATCGCTTGAACCTGGGAGGCAGAGGTTGCAGTGAACTGAGATTGCGCCACTGCACTCCAGCCTGGGCGACAGAGCAAGACGCCATCTAAAAAAGAAAAAAAAAAAAAGGCAGGGAAACACTAGAAGAAATATAGGATATTATTCAAAATTAGTCACCATTTTAAATAACTTGGGTTTTACATTGTATTGTCCCTTGTTAATTGTTTCCTGTGCTTTTAACTTACACTACTCCTTGGTTTGTTTTATTAAATAACCAACACCATATCTTCCATGTTCCTATCCTCCCTAATCAATATATTACCAATGTAATGGGTAATTATAATATTTGGCTCTAGTTTAGGCCATCGGTTTAAATTCCATTGCACTACTTGATGGCATCAAGCTGGAGTAGACACATCAACATATTATTGTTAGTGGTGTTAACAGGGAAAGAGAAGACTGTATTAGCCTGATTCCTAAAAGAGGTCATGACAACTGAGAATTACTTATGATAATTTTTCAATATAGAAACAAAATTAGGCATAGCATTGACAGAACAGCAACAGGTGCATTTGATTTACTACAGTCCACAGTTAACCACTGTATTAGTTAGAGTTCTTAGGTTCCAAGAGGTAGTAGAACCCAACTTAAGCAAAGAAATGTATTAGAAAGATTCTGGAGGATTACAGACCCAATGGGAACCTTAAGAACCATGCTCCAAAGTAGGCAAGAAGTTAGTTCCTAGAGAACCAGGAAGCAGGAGCCACGGCAGTGGTCCCAGCAGAAAGCTAGGGCCAGAATACCACCACTGGATTGATTCTTCAGCAGTTCCTTTAGTCTTCAAAGGAAGCAACCCACAGACAATTGTGTTCATTTTCTGACTTCCTGGCTGTACCAGTGTACTGATAGATAGGACATGATCATTTTGCCTCTTTTTTTGGGAGGCAGGCACCTAAAAATACTATTTCAACCAGACCATGAACATTTGGAGGGAAGTAATTTCTCTAAATGTGCAGCTGAAGGCAATGAATGTCCTCTGTATTTACCAGGGGACCCACCTCTGGCAAAGACCAGAGCAACAGAGGGGAGTGGAGGTTTAAGCTACCCCAGGGTACCTAATTCCTGCATTCAGCTGTGATGGCTCTCAGTCCTGTAAGCCCCTCATGCTATTTCATGCTCATTGTTTAGGTTACAATAGAGGATTCTGGCCGGGCGTGGTGGCTTATGCCTGTAATCCCAAAACTTCGGGAGGCTGAGGCGGTACGATCACTCGAGCCCCAGAGTTTGAGACCAGCCTGGGCAACAAACACCCTGTCTCTACTAAAAGTTAAAAAAATACTAGCCTGGTGTGGTGGCACACACCTGTAGTCCTAGCTACTAAGGAGACTGAAGCGGGAGAATTGCTTGACCCCGGGAGGTCAAGGCTGCTGTGAGCCGAGATCTTGCCACTGCACTCCAGCCTGGGTGACAAAGTGAGACCCTGTCTCAAGAAAAAGAAGAATAGAGGATTCCAAAGACTCTAGTTTTGAATAACCCAGTTATAGTCCCTCCCAAAATGTACTCTCCACCCATTTAAGGACAGTTTCTTTTTCCCCTCAGGACTATAATGA
Organism: Colobus angolensis palliatus; assembly: GCF_000951035.1. Taxonomy (NCBI): domain Eukaryota; kingdom Metazoa; phylum Chordata; class Mammalia; order Primates; family Cercopithecidae; genus Colobus; species Colobus angolensis. Next base: position 1,065,394 of record NW_012114777.1, on the reverse strand, counting down.
ATAGATCTTATACCACTCTCAGGAAGGGGAGAGTGACCCATGATGACAGGTAATGCATCAGGCTTGTGTGGCTTGCTTGGAGTGTCAGCACGATTTAGTCAAATTGCACACTCATGGCTCCATAAGTTCCAGTGGCTATGGAGGTTCTTTTCACTTCTTAGGGTATCCAGGTCTGGCTGATCATGATATTCCATTTCTCTTGGTTATCATGATTGGTGCAGTGTGTGTCAGTTGCTGGAATATTCTACAGCAATGAAGAAACAGTGCCCTTAGGAGTATGCTTGTCTGAGAATAAAGTGAATGTAAAATAAGGCAGAACAATGTTTGAATTCTTAGGACTAATTCTGCATAAAGTTAGAGCTCTTCAAGGACGCATCAGTTCTGTGATCCAGGAAATAAATTATTTTTGGAGAAATAGCGAGTATGGGGAAGACCTGGTTGGAACTGAGATAGAATTTCCCCATAGGGCCCGAGCTCGATGGCTCACACCTGTAATCCCAGCACTTTGGGAGGCCGAGGTGGGTGGATCACAAGGTCAGGAGTTCAAGACAAGCGTGGCCAACATGGTGAAACCCCATCTATACTAAAAATACAAAAATTAGCTGGACATAATGGCAAGTGCCTGTAATCCCAGCTACTCGGGAAG
>NW_012114777.1:1043238-1064698 GCF_000951035.1 Colobus angolensis palliatus | reverse complement strand
CAAGGTCAGGAGTTCAAGACAAGCGTGGCCAACATGGTGAAACCCCATCTATACTAAAAATACAAAAATTAGCTGGGCATGGTGGCACATTCCTGTAATCCCAGTTACTTGGGAGGCTGAGGCAGAATTGCCTGGCCCGGGAGACAGAGGTTGCAGTGAGCCAAGATTGCGCCACTGTACCCCAGTCTGGGCTACAGAGTGAGACTCCATCTCAAAAATTTAAAAAAACCCAAAAATTTCCCTATAGGTAAGTGAGATAGGAAGCCCCTGCTCACCACCATCTCCCTTCCTTACCTAGCTCTTGTCACCCAGAGGCAACTATTTTTAAACTTTTGAGTTGGATGTTTGGGTATTTACCTTCTGTTTTGGCATATACTTTTGTAGCTCTCCTATTCCAAAGTTGATGGCTGTTGTGCCTACTGCTTAGTTACCATTTTGCGTTTTCCCTTTACTTTTTAAAAATTTTGTTTTATTTATTTATTGTTTTGAGACAGACTCCTATTCTGTTGCCCAGGCTAGAGTGCAGTGGCACGATCTCAGCTCATTGCAACCTCCGACTCTCCGGTTCAAGCAATTCTCCCATCTTAGCCTCCCAAGTAGCTGAGATTACAGGTACATGCCACCACGCCTGGCTAATTTTTATATTTTTAGTAGAGAAAGGGTTTCACCATGTTGGCCAGGCTGGCCTCGAACTTCTGACCTCAAGTAACCCGCCCACCTGAGCCTCCCAAAGTGCTGGTATTACAGACGTGAGCCACCACACCTGGCCTCCCTTTACTTTTATTCCTAGAATTCTCTTGGTTTGGATTCACTTTTTCCTGAATCCCAGGCCTTCCCCTCATCTGATTTGTTTTCTTTCTATTTATTTATTTATTTGAGACAAGATCTCACTCTGTTACTCAGGCTGGAGTGTAGTGGCGTGAACTCACTGCAGCCTCAACCTCCCGGGCTCAAGTGATTCTCCCACCTCAGCCTCCCGAGTAACTGGGACTACATGCTCGTGCCATCACACCCAGCTAATTTTTGTATTTTTTGTAGATATAGGGTCTCACTATGTTGCTCAGGCTGATCTCAAACTCCTGAGCTCAGGCCATCTGCCCACCTTGGCCTCCTGAAGTATTAGGATTACAGGCGTGAGCCAGCGTGTCTGGCCTATGTTCTTATTTTGGTGAAATACATCCTTCAGTAGCTTCCTGAAAAATAATACATGGGAGATCATTGGTTCCAGTCCCTACATGCCTGATAATGTGTTTTACTCTGACCTTTGATCAATAATTTGGTCCAAATTGTATATTGAAATTAATTTTCTTTCACAATTTTAAGAACATCTATAGAGAAGTCTAATGCTTTTCTCCTGGCACTCTGCATGTAACTAATTTTTGTTTTTGTGGAAGTTTTTAGGATATTCTCTGAATTAGATATCTATTGTGGCAAAACAAATTATCCCTAAACTTAGTGGGTTTGATTTAACATTTATTATCTCATTTTTCCATTTGGTCAGGAACTAGGTGCAGTTTAGCTAGGCCCTCTGGCTCAGGGACTCTCAAAACACTGCAATGAGGGTTTCAGCTGGGGCTGCAGTAAGGTTTGTTATAATTAATATAATTTTCTTCTGCTTTCACAGACTTCTCATCAAGCTGGAGATAATGAAATAATATTTAAACTGCTGAGAGAGAGAAAAAAAGCATCAACCTACCATTCTTTAGCAAAAATATTGTTTAGAAATGAAGATGAAATAGACTTTTTCAGGCAAATGGAAACTGAGAGAATTTGTTGCCTATAGACCTGTACTTTTCAAAAATACAAAAAGAGAAATGACACCAGATAGAAACCTGGACATATACAGAGCAATAAAGAATATTGGAAATGGTAAATATGGGCTAAAGCAAAAGATTTTTCTTATTTTTCAATTGTCTCTAGAAGACAATTGAATATTTAAAATAGTAGTAATAGTAGTAATAATAATAATGCATTGTTGGATTTGAAGCATATATAGAAATCATGATGACAATGGCACAAACGAAAGGAAGGAAAAATGGAAGGCTGTTGTTCTAAGGTTCACATTATAACTGAAGTAACGTAATATTTTATGAAGGTAGACTAGGGTAAGTTAAGGATATATGTTGAAACCTTAGAAGAACCATTAAAACAGTAAAACTAGGAGGTATAGCTAATAATCCAAGAGTGGAGGTTAAAAAAAATCCCAAAACTTAATAAACCTAAAGAGGGTGGGAAAAAAAGGAACAAAATATCTATATAATATATAGAAAGGTAATAGTTAGATGATATATTTAAACCAAAACCTGTCAATAATCAAATTAAACGTAAGTGGTCTAAACAGTCCAATTAAAAGGCAGAGACTGTTGGACTGGATAAAAATAGCTAAAGCTATTTTGTTTTAAGAAAACTAGGTTAAATATAAATATTCCTATAAAGCAAAAGTAAAAGGATAGAAAATGATAAAACATTAGTCAAAGACTAGTGAAAAGAAAGTTGGAATGGCTATATTAACAGCAAGAAAAAACATAATTTGAAATAGAACTTTTACTAGGAATTAAGAAGGATATTTCAGAATGGTAAAGGAATCAAGGAACATAGCAATCCTAAATGGGTATGATAGAGCTTTAAAATTAATAAAGCAAAAGAGTTGAAACGGAAAGAGGCTATCTACAATTATAGTTGAAGATAAACACTCTTCCTTCAGTGACTGGTAAAATAAGCAGACAAAAAATGTCAATTATACAGAAAAAGGGAATAATGCTTATATTAGAGTTCTCCAGAGAAACGGAACCAACAGGATCGATCTATCATCTATCTATCTATCTATCTATCTATCTATCTATCTATCTATCTATCTATCTATCATCTATCAACATTTAAGGAATTGACTCGTGACTGTAGGGGCTTGGCAAATCCAAAAGCTGTAGGGTAGGCTGGCAGGCTGGAGACTCAGGGAAGAGTTGTCTTTCAGGTCCACAGGCAGTCTCCTGGCAAAACTCTTTCTTGCTTGGAAGAGGCTAGTCTTTGTTCTATTAAGGCCTTCAGTTAACTGGATACATCAGCCTACTCACATCTGCTTAATTCAAAGTCCACTGATTCAAATGTTAATTTCATAGAAAACAAAAGTGATGTTTCCCACAGAAGCATCCAGACTAACATTTGACCAAATATCTGGGCACTGTGACCCAGCCAAGCTATTATACATAAAGTTAATCATCATAACTCTGATCAGACTTGACCCAAAAACTGTCAAACTACATATTATTTTCAAGTTTGCATGGAACATTTGCCAGGACAAGCCATAAAACCAGTGTCACTAGATTTAAAAGGATTAATATCAAAGTGCATCCTCACATCACAACGAAGTTAAATTCATTAAGAGGAAGATATCTGGAAGCTTTGTAAATATGTGGAAATTAGATCATATACTTCCAAAGAATTCATGAATTTAAGAAATCAGAAAGAACGATATAAAATATTTTTAGCTGAATAAAAACGAAAACTGTATATATCAAAATTTTTGGTATGCAGCTAAAGCAGTGCTTGGAGAAAAGCTTATAGCTTTAATTATTTATATTAGAAAAAAGCCTAAAGTAATTCATGTAAGCTTTCATCTTAAACTAGAAATAGAGCAAATAATGGAAGGTAACCAATAGAAAAAGTAAATGAAACAAGTTGCTTTATTTTTAAAAACTGACAAACTTCTAGCTTGACTGCTCAAGAAAAATTGAAAGTAGACACAAATTATGAATATTTGGAATGAATAAGAGCATATCACTACAGAGCCTAAAGATCTTTTTTTTTGACAGTTTAAAAAATCAGCTTTATTGATATAATTTACATACAATAAAATTCACTAATTTGAATTGTACAGTATGAATTTTTGTAATCTATAGTCATATAACTGCCACCAGAATCAAGATTTAAGTTATTTTCATCACCCCCCAAAACATCTGATCTTTTATTATTAAGTGTAATGTTAGCTGTTGGATTTTTGTAGATGAACTTTATTTATTTATTATTATTATTATACTTTAAGTTCTAGGGTACATGTGCACAACGTGCAGGTTTGTTACATATGTATACCTGTGCCATGTTGGTGTGCTGCACCCATCAACTCGTCAGCACTCATCAACTCGTCATTTACATGAGGTATAACTCCCAATGCCATCCCTCCTCCCTCCCCCCTCCCCATAATAGGCCCCGGTGTGTGATGTTCCCTTTCCCGAGTCCACGTGATCTCATTGTTCAGTTCCCACCTATGAGTGAGAACATGTGGTGTTTGGTTTTCTGTTCTTGTGATAGTTTGCTGAGAATGATGGTTTCCAGCTGCATCCATGTCCCTACAAAGGACACAAACTCATCCTTTTTTATGACTGCAAGCCTAAAGATCTTAAAGGGATATTAAAGAAATAGTATGAACAACTTTATGCTAATATATTTGACAACTTAAGTAAAATGGACACATTCCTAGAGAAAAAAATTACCGAAACTGGGCCAGGTGCCATGGCTCACACCTGTAATCCCAGCATTTTGGGAGGCTGAGGCGGGAGGATCACCTGAAGTCAGGAGTTTGAGATAAGCCTGGTCAACATGGTGAAACACCACCTCTACTAAAAATTACAAAACAATTAGCCGGGTGTGGTGGCACATGCCTGTAATCCCAGCTACTCCGGGGGCTGAGCCAGAAGAATCACTTGAACTCGGGAGGTGGAGTGTGCAGTGATTTGAGAATGCGCCACTGCACTCCAGCCTGGGCGACAGAGCGAGACTCTGTCTCAAAAAAAAAAAAAAAAAAATTACCAAACTGACTAAAGAAGAAATAAAAAATTGAATAGCCTTACATTTGTTAAATAATTTTTATTTATAATTAAAGATATTTTTATAAAGAGTACTCTGGGACTAAAAGGCTTCACAGCTTAATTGTATTAAATATTTAAGGAAAAAATAATACCAACCTTATTCAGAGTCTTTCAGAAAATAGAGGTGTATCCACTTTTCTAACTCATTTTAAGAAATAGCATCATTCTAATAGCAAAAGCAAACAAGGACATTGCAAAGAAGAAGGGGAAGAAGGAAGAGGAGGAGAAAGGGAAGTGGGAGATGGAGAAGAAGGAAGGCAATTACAGAGCAATATTTCTCATGAACATAAACACAATTTTTAAAAAAATATTAACAGGCCGGGCATGGTGGCTGACACCCATAATCCCAGCACTTTGGAAGGCCGAGACGGGTGGATCACAAGGTCAGGAGTTCGAGACCAGCATGACCAACATGATGAAACCCTGTCTCTATAGTGGAGAATGGTGGCACATGCCTGTAGTCCCAGCTACTTAGGAGGCTGAGGCAGGAGAATCACTTGAACCCGGGAGGTGGAGGTTGCAGTGAGCCGAGATCGCACCACTGCAGTCCGGCCTGAGCAACAGAGCGAGAGACTCCATCTCAAAAAAAAAAAAAAAAAGTATTAACAAATTAAATTTAGTAATATATACAAAAGAGACTACATTATAATCAAATAGGGTTTATTCCAGAAATCCAAGGTTGAATTAACTTTAAAAAGTCGACTAATTAAGTCACTAAGTTAATGAATAAAGGGGACAAACTGTATTGTCATTTTAATAGATGAAAAAAAAGCACATAACATTTAAATCCATTTAAGATGTCTAAGCAAACTAGTAATAAAAGGGAACTCCCTCAACCTGATAAAGGGCATCTGCGAAACACCTGGAGCTAACGTCATGCTTAATAGTAAAAGACTATTATTATTTTACCCAAAGATTGAGAACAAGGCAAAAATGTCTGCTTTCAGTCTTTAAATCAACATAATACTGGAGCACCTATGCAGTGCAAAATAAGGCAAAGAAAAAAAAAGAGTCATAGAGATTGGAAAGAAAGAAGTAAAACTTTACTCTAGGAAAAAATAATCATGTATATAAACAATCTCACGAAATCTATAAAACAGCTACTAGAAATAATAAATGAGTTTAGCAGGGTAGCAGGACACAAGGGCAGTGTACTAGCAATTAATTTACAGTAGCATCAGAAAGCATGAACATAAAGATTAATTTAACAAAATGTGTGTAAGATCTGTATACTAAAAACTACAAAATTGTAGGTTCACACTTGAAAATGCACCCAAAGGTAGGCACTGTGAGCTGCACAACCACACACTCATTTCCAACCCTCTTGCCTGCCTCTGGGAGCTGAAAAAGGCTATGTACCCATTTTTATTTATTTACTTATTTATTTTGCAGCTACCCTTGCAGCTAATGGTAGTCAAAGGACCCATTTGTGGCAAATGAGAGAGATGTAGGATAATCTTCCAGGCCACTTCTGGGACAGCTGCACCCTCTAGCTTCCTGCCCTGGATGTAGATGTGCTGTCTGAAGCCGCGAAAACCTTCCAACCAGGAAGTCGCACACTAAGGTGACAAGTATTCTGACAGCTCTGACTGCCTACTTCCATATTTCCTGTAATATTAAATAATTGATTGCTGTTATGGCTTAAGTCAAAGTTAGTTAGCTATCCTGTTACTTACATTCCATGTGATACATGACCTCATAGATAGATAATGGCGCCCAAAGGATTAGGAATTCTGCTGGGCATGGTGGCTCATACCTACAATCCCGACACTTGGAAGGCTGAGGTGGGAGGATCGCTTGAAGCCAGGAGTTTCAGACCAGCCTGAGCAGTATAGTGAGACCCTGGTTCTACAAAAAATAAAATAAAATAAAATTGGCCAAGAAAGGCAGATCACTTGAGGTCAAGAGTTCAAGACCAGTCTGGCCAACATAGTGAAACCCTGTCTCCGCAGAAAAATGTACAAAAATGAGCCGAGTGTGGTGGCATGTGCCTGTGGTCTCAGCTACTCAAGAGGCTGAGGTGGGAGGATCGCTTGAGCTGAGAATGCAGAGATTGCAGTGAGCCGAGATTGTGCCACTGCCCTCCAGCCTGCGTGACACAGTGAGATCCCATCTCAAAATAAATAAATAATTAAATAAATAAATAAAGTAAAAAAATTTAGCCAGGCATGGTGGCATGCACCTGTAGTCCTAGCTACTCAGGAGGCTCGGGCATGCGGATTGCTTGAGCCCAGGAGTTTGAGGTTGCAGTGAGCTGTGATCACACCACTGCACTGCAGCCTAGATGACAGAGTGAGACCCTGAATTTAACAGCAACAACAAAAGGACAGAAAGTCTCATTTGGGAATCTCGCAATTCTAATTGAGTGAATGCAGTTTCTCTTCATTCTCCTTCCTCATCTCAGTTCAGAAGAGCTCCTACAGAACCCCTTAAAGCTGATGTCCATATGGAGAATAAGTACTTACAGAGTAAGGGAGGCTAAATTTGGGACTTGCACTCAACAGATAGTGCCCTGAGTGTCTGCAGAGTCCCTTTCCCATCTTACTCCAGAGGGTCCAAGAGGCCACAGTGGGGAGCAGAGGTGGCCCCCAGGAGTGTGCACTGCTGTGTTTATAGTCTTCACAGCCTTCGTGTGATGATTTAAGTGAAGTTGCTGAGAGGTTTAAGAATTGGGAAATAATCCTTTTGAATCTCTTATAATTGCTATTAAATCATAAATTTAATAATTAATAGAATCTGTAATTAATAGAACTCAGGAACAAATGGTAACCACAGCATTTTTTCAGGGTCAGCTCTCAATCAATGGAGCAGCACTAACACACATGTGTTTCATAGACGTTAGAATTGCTGTTTTCTAGAGACAACTGAACTCTCTCTTCTCCCACCCGCAGGGATTGAGCTGCTTAGTGTTTGGACTTATTGTGGCAAAATTGGTTTTCATCTAAACAAACCAATAATTCTAGATAGCTAATAGCCCCAATCACTTTTCCATTAACTGCTGGAATTTGACAGGTGCCCCAGAAATACCTTGGGACATTCATTTGAAATTTAAATGAAGGGGACACTTTTAGGCAGCTCTGGAAACATGAAGGCAGCTCTAGCTTTGCCCTCCTCAGCTCCATGTATGTGATTGTGTTACTCATTAAGTCCAGTATGAGAACCTGCATGCTGGCCAGTGCATTGTGTACATAGGAACAATGCACTCATCTATTTTAGGCCCCTGTTCTGAGTGCAAGGCTCTATCCACAATGATTTCCTGATTTCTTCCTGATCACTACAGTGCAGGGTGAGGGGAATGGATAAGGTCTCTCAATTTTACATGTCATATCATTAACAGACCACTTTAAAAAATAGATTTAGGTGGTACAAGTGCATAATCAGCATAGCAATTGATGTAGAAGAACTATTTGAAAAATCCAACACCCATTCATGATAAACTCTTTAAAAACTAGCAATAGAGGGGGAATATTCTCAAATTGATACAGGCTATTTATAAAAACCTACACTGAATAGCATACTTAATGGTAAAGGCTGAATATGTTCCCCTTGTGATCAAGAACAATACAAGGATGTCTGCTCTTACCACTCTTATTCAACATAGCATGAGAAGTTGTAGCCAGCACGGTAAAGCAAGAAAAGAAGTCAAAAAGATCATACAGGAAGAAACAAAATTGTTCCTATTTGCTAATGACATACTTAGATATGTAGAAATCCCCTCCAAACTTACAAAAAATAAAAATAAACCCTAGAACTAATAAGTGAGTTCAGCAAGGTCACATAATACAAGATAAATATAAAATAATCGATTGCACTTCAATTGTTCATTGGTAATTACCAATGAGCATGTGCACACCAAAATTAAAAATATGGTCCCACTTACAATCATTAAAAAAATACAAGAGTGTAAATCTAAAAAGAAGTACAGAACTTGTATACTGTATACTACAAAATTGAAATCACTGGTGAAAGAAATCAAAGAAGACCTAAGTAAATGGTGAGACATACCATAGTTTATGGATTGGAAGACTCAGTATAGTAAATATTTCAATTCCCAAATGGATATTCAGGTGTAACATAATTCCAGCAAGACTTTTTTGCAGATATAGACAAGAATATTATAAATTTAGATGGAAGAAATCAGAAGAGCTAAGACAATTCTGAAAGGCAAGAATAAGAATGAGAGGAATTTGTCTACTCCATTTCAAGACTGATTTTATAGCTTTACCAATTAAGACTGTGTAGTATTGGCAGAGGGATAAACACATAGATGAATAAAGCAGAATAGGGAACCCAGAAAGATATTCACACAAATGTGCCCAAATGATTTTTGACAAAGATTCACAAGTAATTAAAAACAGGAAAGATGGCCGAGTGTGGTGGCTCATGCCTGTAATCCCAGCGCTTTGGGAGGCCGCGGTGGGCTGATCCCCTGAGGTCAGGAATTCTAGACCAGCCTGACCAACATGGCGAAACCCTGTCTCTACTAAAAACACAAAACTAGCTGGGTCTGGTGGCACATGCCTGTAGTTCCAGCTACTCAGGAGGCTGAGGCAGGAGAATAACTTGAACCCGGGAGACAGAGGTTGCGATGAGCCGAGATCGCGCCACTGCACTCCAACTGGGAAAACAAGAGCAAAACTCCATCTCAAAAAAAAAAAAACAAACCCCAGGAAAGACTACCTTTTCAATGAATGATTTCTGGAGCAATTGGACATCTACAGACAAAAAAATAAATGTTTCCCTAAGTTTCACAGTTTATACAAAAATTAACTTAAAATGGATCAAGGACTTAATATAAAATGTAAAACTGTAAAACTTTTAGGGAAAAAATCATAAGAGAAATCTGCAAGAACTAATGTTATGCCAAAAGTTCTTAGACTGGACACCAAAAACATGATCCACAAAAGAAAAAGTTAATAAATTAGACTTCGTAAAAACTTAAAACCTTTGCTCTACAAAAGACCTTGTTAAGAGGATGAAAATATAAGCTACAGACTGGGAGAGAACACATATCCACAAACCACATATTTTCAAACCACATATCCAACAAAGAACTAGTCTATGGAATATATTAAGAACTCTCAAAGCTTAGCAGTTAAAAAAAAAAACCCTCAATATAAATAGGCAAAAGACAAAAAGAGACATTTCATGGATGACGATGTACAGATGACAATCACATGCAAAGATGTGTTATAAGAGAAACTCACTTTCATTAGGAATATTTATTTTCTCTCACACCTTGCTTTGTCTTTGTCTACAGCATTTATCATCACAGTATATATCATGTATTCATTTGTTTCTTTATTGTCTGTCCCGCTCCAGTAAAATGTCATCTCTATGTGGGTGGGAACCCTGGGTTCTGTTCACTGCTTTTTCACCAGGACCAGAATTGTGCCTGGCTGGTGGTAACCACTCAGTACATATTTGTGGAATGAATGAATACATGCCCTTGCATGTTTAGATGAACTCAGCTGTGAGTTTTATCCATGGGGTCCTGGTTTTTTAAAATAATAGATTTTTAAATCACTTTTCCTTTTTTGTCTATAGTAATTGAGTTCAATTTTCTACTCCTTGGGTAATTAATACTTCACTCAAAAACTATCAGTTTCCTCTACATTTTGAAAATAATTTCCATAGATTTAGTAGTCTCTTATAATTCTTTTACTCTATCTTTTTAAATCTCTTCTTTATAAGGGTCAACATGAGTTTTCTACTTTATCATTTTTTTGTTTAATGAATTAATTTTGCATTTATTTTTGTTGTATTTTTACCTCATTGAATTCACCTTATTTTTATTTACTTATTCGGATTCATTTTATTGTCTTTTTTCCCTAATTTCTTAAGGTTATGTATTCGTTATGATGAAGACTAAATTGTTGTAGCAAAAGGATCCCAAAACCTCTTTATTTCTCTTTCATGGAACAGTCCAGGAGGGGTAGGTGATCTATTCTACACATTTATTTCAGGAACACAGGCAAACAGGACGATGCTGCCACTCTCTAAGGTAGGGATTAGCACGCTACAGCATACAGACAAATTCTACCTGTGGTTTATTTTACAAATAAAGTTTTATTGCAATGCAACCATGCTAATTTGTTTACATGTTGCCTGTGGCTGCTTCTGATCTATAATGGCAGAGCTGAGTAGTTATGGCAGAGAGTTATGGCAGAGTTGAGTAGTTATGGCTCACAAAAATGAAATTATTTTCCCTCTGGCCTTTTTCAGAAGAGCTTGCTGATTCTGCTCTAAGGCAGTGTCCAGTCTGCATAATCAAAACTGGGTCACCAACATGTCCTGGCTGTTTTCAGCTTGTGGGGAGAGAAAAGGAAATGTGGAGAAGTCACGTCCACTGTACCAAGAAGTGGTACACAGCCTTCCACTCACATTTTACTGGTGAAACTGTCACATGGCCACATCTAGCTGCAAGGGAGTCTGAGGACTGCAGTTTAGTTGGGCATCAGCTACACACACCACGGCCCACCTACTATTCTTTCACTGTGGTAAAAGGAGAGAATGGAGCTTGGAGGATAGCTACCATTTCCTCCTTAGATAAACACGAAGTGCCTATATTTTCTGTCTTTCTTCTTTAATAATGAAGAAATGTCAAACAATGATTTTTTTTTTCGAGAACAACTTCTTTGACTCAGAGGTTCTGGTATGACACAGCCTCCTTTTCATTGTGTATTTCTTTTAGCTAGTTTGTAATTTCAGTTTGGAATTCTTCTTGAAGGAATATTCTGGAGGATGTTTCTTAGTTTTCAAATACTTACGTATTTTTTAAAGTCACATTTTGATTATTTATTTCTATTTGTTAAGAGAATGTGTCCCTAAAATGTATACTTAGATAAATGTGTTTATGACCAAATGAATAAGGAATTTTGTAATACCTGGACACACATATGTGTGTGTAATATATTCCTTTTTCAAATGACAAAGATTTATCTAATAACTATACACAAGTTTGATTACATTATGTCCTTTCTTATTTTTGTCTTTTATATCTAATTCTGAAAGATTTATTAAATTCCCTCATTCTAATATAATTTTTAGAATTTTTTGCATTTCTAATAATTTCCATTTATATATTTACCTGTCATGTTTTTAAATTTAAGTTTACTATATTTTTCTATTTATTTATTTATTTATTGAGACAGGGCCTCACCTTGTCCCCCAGGCTGAACAGTGGCACAATCTCAGCTCATTTTAACCTTGACCTCCTGGGTTCAAGGGATCCTCCTGCCTCAGCTCCCTAAGTAGCTGGGACTATAGGCACATGCCCAGATAATTTTTGTGTTTTTTGTAGAGACAGGGTTTTACCATGTTGGTCAGGTTGGTCTCCAACTCCTAAGCACAGTGATTCACCTGCCTCAGCCTCCCAAAGTGCTAGGATTATAGGCATGAGCCATTGCACCTTGCCAAGTTTATTATATTTTCTTTAAACATTGTTCATTTAATGTTATTTGTATCTATGTGTTTCTTTTTGGATATTTAATCTTAAATCTATGTTTTCAGATATTAATAATTTGTGATTGTGATGTCTTTTTGCTAGTATTCATTTATTGTAGTATTCACTTTTTTCCTAAGCCTTATATCTCTAGTAAGAAAAAAAGAAAAAAAGCCTTACTAGAGAAGGTAAATGAGGATAATAAAATATGCTCTTTTATAAGGCTGAGAGAAGATAATGGCTGGGAGAGTTTTGTAAATCATAAAGAACTACACATATAACAAATATTGTTCATTCTGCTACTGGGTCTGTGGACCTGCCTAAGTTGTTGCTCTCTGACTTCAATTATACATTCTGGGCAGATCACATCTATTATCTATTATCTATCTATCTATCTATCTATCTATCTATCATCTATCCATTATCTATCTATCTATCTATCTATCTATCTATCTATCTATCTATCTATTGTCTATCCATTATCGATCTATCTATCTATCTATCTATCTATCTATCTATCTAGATTATGATTCTAACCAATGTAATCATTAGCAGTGGGCTGTGTCTACTATTCCCACATAACTATATCACACACCTGCCTATTTTCATTGACAATACCAGATAGAATATTTACGCCATTACTATTTTGGAACCCATAAAGTATTGAGTGAAAAGCATGTTTATTTTTATTTTCCTACTATTGTTATCTAAAAATATATACAGTGTTTCAAGAAAACAAGCTACTGTGAAGCATCAAATAAGAAATACTCTGGTTGGGGGCTGAGGTGGAGAGCCAGCACTTTTTTTTTTTTTTAACATCAATGTTTATTTTAAGTTCCAGGGTACATGTGCGGGATGTACAGGTTCGTTACATAGGTAAACACCATAGGTGCCATGGTGATTTGCTGCACAGATCAACCCGTCATCTAGGTATTAAGCCAAGCATCCATTAACTATTCTTCCTGATGCTGTCCCTTGCCCTCCACCCCAGACAGGGCCCAGTGTAGGCTCTTCCCTCCTCATATGTCCTTGTGTTCTCATTGTTCAGCTCCCACTTATAAATGAGAAAATGCAGTGTTTGGTTTTCTGTTCCTTTGTTAATTTCCTGAGGATAATGACTTCCAGCTCCATTCATGTCCCTGCAAAGGACATGATCTCATTTCTTTTTATTGCTGCATAGTATTCCATGGTATATATATGTATCACAGTTTCTTTATCAAGTCTATCACTGATGGGCATTTGGACTGATTCCATGTCTTTGGTATTGTGAATAGTGCTACAATAAACATACATGTGCAAGTATTTTTATAATAGAACGATTTATATTCCTTTAGGTATATATCTAGTAATGGGATTGCTGGGTCAAATGGTATTTCTGCTTCTAGATCTTTGAGGAATCATTATACTGTCTTCCACAATGGTTGGAGTAATTTACATCCCCACTAACAGTATAAAATATTTCCTTTTTCTCCGCACCTCACCAGCATCTGTTGTTTCTTGACTTTTTAATAATCATCATTCTGCCTGGTGTGAGATGGTATCTCATTATGGTTTTGATTTGCATATCTCTAATGAGAAATTTTTCTAATTGAACTTTTTATCATGTTTGTTGGCTGCATGAATGTCTTCTTTTGAGAAGTGTCTGTTCATGTCCTTTGCCCACTTTTTAATGGGATTTTTTTTTTCTTGTAAATTTGTTTAAGTTCCTAGTAGACTCTGGATGTTAGACCTTTGTCAGATTGATAGATTGCAAAAATTTTCTCCCATTCTGTAGGTTGTCTGTTTACTCTGATGATAGTTTCTTTTGCTGTGAAGAAGCTCTTTAGTTTAATGAGATCTCATTTGTCAGTTTTTGCTTTTGTTGCCATTGCTTTTAGTGTGTTTGTCATGAAATCTTTGCCTGTGCCTGTGTCCTGAATGGTATTGCCTAGAGTCTAGGGTTTTTATTGCTTTGGGTTTTGCATTTAAGTCTTTAATCCATCTTGGGTGAATTTTTGTATAAGGTATAAGGAGGGGTTCTAGTTTTGATTTTCTGCATACGGCTAGACAGTTCATCCAGCAATATTTATTAAAGAGGGAATCATTTCCCCATTGCTTGTTTTTGTCAGGTTTGTTGAAGGTCAGATGGTTATAGGTATGCAGTCTTATTTCTGAGTGTTTTATTCTGTTCCCTTGGTCTATTTGTCTGTTTTGCACCAGTATCATGCTATTTTGGTTACTATAGCCTTGTAGTATAGTTTGAAGTCAGGTAGGGTGATGCCCCTGGCTTTGTTCTTTTTGTTTAGGATTGACCTGGCTATACGGGCTCCTTTTTGGTTCCATATGAATTTTAAAATAGTTTTTTTCTAACTCTGTGAAGAATGTCAATGGTAGTTAAATGGGAATAGCATTGAATCTGTAAATTACTTTGGTCACTATGGCCATTTTCACAATATTAATTCTTCCTATCTATGAACATGGAATGTTTTTCCATTTTTTTTTTTTTTGTGGGTCCTCTCTGATTTCCTTGAGCAGTGGTTTGTCATTCTCCTTGAAGAGGTCCTTCACTTCCCTTGTTAGGTGTATTCCTAAGTATTTTACTCTGTTTGTAGCAATTATAAATGGGAGTTCATTCATGATTTGGCTCTCTGCCTATCTGTTGTTGATATATAGCAATGCTAGCGATTTTTGCACATTGATTTTTGTATCCTGAGACTTTGCTGAAGTTACTTATCAGCTTAAGAAGCTTTTGGGCTGAGACAATGGGGTTTTCTAGATATAGGATCATGTCATCAGCAAACAAACATAATTTGAGTTCCTTTCTTTCTATCCGAATACCCTTTTTTTCTTTCTCTTGCCTGATAACCCTGGCCAGAACTTCCAATACTATGTTGAATAGGAGGGGAGCCAGGATTTTAAAATTATTCTTAAATCACAATAAAATTATAGTTGCAAGCAGTCACATGACAAAATGCCTCTAGCACAACTTCCACTCGTTCTCATGTGGTTAAAAAATACGTGAAATTACAGACTTGAAAGCTTGTTTTTTTCTCCAACATGTTTCTACCTTGTCAGTGGTCACTTCTTTTTATGTCCATAATCTAATTCCTTCTTTGTTTCTGAACAATCTTCTGGATACTAGAACAGGAATATCCATTTATTTTAAATCTTATTTTGTCCCTTGGCTTTAAGTGTGGTTCTTGTAAACAACTTGTGTAAGTTAAAAAAATCCATTATGACAGTGTGTGTCTTTTTATGGGGGAATGCAACTCATTCATTACATTTGCATTCACACTGGTACTTAAGCTTTATGTTTAATATATATACATATTAGTCTGGGTTCTCCAGATAGAACCAGCAGGAATACACACACTCTCTCTCACACACACACACACACACCTCTGCCATAAGGAATTGACTGATGTGATTATGGAAGCTGAGAATTGCAAGATCTGCAGCTGGCAAACTGGAGACCCAGGAGAGTCAATGGTGTAAGTTCCAGTCTGAGTCTGGCTGAGTCCAAAGGGAGAAGAAGCCCAATGTCCCAACTCAAAGACAGTCAGGCAGAGAGAAAGAATTCTTTCTTACTCATCCTTTTATTCTATTCAGGTCTTCAATGGATTGGATGAGGCTCACCCACGATTGGGAGGACAATCTGTTTTCTTCAGTCTATCAATTCAAATGTTAATCTTACCCCAAAACATCCTCACAGACACATCCAGAAATGTTTAACCAAATAACTGGGCATCTCATGGTCCAGTCAAGTTGATATATAAAATTAACCATCACAAGTGTGCCCCTTGTCAACGTGGACACCTCCTCAAACCATGCTTATTTCCAAATAAATATAATAACAAACTGATAATTCTGCCTAACAGGGTACAGCTATCCTGCATACCAGCAGAAACACACAAACCCCCTCCCCAGAAGATGAGGTAAAATCCTAGAATGATGTTTACCCTTCTGATACCTCATAACTTAAATACTATAATTGAAATACTTAACTACATTTAAATATTATGATATAAAGTTAATTCATGTTATGTTACATAAGGGAATTAGAAAGGGAATAAAGCAGAAATATTTGCATATATGTGTATATGTATATTAATGCACACAAACATATTTGTAGCAAGATAACTCATAATTACAATCTCATTTCTGTAACTGATCACATGATTGTAGCTGGTATATGTAACTACTTATAAATACCATTACCCATTCTGCATTCCCTTTGCCTTCAGCAAGCACTTTAACTGGTTGTGATTCTTTACCTGGTGGGGTGAACCAAGCCTTCATTCCTGAAGGGTCTGGACCATTAGCAGTGCTGCCTATATTGGGTTGTTGTAATTTTATGCTGACCTTAATCACAGGGCATGGTCATACTAAAAGAAGCCCTAAGGTATCTCCTGTATTCCAGACACTCTCTCCCTTAGCTCTATTGTGGAGTAGTAGTCCCAATTCCCTTTGGTAGTCAGGATCAATCACTCTAGCCAGATCAGTAACTCCCCTTTTTTTCTGTTGATTCAGAGGCATGGAGATCCCCAGTGGCCAGGCAGCAGTCTTTCACTCTGCGGTTTTCAAGTCCTTGATGGTGGCACCGTCTCTGCAGTCCCACCAGAGATGTAGTATTGTTTTTGATTTACTATTTTCCTAGGTGGAGTCAGCTCTAATGGCTTCCATTTGGTCTTTCCCACAATAATAACCCTCACTACACAGGTTAGGGAACTAATGTGGGGATTCTGCCAACTGCTGAGTATATCTATTTCAACTATGCATTCCAGAACAGAGGTACACCTGATAGCAGCAGCAGCCTGTCTGGAGCAGCTGCTGCCATGACACTGGCTGCAGCAGGGGAGGTCCAGCTAGGGCTGCATGCTCCATGGAGCCACAGGGACCAGGGAACAGGTGGAAGCTCCATCCCCTTCCAAGTTGGCAGGTGAGAGCACTGCCCTCCTGGGTGCAGCTGCAGCTGCTCATCCATGGCTGCATACTGGGCATCCCTGTACTCTCTGGGGCCCAGGAAACCCCCCTTCCCCACAGGCTTAGAAGTGCCTGGTCCTGCTGGTTGGCCTCTCCCTGGTCCCAGTACCAGCTCCGATTTTGGAGCAAAGTTCTGGCTCAGTCCTGGATGCTGTCTGACCCGGCTGGGTGTGCACACACTCAGGGTGGTGCTGACATGCCAGGCCCCTGCTGCCTCAGCCTTCTCCAGACATTGGTTACTGATGAGCTCAGGAGGGAGGCCAAGGGAGTGCTGAGGGTGGGTGGACACAGGCTTGCAGGTGCCCCTTGGTCCAAACAGCCTGGGTGTCATGGATGACATGTAGATGGTGGCAGGAGGCAGGGAGGCTCCTGGGCAGAAGGAGGCAGGTCCCTGGTGAAGTCCCTTCAAGCCAAGGGCCACCTGAATCATGGGGGTTGGGCTGTCAGTGCTGAGTGGAGTCTGCAGCCTGGAGTGAGAACTTATGGTGCTTCTTCTGGGCCCACCCATGGCTGCCTATCAACAAATCAGCATGCACTTCCTCCCTTCTGAACCGCATAAAATCCCTAGACTCAGTCATACTCACAGAGACAACATGATGACCTGCCTGCAGATAGGAGCTACCCACTCCGGGTCTCCCCTCTGCTGAGGGCTGCACATTGGTCAGGACAACCTCCCTGTGGATAGGAGCTACCCACTCTGGGTCTCCTCTCTGTTGAGAGCTGACACTCGTTGGGATGACTTGCCTGCAGATAGGAGCTATACACTCCAGGTCTCCTGAGAGCTGTAATGTTGCTCAATAAAGAACCTCTTTGCCTTGCTTACCCTCCAGTTGTCCGCATATTTCATTCTTCCTGGATGCTGGATAAGAACTTGGGAGGTGCCAAATGACAGGACTGAAAAAGCTGTAACACAAACAGGGCTGAAACATACCCCATCACTCGCCATGTTGCAGGTGACAAGAAGGAAAGAAGAGCTGCGGGACGTCGAGGAGCTCAGACCTAGGAGCTCCTTGGGTCAGGATTGTGATACCTTCTTTGGGGCTCTGCAGTTCCTGGCATCTCCAAGCTTCTGGCTACCATGTTCCCTGGTGCCCATAGTGGAAGCCACTTGCAGTATGCTTGGTCCAGCTGCAGCCTCGCATGGAGCTGGCACCTGTGCCAGTGCCTGGACCTGCCTGTCTCACTGCAGCTGGCATGCCTGGTTGTGTGCAGTGGCCAGACCCCATGCTCATTCACACACCCCTTGCCACTCTGCGCCTGGCTCACCTTTGGCAGGCATGAGATCTGGGCTGGTAGCAGAAGCCAAGTGCAGCCTGCCTGGCTGAGTGGGTGGAATGAGCCCAGTGGGCCCGAGCCAAACTTGGGCAAAGGCGCTACCAGCCACAGAGGTTTCTGGCTGGTGAAGCGACACCCCAAGGATCCTGTGGCACAACCACAGCACGGGTTCAGTGACACACTGAGCCAACTGTTGGACTTGTTGGTTGGACTTGAGCTAAAACTCAATTGATCACTGGACCTAAACCTATACTCTGACTGGTGGAGTATAATGACTTAGTGGGTTACCTGAAATTAGTGTCAGCTCAAGGCCAGTGTCTAGTAGTCTCTGGAAAGTCTGATTATTTCCTTTCCCCCATGCACAGTTACCCTGATAGAAGGTCATAGGTCTTTTTAGGGAAGTCTGGGAAAAAAGATTAACAATATAAATTCTTGGCAGTGTCTGGGGTCCTTCTTCAAGGAGACTCAGCCTGTTCCTTCAAGGGGTTCTGGGCCTATAAACTGGCTCTGTAAGTCTTGGAACTGACTGAGGGGTTGTGACTGTCTGTTTTTATAATTCAGGTTAGACTTTTATTCAGGTGATCTATAACTTTTTTGCTATCAGATAAGAATAGGCTTCCTATTTCACTTCTAGCTTTCGTGGGGAAATAGTTTAATCTTAGGTAAATAACCTGATTCTCAACAACATAGTTTTGCCCATTAGTAGGTATCCACTGATGATTCATAGTTGCCAGTTCCTGGCTTGGCAATTTCATCATTCTTTCTACAATTATTAGATGGAATTTTACTTCTCTACTTATATACATATTTGTTTGTTTGTTTGTTTGTTTATTGAGACACGGTCTCACTCTGTCGCCCTGGCTGAAGAGCAGTGGCGTGATCTCGGTTCAGTGCAACCTCCACCTCCCAGGTTCAAGTGATTCTCACGTCTCAGCCTCCTGAGTAGCTGGGATTACACGCCCATGCCACCATGCCCAGCTAATTTTTCATTTTATTTTTATCACCATGGCTTCATATATTCTTGTCTTATTCTGTGGGTTATAATCCATTACCATCACTATGTATTTATTTTTGCCCAAGTGAAGCCAGTGGGTGCCCCTTGAAGTTGGCTTCTGTGTCCTTTTTCACATGTTCTCCCATCATTCTTTAAGGATTTCCTTACTGTCTAGTATAACAATATGTTGGAGGATTGTTTTGTACTTTACTTGCCACACCCCTAGAAGCAGCCCTGACTGTTTTAGTGGAGAATGGTACTTGGAAACCAAGATTTGGGTATTTAGTGTGCTCATTACTACTAGCTATCACTGCTTCTAAGCCAGCTCAGCTGGCAGAGTTAGGAAATACACATATGCATGCTTGTGTGTGTGTATATACATATATCTCTATGTCACATATATACACACATTGCTTTTTTTAAGAAAAAATAAGGTTTTTTTTCTTTGTGGACAAAATAGTCTTTCTTATACAGAATATTAATGACAAGATTTAAAAATTATTTTCTATTCCTCATTGCCTTTGTTTCATCTGCGCTTCCACTTTTCTTTTTTGCCATTTAGGTCTCTGTCTCCTTCATGTGGAATGTTGCCTGGAACATCCGGTGGCCACTGATTGATTTCATATTTAAGAGTGATGCGCAGCCGGGCATGATGGCCCACACCTGTAATCCCAGCACTTTGGGAGACCGAGGCGGGCGGTTCACGATGTCAAGAGATCAAGACCATCCTGGCCAACATGGTGAAACCCAGTCTCTCCTAAAAATACAAAAATTAGCCAGGTGTAACGGCATGTGCCTGTAGTCCCAGCTACTCACGAGTCTGAGGCAGGAGAATCACTTGAACCAGGGAGGTAGGAGTGAGCTGAGATCGTGCCACTGCACTCCAACCTGGTGACAGAGCGAGACTCCATCTCAAAAAAAAAAAAAAAAAAAAAAGAGTGATGCATAAGGGATTATTCCGTATAATGCTGAAATACTTTATTCAGACCCACCTTTCCATGAAAACAACTACAGATGTTGGGGGAATGTATAAAGAGAAAAACAACTTGTTAAAAGCAACATAAATGGGAATACATATTCATATAACCATTTTGGAGGGAACTTGGAGAATCAACAAAACTACATATGCACTTACCTTTTGACTCAGCAATCGAACATCTAGAATTTACCCTGAAGATACACTGCTAACAATGCGAAAATGCATATGCAGTTATTAATTGCAGCATTATTTGCAATTGCAAAATATGTGAAACAATCTAAGTGTCCCTACATAGGAGAGTGGTTAAATAAGCCATGCTACATCCACAGAAGATAAAATTATGCAGTATAATAAATAACAAGGAAGAGTTCTATGGACTGACTTTAAGTGATTTCCAGGATATATTGTTACATGAAAAAGCAAAACATAGAACAATATATATATCCCATAATACATCTTTTGTGTAAAAAGTGGGGGAGGGGAATAAGAAAATATATATCTTTTGCTTATTTGTGAAAATAAAAAGAAAGAAATTTAGGAAGAATAGACTGGAAACTAATGAGATTGCTTACCAAAGCTGATCAGTGAGCTGTGGGTAGAAAATGTGAGAGTATGAGAATAAGATAAAAATGATGAAGAAGTGGCATTTCTTTCACATAGTTTAAAAAATATATTCTGAATGTTAGAACCATGTTAATGTTTCACATACTTAATTAAAAAAATACACTCAAAGAAAACATAAACAAGGACAGGGAATTTAAAAAAGTAGAACACAAAAACAAATGAACCCAGCTATACTTTATTTTATTTATTCATTTATTTTTAAATTATACTTTAAGTTCTAGGGTATCTGTGCACAACGTGCAGGTTTGTTACATATGTGTACATGTGCCATGTTGGTGTGCTGCACCCATTAACTCATCATTTACATTAGGTATATCTCC
>NW_012114777.1:1041706-1042068 GCF_000951035.1 Colobus angolensis palliatus | reverse complement strand
TTATTAAATAGGGAATCCTTTCCCCATTTCTTGTTTTTGTCAGGTTTGTCAAAGATCAGTTGGTTGTAGATGTGTGGTATTATTTCTGAGGGCTCCATTCTGTTCCATTGGTCTATATCTCTGTTTTGGTACCAGTACCATGCAGTTTTGGTTACTGTAGCCTTGTAGTATAGTTTGAAGTCTGGTAGCATGATGCCTCCAGCTTTGTTCTTTGGGCTTAGGATTGTCATGGCAATGTGGGTTCTTTTTTGGTTCCATATGAACTTTAAAGTAGTTTTTTTCCAATTCTGTGAAGAAAGTAATTGGTAGCTTGGTGGGGATGGCACTGAATCTATAAATTACCTTGGGCAGTATGGCCATTT
>NW_012114777.1:1041259-1041656 GCF_000951035.1 Colobus angolensis palliatus | reverse complement strand
GTGCCAGTTTTCAAAGGGAATGCTTCCAGTTTTTGCCCATTCAGTATGATATTGGCTTTGGGTTTGTCATAAATAGCTCTTATTATTTTGAGATACGTCCCATCAATACCTAGTTTATTGAGAGTTTTTAGCATGAAGCGCTGTTGAATTTTGTCAAAGGTCTTTTCTGCATCTATTGAGATAATCATGTGGTTTTTGTCTTTGGTTCTGTTTATATGATGTTTACTGATTTGCATATGTTGAACCAGTCTTGCATCCCAGGGATGAAGCCAACGTGATCATGGTAGATAAGCTTTTTGATGTGCTGCTGGATTCGGTTTGCCAGTATTTTACTGAGGATTTTTGCACTGATGTTCATCAGGGATATTGGTCTAAAATTCTCTTTTTTTGTTGTGTC
>NW_012114777.1:1040890-1041209 GCF_000951035.1 Colobus angolensis palliatus | reverse complement strand
AATCTATAAATTACCTTGGGCAGTATGGCCATTTTCATGATATGGATTCTTCCTATCCATGAGCATGGAATGTTCTTCCATTTGTTTGTATCCTCTCTTATTTCGTTGAGCAGTGGTTTGTAGTTCTCCTTGAAGAGGTCCTTCACATCCCTTGTAAGTTGGATTCCTAGGTATTTTATTCTATTTGAAGCAATCGCGAATGAGAGTTCACTCATGATTTGGCTCTCTGTTTTTCTGTTGTTGGTGTATAGGAATGCTTGTGATTTTTGCACATTGATTTTGTATCTTGAGACTTTGCTGAAGTTGCTTATCATCTTAA
>NW_012114777.1:1040443-1040840 GCF_000951035.1 Colobus angolensis palliatus | reverse complement strand
TGATGTTCATCAGGGATATTGGTCTAAAATTCTCTTTTTTTGTTGTGTCTCTGCCAGGCTCTGGTATCAGGATGATGCTGACCTCAGAAAAAGAGTTAGGGAGGATTCCTTCTTTTTCTATTGATCGGAATAGTTTCTGAAGGAATGGTACCAGCTCCTTTTTGTACCTCTGGTAGAAATCGGCTGTGAATCCGTTTGGTCCTGGACTTTTTTTGCTTGGTAGGCTATTAGTTATTTCCTCAATTTCAGAGCCTGTTATTGCTCTATTCAGGGATTCAACTTCTTCCTGGTTTAGTCTTGGGAGAGCGTGTATGTCCAGGAATTTATCCATTTCTTCTAGATTTTCTAGTTTATTTGCATAGAGGTGTTTATAGTATTCTCTGATGGTAGTTTGTAT
>NW_012114777.1:1039640-1040393 GCF_000951035.1 Colobus angolensis palliatus | reverse complement strand
AGAGCGTGTATGTCCAGGAATTTATCCATTTCTTCTAGATTTTCTAGTTTATTTGCATAGAGGTGTTTATAGTATTCTCTGATGGTAGTTTGTATGTCTGTGGGATCGGTGGTGATATCCCCTTTATCATTTTTTATTGCGTCTATTTGATTCTTCTCTCTTTCTTCTTTATTAGTCTTGCTAGCAGTCTATCAATTTTGTTGATCTTTTCAGAAAACCAACTCCTGGATTCATTGATTTTTTGAAGGTTTTTTTTGTGTCTCTATCTCCTTCAGTTCTGCTCTGATCTTAGTTATTTTTTGCCTTCTGCTAGTTTTCGAATGTGTTTGCTCTTGCTTCTCTAGTTCTTTTAATTGTGATGTTAGGGTGTCAATTTCAGATCTTTCCTGCTTTCTCTTGTGGGTATTTAGTGCTATAAATTTCCTTCTACACACTGCTTTAAATGTGTCCCAGAGATTCTGGTATGTTGTGTCTTTGTTCTTATAGGTTTCAAAGAACATCTTTATTTCTGCTTTCATTTCGTTATGTACCCAGTAGTCATTCAGGAGCAGGTTCTTCAGTTTTTATATAGTTGAGTGATTTTGAGTGAGTTTCTTAATCCTGAGTTCTAGTTTGATTGCACTGTGGTATGAGAGACAGTTTGTTATAATTTCTGTTGTTTTACATTTGCTGAGGAGTGCTTTACTTCCAACTATGTGGTCAGTTTTGGAATAAGTGTGATGTGGTGCTGAGAAGAATGTATATTCTGTTGAT
>NW_012114777.1:1038970-1039468 GCF_000951035.1 Colobus angolensis palliatus | reverse complement strand
TACCATTATGTAATGGCCATCTTTGTCTCTTTTGATCTTTGTTGGTTTAAAGTCTGTTTTATCAGAGACTAGGATTGCAACCCCTGCTTTTTTTTGTTTTCCATTTCCTTGGTAGATCTTCCTCCAGCCCTTTAATTTGAGCCTATCTGTGTCTCTGCACATGAGATGGGTCTTCTGAATAAAGCACACTGAAGGGTCTTGACTCTTTACCCAATTTGCCAGTCTGTGTCTTCTAATTGGAGTATTTAGCCTATTTACATTTAAGGTTAATATTGGTATGTGTGAATTTGGTCCTGTCATTATTATGTTAGCTGGTTATTTTGCTCGTTAGTTGATGCAGTTTCTTCCTAGCATCAATGGTCTTTACAATTTGGCATGTTTTTGCAGTGGCTGGTGCTGGTTGTTCCTTTCCATGTTTAGTGTTTCCTTCAGGAGCTCTTGTAAGGCAGGCCTGGTGGTGACAAAATCTCTCAGCATTTGCTTGTCTGTGAAGGATTT
>NW_012114777.1:1034982-1038920 GCF_000951035.1 Colobus angolensis palliatus | reverse complement strand
CCTTCAGGAGCTCTTGTAAGGCAGGCCTGGTGGTGACAAAATCTCTCAGCATTTGCTTGTCTGTGAAGGATTTTATTTCTCCTTCACTTATGAAGCTTAGTTTGGCTGGACATGAAATTCTGGGTTGAAAATTCTTTTCTTTAAGAAGGTTGAATATTGGCCCCCACTCTCTTCTGGCTTGTAGAGTTTCTGCCGAGAGATCCTCCGTTAATCTGATGGGCTTCCCCGTGGGTAACCCGACCTTTCTCTCTGACTGCCCTTAACATTTTTTCCTTCATTTCAACTTTGGTGAATCTGACAATTATGTGTCTTAGAGTTGCTCTTCTCGAGGAGTATCTTTGTGGTGTTCTCTCTATTCCTGAAGTTGAATGTTGGCCTGCCTTGCTAGCTTGAGGAAGTTCTCCTGGATAATATCCTGCAGAGTGTTTTCCAACTTGGTTCCATTCTCCCTGTCACTTTCAGGTATACCAATCAGACTTTTCACATAGTCCCATATTTCATAGAGGCTTTGTTTATTTCTTTTCACTCTTTTTTCTCTAAACTTCTCTTCTCACTTCATTTCATTCATTTGATCTTTAATCACTGATATCCTTTCTTCCACTTGATAGAATTGGCTACTGAAGCTTGTCCATGTGTCATGTAGTTCTCGTGTCATGGTTTTCAGCTCTGTCAGGTCATTTAAGGTCTTCTCTATGCTGTTTATTCTAGTTAGCCATTCGTCTTATCTTTTTTCAAAGTTTTTATCTTCTTTGCAATGGGTTCGAACATCCTCCTTTAGTTCAGAGAAGTTTGTTATTATCAATTGTCTGAAGTCTTCTCTGAAATCCTCAGAGTCATTCTCCATCGAGCTTTGTTCCGTCACTGGTGAAGAGCTGCGTTTTTTTGGAGGTGAAGAGGTGCTCTGATTTTTAGAATTTTCAGCTTTTCTGCTCTGGTTTCTCCCCATCTTTGTAGTTTTATCTACCTTTAGTCGTTGATGATGGTGACATACAGAGGCAGTTTTGGTGTGGATGTCCTTTGTGTTTGTTAGTTTTCCTTCTAACAGTCAGGACCCTCAACTGCAGGTCTGTTGGAGTTTGCTGGAGGTCCACTCCAGACCCTGTTTGCCTGGGTATCACCAACGGAGGCTGCAGAACAGCAAATATTGCAGGATGGCAAATGTTTCTGCCTGATCCTTCCTCTGGAGCCTTTGTCTCAGTGGAGCACCTGGCTGTATGAGGTGTCAGTTGGTCCCTACTGGGAGGTGCCTCCCAGTTAGACTACTCAGGGGTCAGGGATGCATTTGAGGAGGCAGTCTGTTCGTTGTCAGATCTCAAACTCCATGCTGGGAGAACCACTGCTCTCTTCAAAGCTGTCAGACAGGGACGTTTAAGCCTGCAAAAGTTTCTGCTACCAATTTTTCAGCTATGCCCTGCCCTCAGAGGTGGAGTCCCCAGAGGCAGGCAGGCCTCCTTGAGCTGTGGTGGGCTCCAGCCAGTTTGAACTTCCTGGCCATTTTGTTTACCTACTCAAGCCTCAGCAGTGGTGGACCCCTCTCCCCCAGCCTCGCTGCCGCCTTGCAGTTCGATCTCAGACTGCTGTGCTAGCAGTGAGTGAGGCTCCGTGGGCATAGGACCCTCCGAGCCAGGCGTGGGATACAATTTCCTGGTGTGCCGTTTGCCAAGACTGTTGGAAAAGCACAGTATTAGGGTGGGAGTGTCCCGATTTTCCAGGTACCATCTGTCACGGCTTCCCTTGGCTAGGATAGGGAATTCCCTGACCCCTTGCTTCCCAGGTGAGGTGATGCCCTGCTCTGCTTTGGCTCACGCTCTGTGGGCTGCACCCACTTTCTGACAAGCCCCAGTGAGATGAACCTGGTACCTCAGTTGGAAATGCAGAAATCACCCATCTTCTGCATTGCTCACGCTGGGAGCTGTAGACTAGAGCTGTTCCTATTTGGCCATCTTGGAACCTCTCCCGAACCCAGCTCTATTTTAAATGGATAACATGACCACACTGAAAGAGGATGGGAGTAATAGTGAACACAGTATTTTGACTACATGCCCTCAGGTTAAAGACCAAAAGAACTGTAAATAAATATTATGCTCTTGTGAGTAGATATCGGTTAGCAATTATGTAGCACTTTTATGTATATTATAAAATTGGGTAAGTAAATATATTGTGGATAATAAGAACCAGGAGAAGAGAGTTAATATGTGAAAAGGAGGAAGGTTAGAATGGACTCTGAGTTGTTGTATTAAAATTTGCCTATGCCTAACTATGCACTGGTAGAGATATATCTACCTGTATGTATATATATCTCTGTATCTATAGAGAGATAAACACACACATACATACATATGTTTTCTCATATATTCACAAGAAAACTTCAGATCAACATCTCTCATGAACACAGATACGAAAAGCCCTAACAAAATATTAGCAAGTAAAATCCAGTAGTCCATAAAAAAGGATAATACTGCACAAAGAAGTCGGGCTTATCTCAGGAATATAGGACTGGTTCAGCATTCAAAATTAATCAATGTACCTCACTATATGAGTAGACTAGATAAGAAAAAACTTATCAGTAAATGAAGAAAAAACACTCAAGAAAATTCAACATCTACTCATAATTTTTAAAAACTCATACAAATTAGAAGTTGAAAGGAATTTCCTTAACTTAATAAAAGATGTTCATGAAAAACTTCCAACTAACATCATACTTCATGGCAAGATACTGAATACCTTCCCTATAAAAATACAGAAAAAGGCAAAGGTGTTTTCAATTAACACTTTACTTAACATCATCTTGGAAGTTCTAGCTAGTTCAATGAGGCAAGAAAAAGGAATAAAAGGCATATACAGTGGAAAGGAGAAAAGAAACACACACACATACACACACACACACCCCCCTACCTGGAACTAATAAGTGGGTTTAGCAAGGTCACAGGATATAAGGTTAACATACAAAAGTCAATTTTAATCTTATACATCACCAATAAAAACTAGAATCTAAAATTAAAAAAATACTATTTACAATAACACTAAAAGAGTACTTAGACATAAGTCTTATAATATATGTGGAAGATATGTATGTAGAAGACTATACAATACCAATGCAACAAAGATCTAGATGACTGAAGAAAGATACTAAGTTCATGGATTGAAAGACTTAATATTTGAAAGGTGTCCATGTTTCCCAAATTATATATGCAACACAACACAAATAAAAATCCAAACTTTTTAATAGGTTTCAATATGTAGATTATAAAATATATACAATCTATGTAATGTACACAGAACGAAAGGAATAGCCAAGGCAACTCTTAAAAAGGAAAATATACTTGGAAGATGCATGTGTCCTGATTTCAAGACTATTACAGTAATTATGATAGTGTGAGACTGGTGAAATGATAAATACACACATCAATAGAACAGAATAGAAAAGTCAGAAATGAAAAAGTTGTCCTAAAACAAATGACCATCCATTTGAAAAAAACAAAACAAAACAAAAACCCAAATCACATAAACCTCAAACCTTATATACTTTACATCTTATACAAAAATTAAATCAAAATGGATCATAGACTTACATGTAAAACATAATACTACACAACCTATAGAAAAACATCTAGAATATCTTCATGACCTTAGTCTCGGTTATACATTTTTAGACACAATTTCAAAAGCCCAATCCACAGAAGAAAAAAAATATATATATAAATTGGACTTTACAAAAATGGAAAACTTTTGCTTTTTTTGATACTGTTGAAACAATGAAAACACCAGCCACAGACTGGGAGAAAATGTTTGCAAATCATTTATCTGATAAAGCATTCATATCTAGAATGCATAAGGAATTCTTAAGGCCGGGCGCGGTGGCTCAAGCCTGTAATCCCAGCACTTTGGGAGGCCGAGACGGGCGGATCACAAGGTCAGGAGATCGAGACCATCCTGGC
>NW_012114777.1:994569-1034372 GCF_000951035.1 Colobus angolensis palliatus | reverse complement strand
TTACACACACACACACACACACACATAATCCTTCATTCCTATTGTATGTAAAGGCCATAAACCCATAAAAGTTGGGAACTTTTTCTGAGAATTAACAGATTTCACAGCTTTTTCAGATGCAGGTATTATAAACCAAGGCAAATAAAATTACTTTCCAAGTGTATCATACTCCCAGGGCAACTAAATCTCAGATAGAACTTTGTAGTCTTACTGACTTGAAAAATCAGACAATACAGTTTGGAGGGAAAACAGCAGCTGGAAAGTAAAGGAGGAGGTGGGAATCCTGGAAAGCAGAGTGACTCAGAACAGGAGGCAAATTCTGTGTACAAACTTTGCCCGCATTTCCGACTCTTGTACCCATACAATGGGTAGACCCCAAGGGGCCAAATTTAGGCTAAAAGAATCTCTATATCAGAGGCTGGGCGAGGTGGCTCATGCCTGTAATCCCAAGCACTTTGGGAGGCCCAGGCAGGTGGATCACCTGAGGTCAGGAGTTTGAGACCAGCCTGGCCAACATGTTGAAACCCCGTCTCTACTAAAAATACAAAAATTAGTTGGGCGTGGTGGCATGCACCTGTAATTGCAGCTACTCGGTAGGCTGAGGCAGGAGAATCACTTAAACCTGGGAGGCAGAGGTTGCAGTGAGCCAAGATAGCACCACTGCACTCCAGCCTGGGTGATGGAGCAAGACTCCGTCTCAAAACAAAACAACAACAACAACAAACAGGAACATGTGAGCCATAGACAAGAGAAAAGGTGATCCGTGGGAAGACCCTGAGAAGAAGCAATGGCTGGGATCAGCAGAAAAGGATTTGAACATGATACTGAATGACATTAAAGTACGTGCTCACTGAATGAAGACATAGGAAATCTCAGCAGAGAAAGAGAAACGATAATAAAGAACCAAATAAAGATTATAGCACTTAATCCACCATCAGAATACATTTACATAGATGGTCATCCAGAGTTATGGGAAATAATAACGCTAAAGTTTGCTTGCAAAGTATTGGGGTTGTCCGAGAAGTGCCATGGGGGTGTGTGTAGGTGGGGGTGGTAAATGGGTCCATTTGTAAAGAACAGGGTAGAGAAAAGGAATAGGGAAGAATTAGTGTGTTATGGGGCATTCTCAATGGAGGAAAATAGTTGGTATTTTCGTCTACAAATGAAACAAGAGTCATGTGTGATAAGACGTAAAGAGCAGGGGAAGGCCGGGCATGGTGGCTCACACCTGTAATCCCAGCACTTTGGGAGGCAGAGGCGGACTGATCACCTGAGGTCAGGAGTTCGAGACCAGCTGGCCAACATGGCGAAACTCCATCTCTACTAAAAATACAAAAAATTAGCCAAGTGTGATGGCACTCACCTGTAATACCAGTTACTTGGGAGGCTGAGACAGGAGAATTGCTTGAACCCGGGAGGGGAAGGTTGCAGTGAGTGAGATCGCGCCACTGCACTCCAGCCTGGGCAACAGAGGGAGACTTCATCTCAAAAACACAAAAACAAAACAAACAAAAAAGAAAAAGCAGGGGAAAAGGGACTGTAGTGATTAAAGAGAGGAAAACATACAAAGGAACATAAAAGGGGAAGAAGTGGAATGATTAACAACTCTATTTAACTGAGAAAAATAAGGTAAACAAAAAAGAGAAACCATCCTTAAAGTAATAAGCACAGAGTAAGAGAATAAAATCAGTCTTAACTATGAATGAACTGAATAAACTCATTAAAGACAAAGACTGTTAGATTAGGTGAAAAATTGAAAACCAATAGTAAACTATCACACACAAAAAATTAAAGCAAAGGGTGACCACATCACAAATAGATGGTGAGATTTTTTGAGTGTCAGTTTGGTGAAGTCAGACTAGAACGGCTACAGACATAAGGGAGTCTCCTTTCAGTGGAGATGAAAGACTCCCAGCATGCAAATCCTGTGGCAGTACAGGTGAGACTCTGCAGGGAATGGGTGATTTCCTGGCAATTCCAAGTCCCCAGATGGATCCAAGAATAACAGGAGCATTTGAAGTGGGCAATTGCCTCAGTAAAGATGGGAAGGAGGAACTGCCCAGAGGAGGGGGAGCCTCAAGCACCATTCGCCTTTTAGAGAGCGGGCTGAATTTCCCATAGTTAAGCTCTTCCAGAACGGCAAGCAAATGAACCCCATCCTCCACCCTCCTCCCTACCCAACCAGTCTTTCTGAAGCCAGAATAACTTGAGTTCCAAAGGCTAATAAATTCAGCAAAAAGGAAACTAGGTGCCGATTTCACATATTGATATGAAGTCAAAAGTTTAAACAAAGTATTAGCATAGAGAATCCAGTAATGTGTCAACAACAAGCAGATAGTTCCCGGAATGCCAACCTGTTTCAACAAAGATGAAAACACCAATAAACGAAAGTAGAAAAACCTACATGGACGCATCAACAGATGCTGAAAAGGCATTTCCTAGAAGTCGGCAGCCAAACTCGGTAATTCTTGCTATTATAAAGGCGACCGTCTGTTCCGCTCGGAGGGGGTTTCTTAACAGGAGGGGCCGGATGCAGGCGTCACATCAACGCCGCCCCAGGTTGCACATCTCGGCCGTCTGGGTTGTCCCAGAGCCGCAGGCCCCGCACCATCCGCGTCTTCGGCGCGGAGCCCGCAGCCAGGTGCGGCCGAGACCCGCGCGCCCGAGGAAGTGGCGCCCCGGATGCCGGAGAAGGTTGGTGGGTACAGGCTGCCCCCGGGCCGGAGCGCCCACGCAGGGTGAGCTGCACACCTCAGAGAACTGCGGTGGGGGCGCCAGACCGCCTTGCTCCACGCCTGAGCGGGGCGCCCCGGCCCAACCCCTCGCCGAGGGAGGAGGGTCCAGGTGCCGCAGACTCTGAGCCCCTGGCCCGGCGTCCGCCGGGCAGGTCCTGGCATTCCTCTCTGGTAAGCCCTGTTATTTTGTGTGCAGTGTTTACAGAAGAAAAGATACTTCAGGAAACGATGTTACAGGAGAAACGCCTAGATTGTCCCCAAACTATCAGAGAGTATCTTATAAAAAAAAAAAATCATTTCAGTTAACCTCAGGAATGAGACATCAATGCCTATCGCCCTTATTAATATTTTTGGAGGTTTTAGTAAATGTAGTAAAACAAGAATATGAAATAACTGCCATGGACACTAGAAAAATGCTGTATTACTTTTGCTTTAAATTGCTCCCCAAACTGGATTTTCCAACTCGAACTCCATAGCACCTTGTTCTGTGTGGTTCCGTGTATGTCTCCAAAGGGTTAGCAGGGATCTTTTATTCCTTTGTGTGTGTGTGTGGGAGTGGGGGGTGGAGGGGAGAGCAGGGAGAGTGCTGGGGAGAGCAGGGAGAGGGAGGGGGAGATAGGAACTTGATATGTCAACCCTAGCCACTTGTATGATTATCAAATAGCCATTGAAAACATTTATATTACATTAGCATCAATCGCCTTCAAAAATACTTATTCACTAGCAAATTATCAATAACTTAGATTTAACCAAGTTATTGGTAACTCCCTGTTTATAACCACATTTATCTTCTGCTTTCTGGAGATGTCCATATTGATTTGATTTTTGCTTCTCTGGGTTATTTGTAATTAAAAAAATACAAAGCATGCTGAGTCCTTACGTATCAGAACTGTCAGAACTAGTCTTTTGCTTCAACACCTGGTTGACAACTTCCACACCTGGTTCAACTGACTTCTTTCAGTGTTTCAAGTAAGTCTCATTCTCTTTCAAATTGTAGGTCTCTGGGAACTGTGTATTTTTTCTTTTTATCCGTCTAATTCAGAGCTTAACGAGCCTTTGAAGTACAAAGGAGGATTAGAATCTTCGATGGCTCCCTAGTTTTGGTCCATTGTAGGGAACGCATTTAGTGATGATGTACCTGTGAAGAGTACCCGTGTAGCATCTCCTCACATTGATGCAGAAAACCAGAACAAAAGGAAGTTTAAGGATAACTATACACTCTTCAGGGTATAAAATATACTTTTCCACAGAATAGAGATGCCCCATGTCAAAATTATTTTATTAATTTCTAGTGTCAAATTTTGAAAAGCTTTTTAAAAAGTCTCCCAAGTATTAAAATGGCTGAGTCTTTCAGGGAAGCAAAGTTTGTCATTCTTCCAACAAATACTTGATTATCTGCCCTGTGCTTGGAACTAATGTGGATAGGGTTTTACCCTCAAGTTCTAAAAAATATATTATTCTGAGATGATTTAATCAACTGTATGTGGATAGGGCTTTGCCCTCAAGTACTAGAAAAAACATTATTCTGAGATGATCTAATCAATGCATGTGGATAGGGTTTTGCCCTCAAGTACTAGAAAATATATTATTCTGTTACCAACTGTATTATATGTTCAGAGGGAAAATAAATTACTGTTCAGTTAATGAGACCAGAAGGCTTTGTGGAAGAGAGAGAATTAAAAAAGGGGTGGAGGATGGATAATGGGTAAGATTTTGGCATGCGGAATTCCTGTGCAGGAGGAGAAATCCAGCATTCCAGGGATGGTGGACAACTGGAGGCAAAGGGACAGATAAGCACAGGCTCCAGTATAAGGAACAGTGAGTAACTGCTTACGAAAATGATGGAAAAAGGCAGAGGAGGAAATGGGCAGGTGCTATTAAGGATGGAGGAACATTTTCAGGGTCACTGACTAACTCAATAAAGCTAGCATATAGGAATAAATATGGACATATCATATAAAAGAATTTATGACAAAATACAAAAGTTGCACTTTACCACTGCAAACAATAATAATAATAATAATAATTTAACTGAGAAAGCTGGGGATGAGTTGAACTTACTGGCTGGAAGTTATTAGACAACATGGCCTTCAAGACACAGGGTTTATATTTGTTACAGTCACTGATCACCATTAATTCTGGGATGGGAAAAGCCGACAAAACTTAAAAATCTTTAAACAGGGCATCATGGCTTAGGTTATTAACTTCCTTACACAATGAACATTCCTAGGTCATAAGAATCTGTTTACAGGAACCTGCTTAAAAATATCAGGTGTGTGTGAATCTTAATATCAGATCAATTATTTTGAAACAGCAGTTTACTAACATTATTCCAGTAAGACTACTAGTTGCACTAGCAACACTTTGAAAGGAGCCTCAATAAATTATTAAAGTTCTCCAATGACAAATACAGTAAACCAAAAGTAATACCTTTCCAAAAATTTTAATACCATAAAGCAGAAAACCTTATGTGAGGGGCCTTTACTCTTCCCACTCTCATTCCCTCAAAACCCTAAGACCTTGACGGAGGTGTTATTTTAAATGGACTATCTGCCTGTTAAAAAAAAAAAAAGATTCAAATTTATAGAATTTTCCACTTGTGCATTTATAATACACATTGGTTTACATTTAAAGTATCTATCTATTGAGTAAAGCAAAGTTAGCCTGTTTACATAAAAAAAAAAAATGTTCATTTTCATCTGCAATAATGGCAGCCAAAGACTACAGTAAAAAAGATATTCTGTGCACTCCTTCATGGATACAGTCTCCATCAAGCACCATGCTCTTTTCCCATTCCTTTTCTCAAGCAGACAGAACCTGGGAATTTATGTGCTATGCTATTAACAGTGCATCAGGGAGAAAAGTATTTTTGTTTCCTTTAAGGTAAAACAAGCTCCTCGAAAGAATGGCAGTGACATATTCTGCAAAAGGCAAAAGAGCACAAGTATCTTCCTTCTGTGAAGTCCCTGAACTATTTCCTATGAATTTAAAACATATTTAGTGTTAATTCTAAGAACATAGAAATACTGCATTAATTTGCAGAAATTAAACAAGTGAAAAGAGGCGGGAATTGCCACACTGGAATTATGTTCATTTTCTTTACCCCTCTGGAAGTCGGAAAGTCAAAAAGGTAAGGGAAGAATTCTTCCTATTATACTCAAAGAGGTGCTATGAGATACATACAAATTACTTCTACAGTTGGTTCCTGGAAAGGTATTAACCAAATTTTTAGAATTAATACCTGTCTCGGAAGCTGTGTTGCTGACCATTTAGCAGATGAGTGTTAGCTGAAATATGTGTGTGATAGCCATTTTGGTCCACACAAATTGTCAAGAGAGCTTTCTTCAGCAAAATTTTAGGCAAATAGCCCAAAGCTAAAATTATTCTGAAAAACACATAAAAATATTCTGAAAGAATAATTTTAGTACTGACAAACAGTAAGTGTTCAATAAATGCTAAATGCCAATTTTATCTCACAGAAACAAGCAACTAATATCCTTTTTTCAATTCTAAACTCACCTGGATTAAAGTGTTGATGCATCATCTTTTGACTTTTTTTATTTACAATTTCTATCCTTCCTCTAAAGATACAAAAGTTTTAAAACAAACCAAAAACCTAGCTTTTACATTTCATTTCAACAATATTGTCCTAGAGCCAGCTATTAGAATATTAATCAAAGGAGAAAATATTTATAATTTGAAGAAAAAATGCGATAGCAAATAGAAAAGTATCATCTATTAAAATTTCAGGAAGATCTACATTATCTAAAGCCATTCTATAATTTTATTCATATATTTTGTGGAATTCACATATCTTATTCTTACAGCAAACATAACACTGTAGGCCACAAGAAGCTGCAGTACTATTGTTTAATTAGCAGCAAATTAATATTTTAAATCCGGTATATGGACAATAAATAGCCTGCTTCTTTGGATGTGAATGTTTAAAATGTAGTATCACTGCAGCTTCATAATGTGATTGCTATTTTACAGAGCTTATACACACACAAAAAATATGATCTTTGTCTATATTTTATACAAATACAACAGTAGTTTGTGAATACATTTTAAGTACATGATATACATGATAAGCCACTTGATTTCCCAATATTACAGAATAGCAATTTTAAATGCAATAAAAATATACAAAATTCGGCCTGGAATGCAGATTTTTTCTTTTCTATTTTGACTCAAAACTTTATCATTAGAACATTTTTAGAGTACTAGTCCAAATACTTTTTCATTAGCTAAAAATACAATTTCAGCAGTCCAGCTTATGTTCAGGTATGATGCAATCCGTTTCCTAATGGATTCCCAGTTTTTGTTAAATTCAAAGGGCTGTTAGTAACATACAGCATGTTCTTCACTCCACACCCTATTATAAAGCCCACTTTCCATTCTGAGTTACAGTCACCTTGTGGACAAAAGCTGGGTTTGTTCTGGTAACATTTGCATGTCCAAGATCTCCTTTTGCAAGTGCACATGAATACATTGTGGTGGTGTAAAAGTTTGTTAATGACAAATTAAGTCACAGTATAAAAATATATTGTACACTTTTACACCTAATGTAGTCCTTTTTCTATGGATAAAAAAATACGACTGAATGAGACAGAGAAGTTTGTAGCACCATGAAGAGTTGTAGCCCAAGTTACATTAGCAGCATGATCCAACATAATATTGAAGGAGTGTTTCTGAGAAGATAAACATTCATTCTGGTTCATCTGTACCACTGAAGCTTATACAATGAAGTGTTTTATACATTAGCAATAGTTCTGTGTCACTTCTAGGCTAGATAACATCAAAAGACACTGCCTTCCATCCTCAGAGGGTTCACAACATCATAGAAAGGGCCTAAGTGCAATCTGAGTGTGCCTTCACCAATGCTGGTCACATGATCTTCTTTTCTATGATCCCAAAGGAGCTCCCTATGGGTTTTTAGCACAAAACTGCACAACTTATGTAGATCTATGTGATCACAACAGACTATCTGTGTTGTAGACATGGCTGCTGACACAGTGTGAGAAAAACAAGGCAAGTTCAACTTAGGCACACATTTACCAGAACTAACAGCCAGCCATTGCTAATGACGAATACTAAACATTGAAAAGATCTCCTCCAATGTCACATGGATCTCAGTAGGCTAGAAGCAACTTGGGTGAACTGGTATTTTTCAACTTACGTACTGGGAAGACAGTGTGCTTTGAGACACGTAAACCTTGTAAAAAAATAAACCATTGTAAAACCTTATGAAAAGACACACACTGATTCTGTGCAATATAGCAAATTGATAAGAAAACACTGTAAAAATGTACCTGTTTAAAATACCATCTACCATTTTTGTACACAAAGCATTATATATCAAAGGCCTACATATATATCATCTAATGGCACTTGAAATGAATTATAATAAGTCTTAAAAGGCATAACCTATAAGAAAGTTTCTGTAAAGGTTTAGATTCATTTTGAAAGTGCTATATCTTGTAATATGTGTAGTATAGAGGTTGACCAAGCTCTATTTTTTAAAAAAATATTGGCCTATAATATGTGTATTGCTCACTAGATGAACGATCCTGAAAATATGTACTCTTTAACATTCATTATTAGCTTAATAAAGCAATCAGCTCTGGCTCATGTTTCAGTCAGTATATGGTTTTTAAAAACCGCTACTGTCCAAATTAACACAATATATCACTATATTCCACAAATAACTAAGAAAAATAAAGCACAAGCAACAAATAGGCAAAAATACACAGCTTGAAAGAAACACTAAATGAAATAAAAAAGCTGCACACAGAGTGATGCATAATCAGCCAGGACAACTGAAGTTTTAAAAAACTGAACTTGGTAATAGGATTTTAAAATGAAAGTTTTAACAGTGATCGATAACTATAAAGGTACTTGTATACATCAATGGATAGCATTGCTTACAGTGCCAAGATCCTTCCACACTCACATTTCCATGTTTGGTGACCTAACTTGTACACACATGTGGAAGTGAAACTGAATGAGGTTCAATATCTTGTCTGAGGTCCAAATTCTAAACTACTTTTATTTAATGTTAATCCCTTTTTTTTTTTTTTTTTTTTAAACCAAGCTAAGGCACTACCAGAAATTTCAAGGATAATGATTCTGGCCACTGGAGAATGAAAACAGCATTGGCAATACTTATTTTTAATCATATCTAGTTGACATAGAAACAAACAATCTTTTTCTAGGGGAAAAAAAAAGCCAATTCTGTGTTACATCCTTGTTAGAACGTTGTGCAATTCAAATAAGTGAGTCTGCCTCATCTTTAATAGAAATTCTCTCAAAACGGGTTTAGTGACCAATACAGTCAATTTTTAAAACAAATTAGCTGAATTCCCTCTTACTCTGAAGTGTTATTTCAAGTCTGTGGGGGCAGGAACAGGCAAAGAGGTGTACATATGAAAATTAAGACTCCACAATTTTAACACTGGTGCCCTGAAAGATGTGCCTCCATGTATTTGAATTTCAGGCAGGGCAAGATTTAAGAGTGTGTGTGTGTGTGTGTGTATTTATATATACACACACACACAGATACACACATATATGGCGCTATTCCCCATTTCCAAAATGCTTTAACTTAATAAATCCTGGTACTCCCTTTTTAAAATTAGCAGTGAATACAGCCTACTAAGGCCAATGTCTCAATTCACTAATTTGATGCCTTCTTAAGTAAATTTTAAACAGAATAAAGTAGTGCTTCCACACTTGCTATTTGTGATTTCTGTTTAAAAATAGGTTTTCTATTTGTGCTCTGTCACCAATTTTTTTCCTTTTATATGGTGATTAAAGCAATATTGAACACTAATCATTCAACTAAAGATTTAGGTAAGCAATCTGTTTCATAGAAACTAAAGGAAGCAGTAATGAAGCAGAGCGAAAAGCCTACTTTCAGAACAAATATTCTCCTAACCAAAAGCTAGGAGCAGTTTGAAAAATTTAAAAATGTACTTCCTTATTAACATATATAATTTTAATGCCTTTGGAACACACTTTTTTAATAAATGTAATTTTTCATAATAAAATTTAAATACGTAAGTATAAAAACTACTGCTCCTAGGATTAAAAAAATATAGGAGCATGATAAAATATCAGGAGCCAAAGCTCCTTCAGAGAGCAACTTTGATTCTATGAAGTGCGGTATGTGTGTGTGTGTGTGTATTTTATATATATATATATTGAAGCCCCCATTTACATTATTACAATTTACATTTCTCCACAAATTATACTACTCCCAAATATTTTAAATAACGTATTATATTCAGTAATCTGCACTCATTTTTAGAAATTCTTGGTAAACATTGCAATCTGCAGTGATAACTGGCCCTACAAAAAGGAAAGAAGTTTCCATATAGGGCTAATGAGTGCTCAGAAATATTTTTCTTTCTTTTTTTTTTTTTAAAGAGATATATACTCTTCTAAAAACCTCCCACCCTTGCCCCCGTCCCCAATGGAGAGGGTCCCAAAATAAGGTGTTAACAAGTGCTTAATAGATATGTTTCTTAGGTTAATGTCCCAACTGACCCTTAGAAAAATATATTAATTAGACCTTTAAGAAGATTATGTTGGTTGTCTAAGGTGAGGAAAAGCCTATAATTATTCAGTGAATATAATATATTCTCGATTGTTACTTTCATGTTAACCAAGATAGGCTTGTTTTACTTTACTTTGTTCCCCTCTACAAACTCAACTTATTTGCAACACTCCTATCATTTCCCAGAGAAGCATGAAAGTGGGATTTTACTGTATATATTTCTAGTCACTTAAAACTTTGTGGTAGTTCCTCAGGTAGTTTTCTAATGCATTTAACTTCAAATTCTCCATCCAAAAAATTGCAAGGAAAGACGGATTCACGTTGAATCAGAAAGATAACATGGGGGTAGGACTGTTGTTTTTGTTTTCTGCTTTTGGTTCTTAAGGGAAAGAAAAACGTATCAAATTCAACAAGAAATGATATAAGCAATATGCTTTCACTTTACTTCTAAAAAGTCCAGTTTTTAACTGTGGCTACAGGGGCCATGATCCCTAGACAAGTTCCCAAATGTAACCATGTTTTTCACATCTATCTTCCTGCTTAGAAGTCTGTCACCCATAGAGGCTGAGTCAGTCCACTCT
The DNA here is from genome assembly GCF_000951035.1 of Colobus angolensis palliatus. Taxonomy (NCBI): domain Eukaryota; kingdom Metazoa; phylum Chordata; class Mammalia; order Primates; family Cercopithecidae; genus Colobus; species Colobus angolensis. The sequence continues at coordinate 1,023,498 of NW_012114777.1, read as the reverse complement.
GGGATAAACACACCTCATGGCTGCAGTTCCACAATGGCTCTAGATTATGGACTAACCATGGATCAACAATCAAAATAAACTGCTGGCTGTACTTGACCCACCCCTTGGATGTGAAAGGTGGAAAAGACTAAAGAGATCTACCTATGTATTGACTCTGAAGACCCCAATGCCATACACTATTACTATTATTAAATGAAAAGGTAGCATGTTAAGAAGGATGAAACATGACAAAATATCCTGTGTACTAATTTAGGGCCAACTATTAAGTGGCACGAAATGCCATGTCACCTAACAAAGAGTCTCTTTTTGCTATAAATACTGATGCTTTGTATTTAGGGTTTATTTTTCTTAAAGGCTCATAATAAAGATGGCAAATATTTTAGCCAGACAATAGCCAGTCTTCAGAATATACTGATCTGAAATTATGGTGTATCTAACAAACATCTGTTTTCTTCCCAAACTGGACTCTTAATTCATTTGAAGTACTTGATTATTAATCCATTTAGATGCTAGTAAAAAAATTTAAACCCTTTAGTTATTCACAAACATTTTATACAATTTACATTCTATTGCTAAACTTTTAATGAGCCAGATGTCAAAAGGTAGAGCCATTGTTATTAGACAAAAATGAAAATTTTAAGATCTAAAAGTAATTTGAAAATGGGATTTATAAAGGTTTACTACTAATAATGGCTTTCCTATATGGAAAAAAAAAAAAAACCAACCTCTTAAAATGTGACAATTGGCAGTGAATCAGGACAAAATACCCAGGTAAACATAACTGAACACAAATGGTTCCAAAGCTCATTTTAAAAGCTAGTTTCTATTTTATACTGGCTTAATGAGAATTTGTATTATACAAAAGCAGAAATTTTTATACTGTTTTAAAGTAGGCACTAAAATAAAAATGGTCATCTAGGGCACGGCTACACATACATTTCTGTAATAAATCCATGTCCCAGAATCCTACTGAAAAGCTTGATGGAAACGTGGGAGGGTGGTACTTGTGCTTAAACTGCTGGTGAAAGCTGCTGACAGTGAGTGCAGAGACCCAAGCCCTATAGTGTTTGCAGGATCCTGAAGATCCTGTGTTTGTGGGGGGAGCTGGGAAACAGAAGAATGTGCTTCTTCCTGGGAATAGCTCATTCCAAGGCTCCCCACTGATAGAGGATTATAGGGAGGACCATTTAAAGGTATGAAATTAAACAACTGAGAAAAATCCAATGCTGGTGTGTTTAGGGGGTCACTGATGGAGATAGAGCTTTTGGATAGGGAGAGGTCCCCTGCACCATCATCTAGGGACCCAATCTGAGGATCCAACCCTAGCTTAGATGATGACGATGCTTGAGAATCTTGGGATGAAGAGGGCACGCCACTTTGTAACTCCATCAGGTAACTCTCAATTTCCCCCTTTAATGGCTGTTCTTTTTCAGGAATAGAAATTGCATATGAGGTAGAACTGAACGGATATTTGAAAGAAAGGTGGTGAGAGGGATGAACAGTGTCCATATCTATTGGGCATGTCATTCCCAAAGGTAAAGTTGTGATCATTTGGTGGGCAGATCCCGAGCTCTGCATGGACTGAAATGGAGTGTTGTAGAGGTTTAACTGCAAAGTGTTTGTGAATGGCTTTGATAACAGTTCACTGGAAGGTAAGGACATCACCGGAAGGAGCTCGTCTTTTATAGGCACAGACACATTGCAGGTAAATGGGTCAAGGAAATCCACTGGTTCTGTTTTGACCTTCAGAAGCTCTTGATTGTGACTCTTCTTCATATGTCGAGTCAGGTGATCCTTTCGCCCAAATCTCTGTGCACAATACTGACAGAGGAAGTCCTTTCTTCCAGTGTGCACCACCATGTGTCTCCGGACATCCTTTCGGGTGTAGAACCGGCGATCACAATGTTCGCACTGGTGCTTTTTTTCTTTAACCCCACCAGACGACTTGCCTGCATGAGATTTAAGGTGCTCCAGAAGCACTCCCGTGCTTTCAAAAGTTTGCAAACATACCTTACAGGTGAGGTCACCACTCGTTGCGGCATGCAAGGCCAAGTGACGTTTAAATCCAAGCTTGGTATTGTAGTTCTTGCCACATTCTTCGCACTTAAACGTCTCTTTGTTAGGGTCATGTGTATGGAGGTGATTCTTCAGATGATCTTTCCGGTGAAACATTTTCTCACAATAATTACACTTGTGGGTTTTCTCAGGAGAATGAGTAGCCATGTGCCTTTAAACACAGATATAATCTATAAGTAGTTATCATGACAAAAATGGCATGTATTCACTTTTCAAATGGAAGCTAAACTGCTATGCTAACACAGAATTCCCTTAGTAATGGAAACTGTTTAACTTAATATATACCACAAGGATAGTTAATATACCTAATTACTGCAGAACTTGAGCCATTTAAGTTGCCACTTTAGTTTTTGCTGGTTTCCAGCTATCATTACAAAAGCAAATGAGCAAGACTGAATATACTCACGTAAACGTCCTTATCCTTTTCTTGTTGTAATTTCTTTCTACAAATGGAAATTCTACCCATTAAGCATTTTATTTTAAAAAGTTCAAAGACACTAACACATAAAAGTATGTGATTTAGAATACTAAAAACTAACCAATGTCTAATCTACTTAACATTTCCTCTCTGCAAATTAGCTGAAAAATGTGTATACAAATACATACGTTTACAATGGCTTCAAACAGCCAACATAAGAGAAAATATAATCTGAAAGACAAATAGAGTTTAATACCTTTGTAATTTGTACTTAGAAACAAAGGCCTTGGTGCAGTCTTGTTGTATGCACTTGTAGGGCCTCTCTCCTGTGTGAGAGTAGGAGTGAACCTTTAATTTCTCAACACTGTTAAAGGCCTTGTCACACAGTTGGCAAGGAAAGTTTTTTCTTGGTTTGGTTTCACCACGCTTACGTTTCCCTGAAGGGACTTTCTGGGTATCTCTTACTTCTGACAAATCACCAGGAATGACAGTGGCCATCGCAGCCTAAACCAGGCCTTCTTGTTGGACACTTGGGAACTGCCCAACTCCACTAAATGATATAGCTTTAGGTGGCTTCTCAAGTTTCATGTGGTCGTAAAAGAAAGCAAAAAGGGACTGGAAAAAAAAATAAGAAACAACTAGTTTGTAACTAAACTCAATTTTTAAAAATTTTATTTGCTATGTGATGCTTTTGAATTAAAAAAGAAACCAATAAAATGGATTCAGCTGGTCTAATGTAATATCATTACATTACATTAGAAACCCCATAGGTTTCTTTATATTTGTCAAAATACATAGAAATGCATTGCTCAGAATGAACAGTTCATACATACCCTGAAATTCCACTTGACACATGTTTTACTTAGGCATAGCAGTAGTGATTTCAGGAACTCTCATGAAGCATCAAAACATGACTCTAAAAAGTGGCATTATTAAGCTTCAATTTTTACAAAGGATGAGAGAACATAAATCTGACTAAAAATGTTTCAGCAAATATTTCAGTCTCTAAAAATCGGTTCGATTTGTGCATGTCAGCTCTAGTCAGACTGCATTATAGCAAAACAGAGATAAGCAATTGCAAACTCTTTTAGGCACCTTGTGAACCATCAAGTCTGTGGAAGAGGTACTTCACGCAGCGCAGAGACACTAGAGGCCTGAAAGAGTTGAATGCACCACCCAAAGTGATGTATTATACCAGTGTCATCATACTCTGAGGGATTCCTGAGTCAAGAGTAGAAATGATTCATCTTCCCAACAAATACTAATTCTTCAAATATTAAAACCTTTTGATGTTTTATTAGGTGAAGCGCATGGCTCTTTGTCATTTTGGGAGAAAGACATGGTTAATGTAATTTTCCTCATCGTTTTTCACATCACAAAAATTTTAGGCACACTGAGGTGAGTAGGTAAATGAGTCAGCAGGCATCCCCGAGAGCGGAGGGCACTGGCCTTTGGACACACCTGCACCCTGTGCAGCAGACCTGTGTGGACTTCTGACACGGCACACAACACATCATCAAAGAGGTGTTTGAGCTTGGCAAAAAGGTGTGTCAGAGTTTCAATTTGTTATTGGTGCTGCAAAAAACAATGAAATGTACATATTGTACAGCAAGGAGTATATCTTTTTAAACAAAAAATTTAAACATCAATTAAAACCTTTAAAAATTCATTGACAAAACATAGTAAATATTATTGACTCTGTTTCTAGGGTAAGAAAACCAACTCCTCAAAGATCCAATTGTTCAACGTTTGTAAAGGCTAATTGAGTGATGTACTTTTTTTCTTTTAAGACAGAGTCTCACTCTGTCACCCAGGCTGGAGTGCAGTGGGGCAAGCATGGCTCAATGCAGCTTTGACTTCCCTAGGCTCAAGCTATCTTCAAGTGCCTCAGCCTCCCGAGTAGCTGGGACTACAGGTACATGCCATTATGCCTGGCTAATTATTTTTTATTTTTTGTAGACACAGGGTCTCACTGTGTTGCCCAGGCTCGTCTTGAACTCCACGGCTCAAGCAGTCCTCCAGTCTCAGCCTCCCAACATGCTGGGATTATAGGCGTGAGCCACCACACCTGGCCTGTGATGTACTTTTAAGAGACCATAGAAATAATACCTGCAACCTCTTTTAAAAATATCTGATTTTTAAATTGAAAACTTGAATATGACTAAATGACTGTTATTAACTATTAATCAATTGATTTTTTCACCCTGCTACATGTTTAAAAAAAGAAAACCAACTTCCTTATATCACCTCGTTTTGGCACCAGACTGACACTGACACTTGCTGTCCCAAGCTACTACCAAGCTACTATTAGACTGACTTTCACGGATTCCAGTTATACTTTCACAGGAGCTCTAACTATCTACATTTTTGTAAAATTAACTGTATGTTACAATAGGTCTTACTGTATTTTAATGTAAAGGCTGTTTCTAAACAGGCAAAATACAGCAATTATCCACTTGCTTGATTAAAATGGTAAGGCATATGGGTAAGTTCATCAGTACTTGCTTCAAGTGTCTTTCTTTATTGGCTAGATAAAGGCAAGGCCTTTGTGCTACTCAAATGGTCTAAAAATCTGCCTTGCTGTTTAAAAGTGACATTAACACAATGCAACTGACATTACCAATGGTAACACACGTTCTTTTTGTTTTAGATTTTCTGGATCTCAAGGACTTCTTGCTCTTTTTCTGTTATATTCTCATTCAAAAGCTAGCTCCTCTGCCTCCCTAGGAAATATCTAAACAGCTATTCTGCTGTGACCAGTAATGACACTATAAACTGGCATAAAGCATTCTACCAAGGCAGGAAACAAACTTTAATTTTCATTATTTGATTTCCTAACCTGATACTTTTATGCACCTATTTAGAACATCGTGGGAAACAAGTTGATCATTTCACAACTGCAAAATCTACATGAAATGCAAAGTATCTGAATCCCTGTATATAAGTAATATCTGAAAATACTTCAAAGACTGGTCATATTTGCCATTGTTTTATAAAATCCAACCATAACGGGCAGAGAATTCCAGTTAAGAAAAACAACTTCTAAGTTATTAAAAAAATTACTAGAAGTGCACCAATATGCAATATACAAACATTTGATTGTACTAAAATTGGTGATAATGAATATGTAGTAACAAATGAATTCTGTTATCTTTGGATGTACATACTGAGCAATGAAGATTGCACTGATTTCAAATATTACACTTTTCTAAGACCAGCTGAAATTTTTTCATGGCTGATAACACCTTTTTATTTTAGTATATTACAAAACTCAAATTAATTATCATAGGTGCATTTCAAACTATAGGATAAGGTTGTGAGCTCAAAATCTAATAAAAGACCACGTTCATAATATGCATATCAGTCAAATACTTTAAAGGTGCATGCACAGAATTACAGTGATTTTCAGTTCAATGCATACCTGATTACAGATGGAAAAAGCCTCAGACTTTGATCTTAGCCAGTCCCATTGACTCTTCGTGGAAGAGAGTGGAATCCAATCCTTCCCATTTTGGCCAATCTATGAAAAAAAAGTGAAAATGGACTATCCTCTAAATGGAACCGGTGTGTAAATGATGGAAAATACAGGATAAGAGAACTGCAGTTTCATGGCACATGCTTACATTCCATACTCTGCTTATGAGTCATGCATTAATTTTCACCAACTACATATGTTTATTAGGTCTAAGCACATTTACATGACCAAATAAATGCATAAATAAAAAGTATTACCTAGATAAATAGCAATTTGTGATGCTGAATGACTCCCCACTTCTTTCCCAAATTTATTATTTCTAAAATCTGACTTACCTACTGAAATGGATATTAGGCCTACTGTTTATAAACCAAATGATCAAAATTTTATTGTTTATTAATATTATGGAAGTGACAATCTTAGGCCCCTTTCGGAGGGTGTATCTGGAGCCACCCAAAGAACAACAGGCTCCCGGTGAAAGCACTCACGCCCATACTGTGCACACTAGCACAACTGGGGCTTCTCAGAGCTACACTTTTGCTATCTGCAACACCTGCCAATTTATTTTTCAGGATGCTGCAAGGATGGCTGAAATGTAGCAACAACTCTGTACTCTTTAGATTTCAAAAGCATGCAAGAGAAGTTAAATATAGATTTGCTACAGAAGAAGGGGGTGTTAGGAAGAGAGCATCATTTGATTTAAGAGGTCATTGTTGAAAACTCTTAAAGTAGCTTATAATGTCTATCAGTAGTATGATCATTAGTAGACTGAGATCACACACAGAAAAAAATCTGTTAATTCTTGATCGTACAAGTAAACATGAAAAGAATAATGGTCAAAAGTCAGAATAATCTAGAATCATCTATTGTAGAGAGCACAAGGCATAAGAGATCAGTAAACTCTGAGTATTGTAAAGATGAACATTCAGAAATCATGATTATAAAGGGATAATTAAATCAAATAGTTAAAATATAATAACAGACATGTTAATGACAGGTTAAATAAAAATAACTTTCAAATTCTTAACACAAATCTAAAAATGTCCCCTGTGATAAAACTTTCATTCTTGAAGAATTTGATGATATCTAAATAAAGTATTTAATAGAAGGCATTCAAGCATCATCATAAAAATGCCAAGGGTATATCTGAAAGCAGCAGTTTTTTATAGTTTAAAAGACAAGAAAAGCAAAAATTTAGACCTATAAAAGATATTTTAAACATTAAAGCAAAAGCTCCATTCTTTTGTAAAGCACAGGACATGCATAAATGGAAGAACGGAATTCTGCACATCAAAATTACAAAATAATAACATTAACTTTGTAAATACTTACTTGCCCAGGGCACATACTGAGTTTTTTGTAGGGTAATTAAGAATATGAAAGACCATTTTGTGTCATTATGTTATTTTAAGAATATAAATACCTGACACGTGTGGAGTGTTTTCATCTCTATTATCTCCCTGGAAGTCAATGAATCTGAGAGGTGGATGTGTTTACCATCATTGCCATTTTAAGGTGAGAGGCCCACAGAAGATGAACAACTTGACAGCATATGTGTGATAAAGAAGGGATGAATGCCCTAAAACCACGACTTCACTTTTTTTCTACTGTTTTCTATGACAAGGCAGGTTAGCAAACCAATCTGCAAGTGGATAAATCCTGTCACTACACTTAAAAGATCAAAAGAGGGGATAGTGCCTATTTTCTCTTTTAGAGCTGCCAAATATGCCAAATATCCAAAAGGAAATAAATTTAAGACTTAAAAAGTTTAAAAGACAGTTTATAAAGTCAGTTTTAAATAATTTAAACAACTGTTAATGTAAAGTAATAGCTAATACATCTGTCTGAGTGGATAACGATTTGGGCAGAAACAAATTGAAAACCCAAGTTAACTAGGAAACAATAAGTTTATGTATTTTTTCCTTTAGTCTCCAATCCATATAAATTTTATTGCATGCTCAAATACATTCATAAAATCTTTATTTATGCTTATTGTTCAATGGCATTTTACAATAAAAAACTTCAGCATCTAAGTATTTCAACAGTTTGAAATTATGTATATTGTGACATATTCCAATAGTTTAGAAATTACTCATGCTATATATTTTACAGTCTAAAATAACACAGCCAATCATTTTACTTTATTTTATCCCAAAATATAATCTCGAATTTCTTAATTTCCCTAACTGAACCTATTTTGAGTTCTTATGAGTTGCCAGATACTTTCAAAGTTCTGCTAAATATTTCCCTCCAAAAAAGAAAGCAGGACTGGTTAGAAATTATTCTTTGGATTGATATAATAAAAATTGAACAGTTTGTATTTATGTAATCCTAACTGAAAAGTTAGATAGATTGGTTACTGTGCTTTTCAAGTGATGAAAATTCTTCTTTGCCTTGGTCTGACGAACTGTGAATCAAAGTAGAAAATACATACACCCATTTCAAATCACTCTGTGATGAACAGCAGTTCAGAGTACCCTTCTAGTTTTTGTTGGTACCAGAAGCAGCATTTTTTTCTAGGGCAACTTTGCATACAGAAACAATAGAGTACGGAGTGTTTGTGCACACACACCCAGGTTTATCTTCTGATGTTTTACATTATTCTAAAACAGTGACTCATATAGAAAACTAACAAGCAAAAATGAGTCATACAGCAGAGGGTCTACTAAAATCAGTTCCTATGAGATGCCAGCAAAAGAATAGGCCTGTATTAAAACTGCATCTATATTTTAAATTCCATAGTTCTGATAATCATTTTGCTAAGAGCTGTGAATTTTTTCACTTACCTGCATCAATAATTATTTCATATTTAAAAGTCAAACATAGATTTTGCTAATTAAGGGCAAATACCATCAAGCATCAAAGCTTTATTCTCCTTTATGCTTATAAGATGCCTTTAGTAAGTAATTCAGAAGAATTCAAAAAATTTCCTTAAAAGAGGTTTTTCATATAGAGTAAGTAAAGTAGGTTGCAAAAGGAAACTTACCAGTTTTTAATATTGTAATTTACATGTATGAAACACAAGAGAGTTTTGAATAATGTGAAATCTATTACTAAGATAACAACTGAAGGCAGTCAGTTTTAAAGTAAGAGCAACAGTATACTTAGAACATTTTTAAGAAACAACTTTGGTGTTTCTGTATAATTCGTAAATTTTTATAGCATTCACTTTCCATAGGTCTGTAAAATCACTTATCAGTGAAAAATAACAGAAAGAAAACTATCTTATAAAAACCTAAGAATGAAAAATCAACTGCAGACAGTACAGGGGCAGAGAGGTTGTGCCAGTTTTATTCACTGTTGTTTCCCATAAAAGGCAGTTAAAATAACTGTTGAATGAATGAAAAAAAATTAAAGCAGGGCCAAATGCTTACCAGCACCACAATGACCTACAGGCTTGCTTAGTCATCGTAATAGACATGAGACAGAATGTACAGTTGGCCCTCTGTATTTGTGGGTTTTGCATCCATGGACTCAGCCAACCATGGATTGAAAACATTTTTTAAAAACTGCATTTGTATTGAACATGTACAGACTTTTTTGGTCATTATTCCTTACACAGTACAGTATAACAACTATTTACATAGTATTTATATTGCGTTAAGTATTATAAGTAATTTAGAGATGATGTGAAGAGTTCATGAGAGGATGTGCATAAGTTATATGCAAATACTATGCCATTTTATTTCAGGGACTTGAGCATCTGTGAATTCTGGTATCCCAGGGAAGTCCTGAAACTAAATCCCTCATGAATATCAAGGGACAACTGTATATATCTATATTCAAGTCAAAGATAATGTAGTATGAACAAAATTTGGTCCAACAAATTGAATAAGCTAATAGAACAGTATTTTTTTTGAAACTAAGCAGCTATTTGAAAAGTCTTAGATTAAAACAATAGCAATTGTAATAAAAGGTTATCTAAAAATACTTATTTTGCCTCAGAAAACAAGCATTCTCTAACCTTAATACCAAGAAATCAACTAATACCAGTAGATAACATCAATTTGGCTCCCATTCCTAATAAAAATTTCCAAAGTGAAAACATGCCTGATGCCTGCATTAGTCCTTGGTATGGGGCAGGAAGGACAACGAGACCCTCAGTTGGGGCTGCTGGTCCCTACAGAGGGGAACAGAAAGGAGCTGGAGCAACTACTGAGAAGCAGGAGACATAGCCAAGACAGGTACCTAACTCGCCTGAGTTACAGCAGGTCCTCAAAAATGCATTTTATAACTGGAATGTGGAAAACTCAGTATTTACTTTCCTAAATTAGATGTCATAGTTAACTAAAGTTAATCAAAAATAAGGATGCCCTTTTTGAATTATTGTTTTATATTTTTAACTCATTTTGAGCAATTCATTAAAATATAGTTCATCTTTTTGAAATTTACCATAAAAATTAGCCTTACTAATGTTTAGGAATGTCTTATATTTAGCATACAACTATTTGAGAAGTGAGGGGAAAAATGGCATAACTTTTTGTGTAAGAACCAACAGGAAAAAGTCAATGAATTCCAAAGTGGAATCAGGAAACCCCAATGTCAGTTCTCTTATCTCTACAAGTAGGATGTTCCTTTTCAGGCCACTCATTTTCTAGAGTACCCAGAGAGAATGAATAGATAACCCAATGAAGAAGGAGTATCAAGTAAATATCCCCCAATTCAGACATATTTTCCTTGGTTATTTATTTTATAGAGCAAAAATGCCATGTTAAGTTAAAAAGTGTTTTTCTCTTTTGAAAACTCCTTTTTTTTTTTTTGAGACAGGGTCTCACTCTGTCACCCAGGCTGGAGTGCAGCGGTGCAGTCTTGGCTCACTGAAACCTCCAACTCCCAGGTGTAAGCGATTCTCGTGCCTCAGCCTCTGCAGCAGCTGGGATTACAGGCATGTACCATCATACTAGCTAATTTTTTGTATCTTTAGTAGAGATGGGGGTTTTGCTATGTTAGACTGGTCTCCAACTGCTGGCATCAAGTGATCTACCCGCCTTGGCCTCCCAAAGTGCTGGGATTACAGGCATGAGCCACCACACCCAACCGAAAGCTCCCTTCTAATGATCCATAACTAAATGGATCTAAATGATCCACTTCATTTTAACTGCTATGTGGGGTGGGGGGTGTGGGTGGGGGGTTCCCTATGATTGTGTATTTTTATCAAAATAAAAAGACTTAAAAATACAATGGGTGGTACAACACTGAGATATTTTCATTTTCTTCACACAGGGCCATTAGTATTTTCAAAGAGGAAATGAAAAAGAAATTGTGCAAAAGGGAAGCAATGATGCTTCAGAGAGCAAAGAAGGGCAATTATATCTGAATGCAAAGTAAGATTACTTAATCAGTACTCTATTTTCAGATAATTTCTTGTGCTTTTTTTTTTTTCTATAAAACAGTCCCAAAATATTGGTGATCTGGGTCCGATTACAAAGTAGGTAGCCCACAGGTCAGTTCAATCTGAAAACTGCATGTATCCGAAATTGTGGTAAGTTATTGATCTTATTACCAGTAACTGCTTAAGTTTCTGGGGGTACAACAAAAAGGTTTGACACCAACTATAAAAATGTTCACAATGAAGGACCCTAAATGTCTGGAGAACATGCCTCCATTCATGTATAGTTAATTGCCTAATGCTCTTAAAATCGCAAATACAGAATAATCCAAATTTCATGTCTGAACTGTCAAGCACTCATACTGAATCTGTCTATAAATTCAAACAAAAAGGCAGACATCAGACACTTTATAAAAGTGCTAAGGAAAGAAAGTTTTACTTAGCTATAAATTTAAGTTTTACTTAGCTATAAAAGCTCAAGCAGAGAATTAGTTTTAAGCCATCTCAAAGTAAAGTGTACTTTAAAGACGGGCTTGTGCTATGGCATAAATGTTGTATATGTGCTAATGCTTGAGTAGCACTAAAAAATGTAATGAAAACAGAATTTGTGGCCTGGTTCAGGTCTGCACATACCATCCATCTATCCTCCCTAAGTTATGCCCATGTGGATGTCCAGGATAAAATCACTTCTAGAAACAACCATTTCTATTTATTCCCACATAGTTAAGGTTAAACAGGATCAGTTCTAGGCAAAACCGTCTTGTCAAGGGTAGCTGCTCTCTCCTCTGCCTCCCTCTAGAGGACGCCATGTACTCTCTTGGCTGGAACAATCAGAAGAGATTTGTTATCTATATTCCTTGACTAATTCTATTTGATCAAGAATGACCTTGAAAACCTTACCTCTCTGAACCTTTTACCCTTAATATGGACTGGAAAGCTCTTCTTGAAATGACCTGATATGTCTTTCCCCCAGTGACAGTAAATTCATCAGCAGGGATGCTATTACTCATCTTCATATCCCTAGCACCTGGTCAGCACCCTAGCATGTAGCAGACATTTGCTGAATAGAACTGTGGTCCCTTTAAGGGAATTTCAGGAATCAAACCTAGCAGGTAAATATGTTTCAGGTCTCCTGAAATTTCAAATTGGTTATAAAGCAAGCTCAGAAGACAAGCCCCAAAGAAATACATGGTTAGTTTGTTTTGGCAGAGAGGTAGGAACTTAGGGAAAGCACCACCGCCACCTGGGAGTCTGTACTGCTTCTGTGTCCCCAGGAGAGGTGTCACCTGCTTTGGCAGACCTCAAAAGCCAGGGAGTCTCAGGCTCGTGCTACCCAGAGCCCGCCAAGCATGGATACAAACCTGGGTAGCACTCAGCCAGCCTGGATGTTTAGAACACTTCTGCTTTAAATGTCCTGTTCCATAGCTCCTTAAGCACATGGAACCTGTATTGGTCATGATTTATCATTTAGAAATAGCGAGTGAAGTTCTATGGGAAGGAAAAAGGAACAAAGTAAAATTTAAAATCTTTTAAAAAGGACATCCTTCATGTGAAAATAAAATGTAAGGATCATGTTTAAAATATCAGAGAAAATTTTCAACTGATTACAGATACAGGAGAATAAAAAAGGAGAAAACCTGCATAAATGTGGTTTGGCTAAGTAAAACTAATCATTTTTCCTTTTTCTAGCTACTAAAAAACAACTTCATTAAAAACAAGTTTAAAAACTATAGTAAAGAAGAAAAAGCAAAAAAATCCATAATCCCTAACATGAAAGATTTTTATAGTATACAGATAGCTAAAATATTTATAGTATACAGATAGCTAAAATTTTAATGCTAATGGCGTTGATGCTTAAACCCATAGAATGTTGTTCTTATAGAAAATTTTAGCCAGATTAATTCGTGTACCTTTGATTGTCAAGCTCTGTTCATGTATCTTGTGAAACCCTGTCCAAGGCCTCCTTTCCCCATCTGCCATCAGTGAAGAGTTTAGGAGCCCATCCCCTGGTACCTGGCACAGTCACCATTAGCTTTTTTTCCAGTCTCCCCATCCTAGGGCTGGGGGTCCTGGCCTCTCACCCTCTACCCTATCTTGAAGGTCGTACTGACAGACTTACCTGGTACCATATCCATGTATGCCTGGATTTCCAAATATTGCTACACCTTGATTCTGTGACACTGAGCTGCGCCCACAGGTTAGGAAATCTAGATGCTTGTGTGTGTCCTCTTCCCAACAATGCTGGCAAATTGCTCTTGTTGCATTGGGTTCCTTATTCTAGCATCTGCCCCATCCCTGTGAGCAAGTCTAATCCCCCTCTCCACCTGCCCATAGGTAACAGGATCCTTCCCAGGACAAAAAGAAGAAAGAAAAAAAAAAAAAAGGATATAAGGGCAACATGGGATAGTGTATCACTGAGCAAGATTTAGAGAAAGGAGAGCTTAAAAGTACATCTGTGGGCTATCTGGGGAACAGGAACAAATTAAGTTTTTACAGCAGCTATGTGTTTTGTGGAAAGAGTGAGGAAGATTATTCCTTGCTAGTATTTCAAGCCTCCCATTCAACCATAATTATTACTAAAGTCCCGATCACAGTACATACTGATAGACCCTAAGATCGTAAGTGGCATGCTTATTATGTGGCATGCTTTTCAAAGCTTTTAATATTATATCTTATAGTATTTAGGAAGTGGAATAATTAATCACTTTGAAAGTCATGCCATATAATGATAAAAGCCACCTACCTGAGGCCCTGCTCCAAACTCTAGCAAGGCAACCTTATTAATAGACCGTCACAGAATGAAGCATTCTGGGTGCCAAATACGGCCAAGGCAGCACCAAGAGGCAACCTAAAAAGAAAAGAAGAGTTAGTTTTAAATTCCAAAAGTCAGGCCAATCTGGTTAATGGCATATGTACTAAACTGCTTTTAATTCATTATCATTTATTCACATTCTTTGCACTTTATTGAAAAATGTATCTTAAATCCTGTTAAAAACATATAGTACATGGAAAAATGAAAAGTACACAAATTAATATCCCTAGATTTATATATTTTCCCCTGAATCACAGTTATCTAGATTACTCACATTTTTATTTTGATAAATTATTTCAAGTTTACTGTCATTTCTCAAAACTGCTGCTTATTTTCTTTATTTATGTTCTAAATACACCCATTATCTTCTCTGCAACACAGTTTTCAGAAAAACCTTTTGTGGTGTCTATCTTGTCCTTAACAATCGCTATGGGAGAAATCTTGCCCTATGAGTGCTTTCCTCAGTCTGAGACCAGGCCAGCTGTCCACAGAGAAGGGTGCAAGCCACTGAGCGCCCTCAGGCAGAGGCAGAATAAGGAGCCAGGGACAATTTCTGAGCTCTTGAATTAGTCTTTATGATGTGATTATTGCTTGTTTTCAATTAAATTCCCAGGTCATGTCCATCCTCAACGACATACAAAGAAAACGCAAAATGTATTCTGAAGTATTCAATGTTTTAGGTTATCTTCAGCATCCGTCTGTTGGTGCAGGTTATGAAGACCAATCTCTAGGGATATTAACTAGGAGAGAAAAGGAAGCCACAAGTTCTATGCAGAAAATCACCTGCTTCATTTCCCTACACCAGAGGGTCAAAGCTCAATTATACATGGTTACCACTCTACTAAGACGAATATCTGACACTGATGGAATAAACATTACCAACACCTATTATGTATGGTACCAATCTGAATTACTATGGGTACAGACAGACATGATTCCTGTTCTGTAGGAGCAGACAAGTTAGTTGTGGCTGGAGAATATATACCTTTCGTTGTGCAGAAGCTCTTTAGTTTAATTAGATCCCATCTGTCAATTACAGCTTTTGTTGCCATTGCTTTTGGTGTTTTAGTCATGAAGTCTTTGCCCATGCCTGTGTCCTGAATGGTATTGCCTAGGTTTTCTTCTAGGGTTTTTATGGTTTTAGGTCTTACGTTTAAGTCTTAAATCCGTCTTGAGTTAATTTTTGCATAAGGTGTAAGGAAGGGTCCAGTTTCAGTTTTCTGCATATGGCTAGCCAGTTTTCCCAACACCATTTATTAAATAGGGAATCCTTTCCCCATTGCTTGTTTTTGTCAGGTTGTCAAAGACTGAACAGGTAACCTATAGAACAGGAGAAAGTTTTTGCAATCTATC
This sequence comes from Colobus angolensis palliatus, assembly GCF_000951035.1. Classification (NCBI taxonomy): domain Eukaryota; kingdom Metazoa; phylum Chordata; class Mammalia; order Primates; family Cercopithecidae; genus Colobus; species Colobus angolensis. Next base: position 1,008,035 of record NW_012114777.1, on the reverse strand, counting down.
CATCTGACAAAGGGCTAATATTCAGAACTACAAGGAACTTAAACAAACTTACAAGAAAAAAAAACCCAATCAAAAAGTGGGCGAAGGATATGAACAGTCACTTCTCAAAAGAAGACATTTATGTGGCCAACAAACATATGACAAAAAGCTCATCATCACTGGTCATTAGAGAAATGCAAATCAAAACCACAATGAGATACCATCTCACACCAGTTAGAATGGCAATCATCAAAAAATCAGGAAAACAGCAGATGCTGGAGAGGAGATGGTGAAATAGGAATGCTTTTACACTGTTGGTGGGAGTGTACATTAGTTCAACCATTGTGGAAGACAGTGTGGCGATTTCTCAAGGATCTAGAACCAGAAATACCATTTGACCCAGCAATCCCATTACTGGGTATATATACCCAAAGGATTATAAATCATGCTACTATAAAGGCACATGCACACATTATGTTTATTGAGGTATTGTTCACAATAGCAAAGACTTGGAACCAACCCAAATGCCCATCAGTGATAGACTGGATAAAGAAAATGTGGCACATATACACCATGGAATACTACGCAGTCATGATAGACTAGATAAAGAAAATGTGGCACATATACACCATGGAATACTATGCTGCCATAAAAAAGGATGAGTTCATGTCCTTTGCAGAGACATGGATGAAGCTGGAAACCATCATTCTCAGCAAACTACCACAAGAACAGAAAACAAAATACCACATGTTCTCACTCATAAGTGGGAGCTGAACAATGAGAACACACAGACACAGGGAGGGGAACATCACACACTAGGGCCTGTCGGGGCGGGGGGTGGAGGGCTAGTGGAGGGACAGCATTAGGAGAAATACCTAATGTAGATGAGGGGTTGATAGGTGCAGCAAACAACCATGGCATGCGTATACCTATTGTAACAAACCTGCACGCTCTGCACATGTATCCCAGAACTTAAAGTATGTATGTAAAAAAAGAATATATACCTTTTGTCAAGTTAAGATAAATAAATGTTAAATAAAATCTGCCATAAGGTGGTATCAGAGTGACAAATCAACATTTAAAAACAATATTATATGGTATAAAAAAGTACCACAGAAGATCAGAAAAGGAAAACAGTACTATGGATATTTGGTGATTTTTGCCTTAAAAAATGTACAATTAAGAAAGACAAAGGAAAAAAGTGTGTGTGTGGCTGTAGGGGTGGGCATGACTGCAAAAAAGAAGTCAGAGATTAGAACCATAGATTATTAGATTCTAAGATGAGCTTCTGGCTACCATGCAGCATAGTTTATACATGCTGTACAGATTCAGATGAGACAAGTGCCCATGTACTCATTATGAGATGCTTGGCAACTATAAAACAGCAAATGGATCAAAAGCACTGAGAAAAGCAAATGCTTTGGGGAGGTAGGACGGGAGAAGGAGGAAAGGAAGTGCTTGTTTGAATGAGACACAGAAGATATGTGTTGCAGTTATCCAAAGCAGACATGAAAACCAGCAAAAATAAGATTTACTAGAAGAAAGTCTACTTATGTGCCCAATAGTATTAACAAAAAGAGATATGAGGAAGAAAGACAATGATAGTTGTACAGCCAACTCTTACAGAGACAGACCCAAGCCAAATTACTTGTTAACTGCTGATGGAGCCTAAAGATCACCTCTATAAGGCAAAATCAGGTAATTTAAGGGGAGAAAGAGCAGAGATAGAACTTTAAGGAGAAGGAAGGAAAGTGTGGCAGAAACCACAAAAAGATAAAAATGCTAAGAGCTACAGAACCAGCCCATAGGTTCACCACTTAGGCATGAGGATGCCAAACTACAGCAAGAGAAGCGGGGTGGGAAGGAGTGAGAGAATAGGGGGAGGGAGAATGAGAATGTGTAAGTAAGGATAGCTCATTGGGTGACAAGGAAATGACATCCAACAAGAGGATGTTTTCTTTCTAGGAGTTTTGCATCTAAAGAGAAAAACAAAATAGGGGGTAGCTAAGGGGGAACTCAAGATCCCAGAGGGAGAGACAAGAGAATGCTTCCATGCTAGGGATAAAGACACAGGGAAGAAAGTAGGGCATTCTTGGAAGAATCAGGGTAGAATGGGATCTAGAGAAGAGGGAGAAGATTTTGCCCTGGATAAGAAAAGGGGCTTCTTTATCAAACTAGACTTAGGAGGGAGGTATGTTCATCCTGCTAATTTTTTTGGTAGCAAAGGCAAGAAATGCATGGAGTTTGCTCACCTTGGCCAGTGCTGAGTAGAAGGGTCCTATGTCTGGGAAGAATGAGAAAGGAGAATGGCACTTGGCTAGCAGAAAATATTTGCCTTTGAGAGAAGCAGAGGAGTGTCCAGGGTATCCTTGAGGTTTTTACAAAAACAAACAAACAAAACTTGCAATAAAGGATTAAATTGCTTAGTTATTGCTGATGGGAGTGTAAATTGTTGAAATCTTTCTGGAATATATTGTGCAACTATGTAATCAAAGCCATTTAAAAGTTAATATATGTTGACCTGATAATTCATTTACAAAAATTTAAGCAAAAATAAAAATATTTTAAGTTTAAAGATGCTCAAAGTGTATTTTAAGATTAAAAATTGATAACGTCAAATAAAAGGGGTGAAGTGTGATATGCATGTGATAGAACAGCTACGCAGCCATTAAAAACCATGCAGTTACAGAATATTAAATCCCATGGGAAAGAGCAGTTAAAGAATACTAAGTTACGTAGGGAAAGTTATAATGTTAAAATTGTAAAAAGTAGGACACACAGTAAGTATATACACTATGATACCAATTTTTTAAAACTATGCACTTAAAACTAGCTCTCCCTCTCCCAATACTGTTAAATGTACCTAGGTAAATTACAAACAGAAGATTAGGAAGACATAAGCTTTACACTTTTCTACATTATACAAATGTCTTTATAATCTTTACAATGTCTTTACAATCTTTACACGCCTTTATAATCAGCAAAAATTATTTCACCAAAAATATATATTTTAAACAAATGTTGCTGGAAAAGTTTGATATCTACACATCAAGAAAATGAACTTGGAATCACATCTCACACCGTATAGAAAAATTAACTCTAAATGGATCATGAACCTAAATGTAAAGCCTAAAACTATAAAACTTCTGGAAGAAAACAGAAAAATTTCTGTGGCATTCATTTAGTCAAAAAGTCCTTGGTCGCAACACCAAAAGCACAACCCATAAAATAAACACACTGATAAATCAGATTTCATCAAAATTTAAAACTTCCCCTCAAAAGACAATGTTAAGAGAATAAAAAGGACAAGCCACTAGAAGATTAGAACAACATCTCTGCAAAGCATTTACTTCATAAATTACTTGTATCCGGAATATATAAAGAACTTCCAAAACTCAACAATAAAAAAACTCAATTAACAAATGAGCAAAAGATCTGATCAGATATTTCACCAATGAAAATATATGAATGGTAAAGGAGCATAAGAAAAGATTCATAGATCATTAGGGAAATGCAAATTAATACCACAGTGAGATAATGCTATCTACCCATTAGAATGACCAAAATTAAAAACACTGGACAGTATCAAGTGCTGCTGAGAACGTGAAACAAATAGAATTCCTATCTACCATGGACAGGAAGGTAAAAATGGTACAGTTGTTTTAAAAAATAGTTTGGCAATTTTTTTAAAAATTGAACACGTGTCTACCATATGACACAGTCATTTCACATCTAGCTATTTACCAAGAGATCTGAAAACATAAGCCTTCACAAAGCCTTCTTCATGAATATTCATAGTAGCTTTGTTTATAATAGTCAAAACTAGATGCAACCCTAAGGTCTATCCTTATGTGAATGGATAAAATCAAGTTTTAGCCGGGCACGGTGGCTCACGTCTGTAATCCCAGCACTCTGGGAGGCCAAGGTGAGTGGATCACTTGAGGTCAGGAGTTCGAGACCAGCCTGGGCAACATGGTGAAACCCCACCTCTACTGAAAATACAAAAATTAGCTGGGTATAGTGGCATGTACCTGTAATCCCAGCTACTCGGGAGGCTAAGGCACGAGAATTGCTTGAACCCGGGAGGCTTGAACCCGGGAGTCGGAGGTTGCAGTGAGCCGAGATCATGCCATTGTACTCCAGTCTGGGTGGCAGAGTGAGATTCTGTCTCAAAAAACAAACAAACAAAAACAAAAAAACCCCAAAACAAAACAAAACAAAAAAACAAGTTGTAGTATATTCCTATAATGGGCTACTAATCAGCAGCAAAAAGGAATAAGCTATTGATACATACAGTAACATGGATGAACCTCAAAATAAGTAGGCTGACTGAAAGAAGTTGGGCAAAACAAAGAGTACATACTGCACGATTCCATCTATACAAATGTCTAGGAAATGCAAGCTTATCCATAGGGACAGGAAGCAGATCAGTGGTTGTCTGGGGACAGGAGGTAGGATAGGGAGGGATCCATCACAAAAGGGCACGAGCAAACTTTTAGGAATGACGGATATGCTCACCATGTTGATAATGGTGATGGTTTCAGGGATGTATGCATATATATGTGAAAACTGCAAGCACATTTTACATATGGGCATTCTGTACAATATCAATTATACCCCCCCAAACTGTTAAAAAACAACAAAATGGCAGAGTTTTCATATTATAAAAAACAAAATGAGGATGAGAAACTCATTATCATATAAATTTACAGAAGTAATGAAAATAAAACTTTCTGCAAACTGATAAACTAAAATTCTTTAAGGGCAATGACTCAAAATGACTAAAATCTCTCCTTCACATTCAGAGGGAGGAAAAAAAGAGGAAAGGAATATTGGCTTAAATGTGAGTTGCATTCAGTTCTTACTAGAAAAGGATATATATCTAGGCAGGTTTTAGAGCCACATTCTCAGCTGTCAAACTTGGAGGAAGCCAGTTCAGTTCACCTGTTGCGTTATGGGCTGGCGTATCACACTACATGATTTAAAGGCTCCAAGAATACATCTAACTGGAACTGAGACCCAGCAATGATAAATAGTTCTGGGATACATTCCACTTATCAAATACCAAAGGAAGTACCCACTGAAGTGTTTCAATTCAGCCTCTGCATAGACTTTTAAAAAAATGTTCATTAGCAGTTGCTTTAAAAGAAATAAGTGCCATGCTAATTGATAGGCCTGCCTTTGATTAACTCAATAAAACAGATGAAGTAATACAGAAGCCAAGATAACAAAAGAACAAGTATCAGCCAGGCATGGGCAGGTACTCCAGGTAGAGGGAGTCACAAACTGTACTGTGGGTCTAGGTAAGTTCAGGAGATTCACTGTTTTTGGGGCTAAGAGCAAGAGAGGCAGACTGGAGCTCTGCAGGAGACAAGAAGGGTGAAGGAGCCATGTATGTGTCATGTCACCAGGGGCTTAAACTTTAAAAATTATTTGTATAATTTACAAATTATCTTAAGTGTAGATGCCTATACAACTTGCTTCCCCAACTCCTATACCCAATGCCATTTTTAGATTCTTCAGAAAGCAACCAATCTTTATGTGCCTTTGTTGCTCTCCGAAACAATTAAGTGGCCATTCTCCTTTCAGTTTCTAATTAGGTTATTTTATTTATTTTTATTTTTATTTTTGAGATGGGATCTCACTCTGTCATCCAGGCTGGAGTGCAGTGGTGCAATCTTGGCTCACTGCAACCTCCACCCCCTGGGCTCAAGTGATCCTCCTACCTCAGCCTCCTGAGTAGGTAGGACCACAGGTGCATGTCACCACGCCCAGCTAATTTTTTGTATTTTTGGTAGCGATGGGGTTGTGCCATGTTGCCCAGGCTGGTCTTGAACTCCTGACGTCAAGCGATCTACCAGCCTTGGCCTCCTAAAGTTAGGATTATAGCTGTGAGCCACTGCACCCAGCTGGTTAGCATTAAAAAAAAAAAAAAAAGTGAACTTCCTAAATTACTATTATTACATTATTTTTGAGACTGAGTATCGCTCTTGTTGCCCAGCCTGGAGTGCAATGGTGCCATCTGAGCTCACTGCAACCTTCGCCTCCCAGATTCAAGCGATTCTCCTGCCTCAGCCTCCTGAGTAGCTGGGATTACAGGCATGCACTACCACGCCTGGTTAATTTTTGTATTTTTAGTAGAGATGGGGTTTCTCTATATTCATCAGGCTGGTCTCGAACTCCTGACCTCAGGTAAGCCATCGGCCTCAGCCTCCCAAAGTATTGGGATTACAGGCATAAGCCACTGTGCCTGGCCTGACCTTCTTAAATTATAAACTCACTTAAGGCTTTGCAGCGTTTGCTGACAGTTAACAAAATGGGGTTCAAACCCATCAATGCAAAGTCCCAGGCTCCTCTTTCTTGAAGCTTCAGCACCAGGATCTGGGGTGGCCCCTACACTGCATGACGACACACTCCTCAGTTTTTCCCCATTCCCCTGGTCTCCTTCCCTACTGCGATACAGAGATGTGTTACAGAGAGAAGATCTTTCAATCATCTCAGGCAGTATAGTTCTGGAAATCACCTTTGCAATGCTACTTTAAAACTCTGACTTGGAGAGGGCCCCAAAACATGAATCCTTGCCCTGATTCAGAGCCTAAAGCAGTGCAGGGGAATAGCAGAGAGGCAAAGGCAAGAATCAGAACTACACTTGAATCCTGTCTGACCTTCACTATCTGTGTAACTACTTTCAATGATGTATTTACTCTCTCTTCAGCATTTTCCTCTGTAGGATGTGAAAAAATACTTACCTTGCAGTAGTGTGTGAATTAAAGTGGGGTACACAAAGTCTCTAGCATAGTTCTGAGGGCTCAAAATGCAAAGTTATTATATTCAGAGTGTTACTCAGAGGTAAGTGCTGCCCTGGCCTGATGTGGATTTAAAAAATAAGGTTTGTTTTATTTTTGTTTTTTTGGGCACAGGCTCTTACACAGAATCACAGTCAATGGAATCTTTGAAGGACAAACAATGGGAATACTTCCTGAGAAGAAGACTCATATATAAATGAGATTCGTATTAAAAGTGTTATTTGGTGAAGTAGTATACATCTGATCTTGACTCATCTCGGTGGCATAGGCAGGGTGTACCTTAAATTTTATGGTGGCCATGGTCATACATAAACCCAAATCACAGCTAAAATAAAACTGATCCACGGGAAGCCAGCAGTCATTCTGCACGTTCAATTGAAAGGTAACTTGGGTAATACGTAATTACTGACTATTCAGCAATGGACTGACCCCTGTTTATGGCTTAACTTTGGTTGGTAACAGATGATAATGCACGTATGAAAATATTATAATTGCTAAAAATCAGAGAAAATAGCTACATGTCATAAAAAATCTACTCGACTGAAGTACATAGGAGCCAAGATTCCATACTGTGAGTTCTACAACACAGGATGCCTCTTTCACATAGCCTTTCAAATTAATCCCCTTCTCTCGTCCTCCTGAAATGAAGGGAAGGTTTGGTAAGAGGTTGTGTGGAACTGAATCCCATGTTTCAGAGTCATTCGGTATGCGGGGAAGATGGAGGGAGGGGACAGGGAACTGATACTGGAAAAAAAAAATGAATACTCAACTAAGATTCATACCACAAAGGAGGCTACTCTAACAGATAGTAACTTCTTGGTCTTAAAACAAGCAATGTGTGGTAGTTGATGCTTCTAAATTATTACATGTGTATTCTTTTTACACTCTTGTTTACCCCTTGAAGAAGAAATGTTTCTAAACACTAGACGCAACTTTAAGTAAACTTACATTAGGTCAACCTTATCACTCACCATTAGCACTGACACGGTGTATGCCAAATTTGTCTATAGGCACCTTTCACAACGCTGGACTTGTTTGCTTTCTTTTGCTGTAAAACACTTTACTGGCATTGATCATAAAGGAATGAATGATACCAAGACCTGAGTATGTACTTTCTCATGTATTTAGCTGTATAACATTAGACATGATTTTTTACCTTTCTTTAACTTCCATATCTTTAACTGTAAGAAGAACACAGTCGATTCTTGATTAACTGGGTAACTGGGAAGAGGGGAGAAGGTCACCAATAATCATGGCTAAAACAAAATTAGTCACTGTGATTCGCTGACCAGTGGTCCCTTTGCTTATTGAAATGAAACGTGTGTGGATAATATAAAACTATGGATCAATCCATGCTGGGGGAAAGGGGAAAAGATGACTCCAGAAGTAACAAAAAACAGTAAGGAAACTCTTGGTTCTATCTCCAATATCTTCCACTGGGTCCCAGTGAAGGCCACAAAATGTAAGTTCCATCAGAACAGGATCATGCCTTTTACTGCCCATTTCTGTATGTCTAGTACCTAGAACAGTGGATGCACACAGGCGACACTCAAGTATGTGCTGAATGAATAAAAGGAAGATGGGAGGAAGGGCAGGAAGAGCTTTCCATGCTGTTGGCCAAATGAACCCACGGAAGAAAACAGTTGTCCAATCTATTTGCTCACCTCTGTGAATAACTGGGAATTGACAGAATGCTTTAAATTTGAAAATTCTCTTGGATTTCCCTTGAGTCTCCTGCAATCAAGAAGACATTGTTCTCTTTCCTGACTTGGCCCACCCTCTACAGACACCAGGACGCTGCAGTCACTGTTGCCATCTTGTGGTCATGTCCAGAAAGTTCGTCTTCCCCAACAGACCAGTATAGTCCCCCTATCTGCACAGAGCTCTGGGAAAGGGCTAAAAAAACAAACTTACAGATAAATAAATCCTTATCATTTAATTTAGCTATCAAGGTATCATGGTGAACACAAAGATTAATCAGTCACCAGTTCTACCATCAAGGAGCTTGCGGTCTAGTAGGGGAGGTATCCCAAAAGGATACTCATAATTTATAATTATTGATAATACAAAACAGAAGGTAGAAGATGCCACAAGGTAAGTATAGATTAGGTAGAGTGGAAATTCACAGAAAGAAAAGATCTTTCCAAGCTTTGGAGATGGGAATTTGGGAAGAAAGAGCCAACTGAACCCAGATTGGGGGGAGGTGAGATGTGGACCTACACAGGTGAGGCTGGAGAGGTGGGGTTTGCGTCCCAGTCAGGAGAGAAGAAAAGCGCAGACCAGGGTAGAAGCGCTTATTCCTCCTGTGACTGGAGCTGATGGTGTCTTAAGGAAAGCAGTGGGAAGGGAGGTTGCAGAAAGGCAAGGCTGGAGTCTACTGGAGGCTGAGAGCTGCTGCTTTAGCAAGTGTAACTGGAGATGGAAGGGCTGTGGGACAAGTTACTCAGCCAGTGGTGTGAAAGCAATCTTGCCTGGTGACTGCAAGTCAAGTGGACTAGCTCATGGCCTTGGGTAAATGACTTATCTTTCTTCAGTTTCAGTTTCCTCAGCTATAAAGTGAGATAATGAAGCCCTACAGAGTTGTTGTGAGGAATAAATGATACTGCATGTAAGGCACAAAACACAGTGAGTGGCACATCAGTAAAGGTTTTGAAGAGCAGGGTAAGGACTAGGGGGAAGATGGCATATGGCAGAGACCATGGTACTGCAAGGTGTGGAAAGGGGCATGGAGAGGGGGGAAAGGAGAGACTACCTGGAGAATGGACAGAGTGGGGAAGCCAGCAAACAGGTCGAAGGTATGCCACTGAGTAGCAGGGAAAGCCAGGATGCTCTAGGGTCACAGAAGCAAAAGGAAGAGAATGTTGTAGGGAGGCAGAGCCAAGATAAGGACTAAACCCTACTTCCTCCTGGTTGTGGGACATGCAGGTTTTTAGTAATCTTGAAAAGAACTATTACACTTTGGGGAACCAGAATGGAAGCCTGGTGTGGAAGAATGAGTGCTGCATGAGGAACCTGGGGCACTAAGTCCACATCCCTCTTTGGAGAAATGCTATCAGCTGAAGGGGAAGGTACAGAGAGGAGCGTGAGCTGTCACTGTTTTATTTTTTAAAATATGGCAGAGATTTGTCATATTTAAATGCTGACAGGAAGGATCAGATGGACAAGGAAAGGCAAAGAAAGGATAATGAATTAGAGGGGATGGGACCCAGGGCACAAGAAGAGATAGAGGAGGACAGGATGTGTGCAGATGCTAAACCAAACACCATCAAGGCACAGGGGGAGGACACAGACAGTAATTAATTTTGCTTCATAGAGTAGGTGACACATGAGCAGTTTTCAAGGATGAGTAGGTATTGGTTCAGTGAACTAAAGGGGTAAGAACATTCCATCAGAGGAAATGGCACGTGCAAGGGCAGGCATGGGAAATGTGGCTTGACATGCTGGAGGAACGTGAGAGCCCGGCACTACGGAATTTAAAGGGAATGGGGGGATGTTCCCATGACAGGGCTGGAGAGTGACTGAGGAGGGCCAAATGACCACAGGCCCTGGACTCATGCCATCATTGCAGGCCTGCTTTACACACGCTGCTTCTGGATCACCCAGTAATGTCACTGTCCTGAGTCATCTGGAAAAAGCAAGAGGAGAGGATTCTCCCAGGGCTGGGAGCAGGAAGGTGAAATAGAGAGCAGTGGAGAAGCAGAACATTCTAGAGCACTAGCAGGAGCCAGCGGTGGCAGCAGAGAGCACATGAAACCTGAGCTAGAGCGAAGGAGGTGTATACCAAATTTGTCTATAGGCACCTTTCACAATGCTGGACTTGTTTGTTTTCTTTTGCTTTAAAACACTTTACTGGCATTGATCATAAAGGAATGAATGATACCAAGATCTGAGTATGTACTTTCTCATGTATTTACCTGTGTAACATTAGACATGATTTTTTACCTTTCTTTAACTGTAGCATAAACTGTACTAGCAGAAACAAAGTCGGCAGGAGCAAGGAAGGATATGGTGGCAGAGGACGCGAGCCTGTGGTCAGCAAGGGCCACTTGAGGGTTCAAATTCATAGGGGTGGGGTGTTCCAGACAATGATGCAGCTTTACAAGCATTATGCAAATGTGAGGTATTTTTAGTATGCACTGTAATTTCAGAGCACTTAGATGATGACTTTTGGAGTTCTAATACTTTAGATTCTCAATTGACATTGCTCAGATAGGTAATAACTAACGGTACCAAAAGAGGTGCCAATTTCTTTTTTTTTTTTTTTTTTGAGATGGAATCTCGCTCTGTCGCCTGGGCTGGAGTGCAGTGGCCGGATCTCAGCTCACTGCAAGCTCTGCCTCCCGGGTTTACGCCATTCTCCTGCCTCAGCCTCCGGAGTAGTTGGGACTACAGGCGCCCGCCACCTCGCCCGGCTAGTTTTTTTTTGTATTTTTAGTAGAGACGGGGTTTCACCGTGTTAGCCAGGATGGTCTCGATCTCCTGACCTCGTGATCCGCCCGTCTCAGCCTCCCAAAGTGCTAGGATTACAGGCTTGAGCCACTGCGCCCGGCAAGAGGTGCCAATTTCAATCCTTTTTTTTTTTAAAAAAGGCAACTTATTGGGTAATGTGAATAATTATTCCCTTAAATTATCTGCTTTGCAAATTCCAATTAATTCAGAGTTTGGCAGATGTGTTCTTGTCCCTACCTTAACAGAACCTATGGTATTAACATAGGGTGATCTTTCACTTATCTGGCAACATCAATGATCTAAAACACAGGGAAAAAAAAAAAAAAACCTAGAAAGGAGGAACACAGAGGAACACAGGTTCTGAACAGCCAAAGGAGATACTACAAATCTACACATATCAAGCACTTCATATTGAGGCATGTACTATGCACCCTCACTCGGTGCCAATCTTGCAGGCAAAACCATAACAAGTTGGGGTTAACTGGGATTTTTGGTACAGGGAAGATAAGCAGCCCCAGGTATCAAAGGGAAATGCAATGACGGCAGGTAGGTGACTGCTAAGAACAGAAAATACGAAGGATAAATTAAAACAAAAGAAATCAACAAGTATAGAGAGAGGGAAGGTTGCTCTAAGTGGCTGTGGCCCATGGTAGGGAAAGTGAAGGAAACGGGCACTCCTGTGTACTACCAGCGACAGCAACTGGAAGTCTTCCCTGGAGGTCAAACTTGCTATGCAATTGCCAAGCCAATGAAAACTGGGCACTTATCTTTTTGCCCACTCATTTTACACCTAAGCATTTAACTTAAGAAATAACCTGAGATACCCATAAAGATTTATGCATGAGGTCATTCATTACTGCATTATTTAAAGACTGGACTGGAAATTACCTACTCGCCAGCAACTAGGGAAGGCTAAATAAACTGTGGTCATTCATTCTCAAGTGGTCTAGCTTTTGAGGAATACACAGAAGCAAATATAAGTATGCAGGAAACAATCTTTATACAATATTAGGTTTTTAAAAAGTAAGATACAAAACAAAGATCCCAATTCCATTTTTTAAAGTATTACATAGTTTTAAAGAACATTCCAGAAGGAAATATCTGTTAGTATTTCATGCACTTTTTAAAATGATGGGAATGCTAATTCTACACCATAATACTATAGCTATGATAAGTAGCTATATTTACTATATTGGTAGCAACGTTACCATGATTGCTTATGGCACTTAATTCAATATGTGTTTCTTCCACACTCAATCTTTCCAACTTTCCTTTTTAAGAGACTAGAATGTGTTTGGAGGCAAAAAGCAGAACTTGAACCTTACAGAGCATGTAAAGAATACAATAGGGATGCAAGCCGCAGAACTCAGACTTGGGGGAAACACTACAGGGCAGAGAGACAGATACACACAAAAAAGACAAAACAAAACATCCATTTCTTTAACAAATACGTTTTAAGGAAGAAAAAAAAAAGAATAACTGTGAGTCAAAAAAGACTTAAAGAGATATACCAGCTAACAGTAGATATGGACCTTACTGGATTTGGATCATGGAAATCATTAAAAACAGGAGATAGGCAGATTTAAAAAAACTCACTAGATATTAAGGAATTATTGTTCTTTTAGTGTATGATAATTGTATTGTAATTATACCTTTAAAAAGAGTCTATACTTTTTGGAAACACCAAGAAATATACAAATGATATGAAGTAACTGCATCAAAAGAGTCTGCAGGAGAGGCAATGCGTATGTGTAGGGGACGAAGGAAACAAGACTGGCTGCTGAGGTCTGGTAACTTGAAACTGGCAATGGGTATGAGGATTCACTCTATTGTTTTCTGTACTTCTATATATCTTTAAAATATTCTACAATAAAAAGTTTTTAAAAAAATCTCTAAAGGCAGCACCACACTTCACCCTACACAGTAAACCTACATGTACATGTACCACAAGCTCTGGGTACATAATAAACGCTGGCTGACAATGACAAAGTCAGAAATGATTTACACAGTTTATGATGTTTACCTCTTCTCCAAACTAAGGAATACACATGATCATTTTTGCACCCTTGACCCTGCTACAAAGGCCACAGACCAATCAACTGATAATTCTACTCTACTGAGGCTAAACGGTTATTTTTAAGCATTTGAGACTGATGTACAAGTAACATAGTAACAAATGTTTAACAGTCAGACCTTTCAATTTTTTTTTTTTTTTTTTTTTGAGACGGAGTC
>NW_012114777.1:976938-993899 GCF_000951035.1 Colobus angolensis palliatus | reverse complement strand
TGCCTCAGCCTCCCCAGTAGCTGGGACTACAGGCGTGTGTCACCACACCTGGCTAATTTTTTTGTATTTTTAGTAGAGACGGGGTTTCACTGATGACTAGTTATTTTTTAACTAATAAAGGTGGAGAATAAGTGAGCATAGCAAGATAATGGCACTGTCAGGCTGAGGTGGCAGAATATGGTGGTTCATGGGTGCAGTGGGTGCACTACAGCGGGAGAGACTTGGGTCATGGAGCAGGCAGGTGGAGCAACTGGGAAAGCATCTGCTGGACTCATCACTGGGTGTGTGTGTGTGTGTGTGTGTGTGTGCCGTGTGTATGTGGGTGCAGCATGCGTATGCGGCAGGAGGCCATCATGAAACCTTTGCCTGAGTTGCTTCGGGCGAGTGGTGAGGCAGGAGTCTGCTGGGTGTGTGTGGTTTGAGAAAGATGTGAAGGCCTGTAGGAGAAAGAGAATGGAGATGGCAGAGACAAGTGAGGACTCTGAACCGTTTTGGTCTGGAGAATCTTGAACACCTCCACTGGCTGAAGGGAAGAAGTCAGTGGGACCAAACACGATCCCATATTTAATGGGACAGTGAAAGAGTGGATGAGCCTTGGGTAGAAGAGCAGAGCTCCTCTGCAGCCAAGAAAAGGAGGGGTTAGAATGGGAATAAGGTGGGTGGTGAGAGAAGAAGCTGCTGACGGTGCACATCTGATAGACTCAATTTTCTCAGTGAACTTGGGGGGTAAAGTTACCTAACGACTATCAGAGATTTCTAGTTCTATTAGAGACTATTATCATCATTCTTAGCCAAAATTTCATGAAAAAGAGTGAACAGGCTTGTTTAGAACAAACAAAAACCTTTTGACCACTTGAATGGAACCAGGTGTTATGCTGATAATTTTTTTCATGCATTATCTCATTTAATACGTAGTGACTTAAATTCTCTCTGCTCGTTTTCTTCCTCCGTAAGTGGGAATCAGGACAATACCCACGTTAGGGAGCCATCACCAGGATAAAAGGCATCACTATGTGTAGGTGTCTGGAACAGTCAGCACAGGGCAAGCACTTCAGTCAGACAGCACTATTATTCCAGATAAGGGAGTCGCTTCTCAGTTCACGGGGTCCGTTACAGAGCCAGCTGGTCCACCACCTGCACTCTTCACGGAAGCTAACCAGCTTTCTTGGGCCAGCAGGGGAGAACATGCAGAGGGCAGATACCAGAGAGGCTGGGGCAGGGTGGTGGTGGAGCCATGACCCAGAAAGCCAGCATCCAGGGCTGGTGAAGGCTGCAGGGGGCAAGACAGATGTGAGGAAGCCCCAAGTTCATAGCCAGCGGCTGGAGAGAGCACTGAGCAGGTTCCCTTGCCTGAGGCCACCTCAGCCCAACTCTAAGGCGGCAGGAGGTCCTGAAGCTCAAGGCCCCTGGCTTCTTGTGGGAGAATAGGAGACAGTGCAAGCCGGGAGGGGGCCAGTGCCCAGGGAACTCTGGGTTGGTGAGAAGACAGGGACCAAGACGGACAACACAAGTCTCTCCTTTGAGCTGTTACAGCTCGGGGCACTTATCTCACAAAACCTCCCAAGTGCTTGCTGTGTGCAGGTAAGGAGTGATATCAAGATGACAGACCTAGTCCTGCAGGTGTGGGAGGACACACCTAACTGCAAGGCAAGGTAGCTGCATGCTCACTGCCATAACACAGGCACCACAGGGGGATTTGAGGAGCACAGAAGTACCATGGAACCACAGAGTTGGCCGGAAAGGTGCTGTCTAGGGAGCAGGGAAAAAGAGAATCCCAAGTAGAAGATGCTGGGAAGCCAAAGGCACATGATCATAAATATACAAATGACATGAAATAACTTCACACCTGCAGGAAAATAAACAAGCTCGAGGGAATGGGGACAGGCATGTGTAGGGGATAGAAGAAACAAGCCTGGCTGTGGAGGCACTAACTGTTGAATCTGGTGATGCACCAGCATTTACTGTATTGGTTTAATCGAGAGGTTCTTCACTCTACTGTTGTACTCTCAAGATAGTTGTGATTCACATGTACATCACATTTGGAGGATAGAACCGGCTATATGAGCGTGTGATGCCTCCGCTGCATACTTCCAGCATTTTAATTAGGGTAAAGGACCTTGGTGTGACCTTCTGTCTGGATATGGGTGACCCGAGGAGGATAGGCAGAGTTCAGGTACTTTCAGGGGCCAAACGCTGACTGCCATGCACAGACCCGGCTCTATGGGTGCACCCAGTGGGGCTTGAGGACAAGTGGGGGGCGCCACGATCATTTCCCGCCCTGAGTCTCGGGGATGGTGCAAGTACCACAGGCATGGATGAGTAGTGTGTAAACATCTCTTGATCCCGCGTATTTCCTCTCACTGCCCTTGGTGCGCTATCTTTCACCTGGCCTGTCTTAACTCCTCTGCAAGCATGTGGGCCTCCCTCCTGCATCCTGGCATGCGTACACATGTGTGCATCCTCCTCTATGCATGTGTTTCTCTCTCTCCTCACCCCATCCAGATGCATGGGGGTGTGCATGTGTGTGCCCACATGTGCCGCCTCCCTTTGGAGTTGCTCTGTCTGTGGTCTTGTGTCCCCAAGTGGGGCACAGGCACCCTCTCCCTCCCAGTGTGTGTGTGTGCTCCTCTCTCCCCTCCAGGGCTGTGTATGTTTGTGGATCTCTGGGGCCCTCCCACTCTAGAGTGTATTTCTGTCTCTTCCCCCAACTCTGGGGGTCTTTCTCTCCATGCTGCAGAGCAGGTGTCTGTGTCTCTCTGCCATCTCTGCATGCTTCTGTGTATCTACCCTGTCTGAGCATGTGTGCCTCTCTCCCCAGATCCTGGCGGGACTGGTGTCCTGTCCTCACGTCTGGAGCTGTGTGTCTCCCTCCACCGTGGGAGTGTGTGTCTCTGCTCACATCCTGGTGTGAGTGTAACTCTTTCTCCCGTCCATCCTGCAATCTGTCTCTCCCACCTCCACCTTCTGGATGTGTCACTCTCTCCCCCAATCCGGCTGTCCTCAGTGTCTCTCCCCAGCCTGTCCTGGTGAGCATGCAGTGTCTTTCCCCGCTTTGAGGTCTCCCCTCAAGCAGGGGAAAGACAGAGTCAGAGTTGCTGGTGCATCTCTTTCCCCTCTCTGGGTGTGAAGTGGGTGTGTGTCTCTCTTCTTTCTCTGTGCCTGTCTTTCTCCCACTGGTTCTCTCCTGAAATATAAATATAAACATAATTTACACATACCTGCACAGATACAGCCTCCCACGCCCACCGTGCTTAGGCCCCTGTGTTTCTCTCTCTGGGATTGTGGGTCTCCCTTGCTCTGGGTATTCTGAGGAGTGTGCATCCTTTTGCCTCATGCGTCTGTGTCTGTCTTTCTTTGAGGCATGTGTAGTTATCTCTGCCACCCCCATGGTAACAAGGCTTGCTGCAGGTGAGGGCTGGCCTGGTGGCGGTCAGGGGGTCTGTCTGTACTTGTTGGGCAGGGCTTAGACATGGAAGGAGCAGGGAACAGGGTGGGTAGTGAGCAGCAGAGACAAGCTTAACCACCCCCTCTCTCCCAACCTTGCTGTTCCACACTTTACAGTTAACAAGGGGCTGGGTGACTCCAAAGAAGTGATCCCAGGCCTCCTCTTACTGACTTCTCCCCGGGACTCAATGTCATCCCAGACACCCTCTGGAATGGACGACCCGCATCACACAGCCTCTAACTGCTGCTCAGGGCTTCCTCTAACTTCCCTTCACCACAATCAAACCTCTGGACTGCCCCTGAAAACAGAGCACTCCTCTCCAGGAATTTACCATGCGCCAGTTCTGAGACAGAGAAAGCAGGGTGGAGGACAGCACGTGGTCCTTGCCCTCCACAGCTCAGTCCTGAGAGGAAGATGCATACTCACGCATAGTATGGAGCGGTGTTCCAAGGCAGGTGAGAAGGACGTGGTTGGCAGGCACAGAGGGGTCACCACAGCTGAGGCAGGCAGGCTGCGGGTGCCCCAGCAACACGGCTCTCAAAGAGGCAGGGGAGGAAAGAGGTGATGGGGCACCCAGGTTCTATAGCCATGTGCAGAGGGCAGCACAGATGAGGATGAAGCTGGAGGTGACAGCCACCCTGCAAAGAACAACCCCCACTCGGCTCCGGAGTTCTACTGCACTCCGGGCCAGTGGTCCCCATAGAGGTTACAAGATAGTCCAGCAAGATGGCTCTCTGCCCAGTCCCCTATCTCGCTCCCTCTGCCTCCAGCACATAGGGCTCCTCCGATACAACCTCAGGACCTCTGTCTAGAGCGTCCCTCCAGATCACTCCTGGCCCGTCCCTTCTCATCATTCAGGCCTCTATACAAATGGCCTTTTATCAAGAGGTGTCCCCTGATTGCTGTCCCTTAGGGTCCCTCTTCCCCGGCCCCCAGGACTCCTCACCTTTGAACTCCTTCTTCCTTTCTTCATGCTGCCTGCTGCACCCCAAGGCAACCCTGCTAACTACTGTGTCCTTTGCTCAGTGAGGGTGGGGCCTGGCTTAGTACCCAACATGGTACTTGACCTGTGTGGCAGGCACTTTGTAAACTTTGCTGAATGACTAACATATAAAAGGAAAGGTGTCTTGCACATAGATGTGGAGATGTTAATGTAAACAGAAAAGCGACATGGAGGCCCTAGAGAGAGGTAGAGACTGAGGCTTCATTAGCACAAAGCTGCAAGCTAAAGGTACCACAGGAGTGGGAACCGGTGCTCAGGAAAAGTGTACACTGAGAGAAGTGAACTGGGGAATGCTGCAAACCCTGGGGAATGCCAAAATGCTGGTGGTTGGAGGACAGGTGGAAAAACGGTGCCACCCAACCAAAGTGCAAAGGAGGTGCCAGAGAAGGAACAGCAAAGCCAGAAAAGTCAGAGATGCAAGAGTTTGCAAAACACGTGGAATCCCACAGAAAGGCCAAGAGGGGATAAAATGGAAATGATACCACCAGGTTTGGTACCTGGGAGGCTGTTGATGGATGTTCCCTTCAAAGGCAGACTCAAAATGAAGGGGAAGGATAGCTAAAAAGTAAGGGGAGATGAAAGAAACAGACAGCACATGGACCACTCTTCCAGAAAGTACCTTTCTCCTGGCCCTGAAGAGGAGAAAGGTACTTAGGGAAGGGTGACGATGAAGCCAAAGGTGTATTTTATTTTTTTGATTCGGGAAGATCTGAGCTTATTTTGCAAGTGGAGAGGAAGAGATGGGAAATTCCAAGATGGGAGGGGTGGGTGACAATACAAGGCCCTACGAGGGGCCGGAGTAACTGGCTGGCTCCAGAAGCCCTGGCATACAGCCCTGGGGCCCAGCTTCCCCAAAGAGACCAACTCTTCCTGGCACTAGGCAGCACATCTCTGCCACCCCCCGATCCTCCCCTACAGGAGGGTTGGGCACCATTACAGAGGAATCCAGAGGTAAAGAGGGCACTGCCAGTCCCAGTCTTCTCTGGGAGCTAAGCTAGACATCCGGTGAGAGGGTTATAGGAGAACATTAGATGTTGAGAATCGCTGGTGAGAGGAATGAGCAAAAGGAGAGAGAATGGGGACGCAGGTAAAAGACTGGGTTTACATCACGAAAGACCCAGCTCTGAACCTCAGTGGGTGCCCTCTCAACGGAATAAAACCCCTTCTGTGTGGCCTTCGGGACCTGATGCCTCCTGGCCCCAGTCTCCCTTTCTAGCTTTCCCCACCATCATTCTGCTCACCCCTGACACCCTGACACTCAACTACAGGAGAATGGGGTGTGTGCTGCATATGCTGGGCCTAAGCATCCTTCCCTGGGGCCCCTGGCCATCCCCCACCATTCTCGGCTTTACAGCCACCTCCTCTGTGAGTCTAATTCCCCCAGGTGGTATTAACTTCTTCTATGTGTCCACTTCATTAATGTCTCTATAACACAAGTATTAAACCTATGATGTAAGTTCCAACTGAATGTAGAAAAAGGTGGTTCCATGACTGGGGAACTAAAAAAATGGTAGAGCCATTCACAGAATAGCTAAAGTCTTAACTGCTAGCAGAATGGACCTAGTGGTAAAGACCTGAGACTTCTGCATGCAGCGGGCCCCACTTCCAATGTGGAATATGCTCACATTTCTCTAACTCTAGTCTTACATCCATGGGGTCAGTTTATTCTGGACTCTGGATCAACTTATCTTTCCTAATTCATCCTCCTCTGCTCAAAAAGCTACAATGCCTTCCACAGCACATAGTGCACGTTCCTCAGGCTGGTAACAAAAGCTTTTCACAATCAGATCTCAGCACACCTTTCTAGCCGCTCCTGAACTGTCCCCTTGCAAACCATCCTCTCCAGTCAGACTGGTCTTCTCTGTCTCCTAACCTCTGCTGAACCCATTCCTCTCACCTGAACAGCCCTACTTCTTTTTGCCAATTCCTAACTCACGCCTTTTTCAAAGCCCATCTCAAGTTCCACCTCTTCCTCCCTTGAGCACCTATAGTTTTTACTGTCTCTACCATTCATTTAGCATTTTAAAATACAATGCTCTGGGATCGCTTTATATATTAACTCATCATCCAAAGACATAAAAGCAGAGAAGTTTAAACAATTTTTCTTTCTCTCCCAATTCAACATTTAGCCACATTTCCCATATCAATCACATTTTTATTTTAAAATAAATTTAAGGAATATTTATGTGTTTATTATAGGGGAGACACAAAGGAAGAGAGAAATCCCCAAATCCCCCAAACCCATAGAGATTACATGAATAACAAAATGGAGATGTGAAACTTGAAATTCTTTAGTAATTGGGACAATACCATATACCGTATTAAATTCTTTCAACTCTCCTGGGTGGGAAGATCATCAGTGGCATTTCTAGCTTGGAAGCCTAACATCTAAAATTAACTAAGCTAAGCAGTATTTTCAACTGTCATCATGCAGAATTACATTGTTTAATGAACTAAGACCACTCAAAAATTTTGGGGAAAATGTTTATTTATTATTCTGAAATCGGACAGCTTTGCAACAAATTTAAGGTCAAAATTAACAAAACTACCTATTTAAGATCCTTCTTATGAGACAAAGTTTATGCTTATATCTTTACAAAAATCTCCTTTAGCTTAGTAAGTTGATAAATTTCCCCAATTCCTTATGTACAGCTTAAAGCTGACATTTAGCACTTTCTAACTTGAATTACTCTGTCAACTCTATGCCTGAAATCTTCATTTTTGTAAGAACGTACAATTTTCTTAAATAAATGAACTTCAATATGGACATAATTTAGGTTTATACTACCCGAATAACATATAATAATTAGCTGCTATAGGTCTGTCCATTCTAAAGATTTACTTATAAAAAGTAACAGAACTCCAATTTCTGGAATCATTATTGCTTCTTGCATACACATTGTCCTTGCAATTCCTATCTCATGAGATTGCTGTGAAAACTAAATGCGATAGTATAGGTAAAAGCAAAGACTGACAGGTAGCCAAAGTATTTTATGACTGAAGCATAGCATTAATACTCAAAATATTTTGGGAGTTATAATTTAAAAGTCATGTTGCTAATGCTTCAGGGAATAATTCAACCAATCAAATTGAGTTTCTTTTTCTTTTAAACATAAACAGTTTTTGTGCTCACTTTTTTTGTTTTGTTTTTACTAGGAAAAATTTTTAACTAAAACAGCTGAAATAAAAAAATCTTGTAACATCTCATCTTTAAAGGATCAGAACCTTTGCTTTCTTATTTGATCAATTTAAAGCTAGATTTAAAATATTAATCTAATTCTACTTTATTTCAGTGAAATGATGGATGAAATATATAAAGTTACTTATCTTTAAAATTTTCTAAATTTTATACTTAACAGTTGAAGACCACACTTCTGAACTGTGCAACTTTAAAAAAATCTAGATTTTAGTACAGCATTAAACACAGAACCAGAGTATACCACAATGACTTTTATATTAATTTTAATACGTATGCTCATTTTCCAGAAGTGGTTTTGGATGTTATTGCATGATTTTAAAAAGCACAGAAAATTAGTCTACGTAAGGCACTGCCATACACAGGGTGGCAGCACTGAGAACCAAACACATGCAAACAGCAAGAACACTTGGAAGGGCCAATGGAAGCACACAAGTGTGCCTGAAATCTGATTAGGACAAACTTAGATGTACGGATATTTTGGCTTTAATTAAGAAATTTCTTTTAATTCTGGAAGAGTATCATGCATTGTACAAAAGCTATTATGAGTCAGCCTCTGAATGTGATCAATTGCACTTCTCCCACAACAAACTGCTTTCTCTACCTTTCCCTGCACTGACGGATAAAAGGTGAACTAAGAATAATAAAAGGTGAACGAAGAATAATTAAATTCAAGCACCATATGAGATCCAATGTTTAAGTAAAGCAACTGTATCTCTGGTATATATTTTAAAAGATAACCCAGGCTATAATTAAAAGTGCTCTCAGATAGGAATTTAAGAATAACATGATCTTGAGAACATATCAAATAAAAGCAGTTATAGAAGTAAAGTTTTAAAATAACTGTCTATCAGCAATCTCTCAACAGCAATATTGTGAGATAGGAAGTGCAGACACTAGTTTATACTTTCCCAAAACAAGGGCTTATAAGAAAAACATCTGTAACAGTACTTAAAAAATTAAAATACTACTAAAAGTATTAAATGCTTGATAATTAAGAATTTAAATACAATAGACATTCAACCAAGTGCTGACTATTTGTCACTCCTTTTTTTGAAAAATAATGAAAATAATTGAACATATCATGATCTTTAAGTAATTTTGACCATAGATTTGAAAAAAAATATTTTTATTAACTGATAAAGGCTAGCTGCTCAGGAACTTCTACAGAATTGTATATGTATTTTTTGTACTTTGCTTACAAACCTCTAGGCATAAAAAGTAGATTCAGATACAAAAACAACGATTTCAATTAAAATTATGTGTATTTCAGCAGTAAATCAAGTTATTCAGTTAAATATTTAAAGCTTTCATTCTATGTCTAATTAAGCCTATTACTTGATAGTTTACTTTCATTTTGATTTGGGTAAGCAAATATGACAATATATTTTAATACAGCATCTTTCAAAGCATAATATATGACAAATTATTTCTGAAAAATATGTCTGATACCTTTTTCTTAAAAATAAACTGAGCAAATTACATTAAAAGCTAGACCTGATAGATGTGCTTAACATAGAGCACAGTTAAATCAGTTATTTGTTTGTGTGACAGTAGCCCTGAGAATGCTTACATTTTATGAAGCAAGATAAAAACATAAAATGTCACTAACTCCTGTTTGGTGTGCCTGATCATCACAGAAACTTTCCTTCTTTGAAACATTTAAAAAATCTTCCAGATAACTGGTAGGGCTGCTTCCACCACTCTTGGTGTAATTAACCTATTTTATTATACATCTATTTCTATTCTAATGCTAAAATCCTATGAAATTGAATAGTAAACATCAAGTAAAATGCTACCAATATTAGAAGAGAAAAATCTAGATTGAAATTTATACAATTAAATTACCTCAGTCTATGACAAATTAGCAAAACATATGAAGAACATTTTCTTAGATTTATTTAGAAAGAATTTTAAAGGTGCAAGGAAAACAAATTCATGTTTGAGGTGTAGCTTATTTATAATAGGATATGCTGGTCATGTTAATATTTGTTTTTAAGTTTATAA
This sequence comes from Colobus angolensis palliatus, assembly GCF_000951035.1. Lineage (NCBI taxonomy): Eukaryota > Metazoa > Chordata > Mammalia > Primates > Cercopithecidae > Colobus > Colobus angolensis. Next base: position 984,248 of record NW_012114777.1, on the reverse strand, counting down.
TAGGTTATAAGGTCATAAGAATCCAAATATATCAAGTGACAACTGTTCTATAAGTTGCAAATGTATAATAACATAGAATAATGGAGCAAATTTCTCGTCAATGGAATGCAAGGCTTGAATAAATTATGTTTAGGAAATACAGAAAATAGCTTAAGAAAAGGAGAGTGCTCATATATAACAAAACAGCATTTTTCCTTCATTGCCCAAAGTTGATAAAAATGAAACAGAGTCATTATAACTCTTTTAGGGTATGATGAAAAGTGATGTGAGCTCTATGTAATTCCAGCATTAAGAAAACACAAGAAAAAATCAAGTTACTGAGAAAATCTGGTAGACTAAAATCCAACCGGTGCTATTTTGAACCTGTACACTTGAACTATCTTAAGTTTCCAGGTTTAATTTCTTAAAATTCTCATGATCAAGAACAATTCAATAAATATTTACTAATGTATCTTCAAAGGAATAAAAGTGATTATGACACTTTCCAATTTTGCCTTTGAGCCAAAGGGGCTAAATTCTTCATTTGCTAATTGATTTCTAGTTTAAAAGTCTCCAAAAATGTATTTTAAAGTTAAAGGGCTCTACTGTCTAATCATTGGTTAAAGAGACATACTTTTTAAAAAACTGATATGGCAGTCCTCTACATGTAGTATTTATTCTGAGAATATTATCACATTCAGAAACAAAAAGATAGGAAATCATAATCAATATGTATATGTGCAATTCCAGTATTGGTCTGCAATAATAATTCAAATATTTAACGACTGAAAGGCTAAAATGGGGCTCTCATTCTCAAAAAAGAAGAGTTCAAGACTCTCTAATGGCACATCCTTCACAATCTGTAAAGGATTCTGTTGCCTTTTAAGAAAAGATGCCCCCTCCACTCTCAAAATATTTTCTAATACTAAAGGCAACTTCTATCCCAGAAGACAATACCAAAAGTTTAGATTCTCTTTCAGAAAAGTAATTACTAAATAATAAATGGGAAAGAAAAAAATTCCTTTAATTGGCAGCATAGACCTAAAAACATACCAGAAATTAAGAACTTTGTTGGTGAAATGTTATCATTATCTTGTGAAAGGCTTTTTAAATGTGACTAAGTCTGTAACAAATTATTTAAATTCCTCTAAAAAAGTCCATGAAGCAAACTATTCTTAGACTGAGGTTTTAAAATTTATTTCATTAACTTAAAGTTTTAAGCTGATGAACAATGAAGAAAATGATTTTCAATAATTTCTAACTTTCTCAGGACACTTCACGAAGACACACATTTAAAATAATCTCTAAAATCTTTTATAAAAATAGCATAAAGTAATTTTTCTTATTTTAAAAAAATTCTGAATAACCACTACAAATTATTCTTAGAATTTAATTTAGTTTAATTCAAATCTAAGAATTAGATAAGGAAGGAAAGCTTTGGGGATCTATTTTAAAAAGGTCATTATAAAACCAACAATTGGTATTAAAAATATTCTTGGTAGATCTCCCCAATTATCTAATTTTTAAGGCAAAATGATAACTTTTGCCTTGTAGTTGGTTATTATTTATTCATATAAGATGAATTTTTAATTTACCACAATTGTTATTTTTCTCTGAAATTCTTATCTACCAAATTCTTTACCATGAATTTTGGACATTTTAGTCCATACTTACTGTTATATACTTTCATTGTTTAAAATTATTATTTTTAAAAGACACCAAAAAAACATTTTTGCTTCCTAACATCTTCACACTGCTAGGTTTTCTATGTTTTTAGATTAAGAGGATTCCACTTTTAAATGGAAGGAAATATTTTAAGCAAATTTCTTGTCCTATTAACCTAAGACATACTGCATAAGTTCATTCATTCTACACATGCACACACATTTTTTAGGTAGTCATCTCAAATTCCCAACACACACTGTGGTTAGTTTTAATACCATGATCCTGTAGTAACTCTGTTTACAAGACATCCAGGGACTTTTAAATACTAACAATTTTAATGCAGTATCACACCACCTTTTAAAAAAAGTAAGATATTTCTGTTTTATAAAATTTTTTAATGTTCTGATAAGCATTTTTTTTTAAAGAGCAAAATTCTTAACAACAAACACCAATACACACGCAAAATCAGAAAACAAAAATACCCAAGTGCCCTTGGAAGTTCCACACCACCATATCCTTGTCAATACCACCCTGTAAAGAGGAGGCAGGGATAGCTATAAACAGTGAGTATAATGCAAACTTCTGGGCAGCAGGCTAATCAATCTAAAAGTAAAAATCAAATTATATCCCTGTAATAATTTCTACTAGGCTATCACACACATACATTTCTTACAACCTCAAATGTTAATAGCTCAATACTTTTATAAAATGTTATAATCTAAAAATCTTAATTTCTCAAATGATATTTTACAATGAAATTTGCAAATAAGATATAAAAGTTAACCCAATATATATGAAAAGTAGTAACAGTGGATTTCAGGTTTGAGCACTTCAAAACATTTAGGCAAAAAAATAAATACAAAAAGCAAAAATTAGTTACCTCCAAAGTATTCTTATGGTAAAATAGAAAAGAATTCCCATGCATGAATTCTAAAATCAGGTTAACTTCACAGCTAATCAATCTGATTTACCCTGCACTTATATTTTACATATTTGTAAATACTTTTCCATGACTACCTAAACACTTACTAATTGGTTAAATATGCTACCTATATTAATTCCTGCTAAAACTAAAGGTCTACCTTTGTTTTTCAGAAGTGACTGATATACTTTCAAAGTATTCAATGTTTCAGAAAAGGTGTTTATCAGGTTCTTAAGACATTTAAAAATGGCTCAAGGGATGATTTATAGCCCTTTTACCTTGATCATATTCACTACCTTGGATTTTGTTGAACAGATTCAGTTTTCTCCTTTTGAAACTCTTCCCTTACTCAAATAATTAAAGAATCTAAGATGTTATCAATATAAAGAGAAAAAATTAATATTTATTTCTTATACACTTGCAAACACACCAAAAAGAATATGTATTCCAAGCAATGTAAGTAAATTTCTTCAGTAAAACTTTTTTTTCCTTGGGGATGTGTGTAACTGGTAATTTTTTACATATCTTAATTTTCCAAAGAACAGGATTCTAAAGAAAAAATATTAAAACATTCTTAGATAAAATTATTTGGACTACACAGCTCAAGAGGCAAATGATTACTGAAACAAAACTTCAAAGATAGCTATAGATATATGTTTTAGTCATCTGGCTTTTCAAATCTCACTTAAGACAGGAGCATTACATTTAATTTAGGAAACAACAAATTTAATCCTTAGAAAGGAAAATTTGCAGAATATCAAACCAAAATGTACATACTGACAATCAGGATTACATTAAAAATGAAGGAATAACCCCCACCTGTGCATGCTATTAAAACACAAATAGTACCCTTCAAATTTTAAAACTATACTGATAAAGCAAATTCACTAACTTATTTTGTTATAAATATCTACTTACTATTTACTAAAATATTTTGGTAATAATATACAGATACAGAATGTGTCAATATTAGCCCACACTTACAAATCTTCCACAGCAGCTAAATTCTTTATAGAATTTCAAGTAGCAAAATTAGGCATATAAATTTCAAATAAGACTATCAATATATGAGGTTTCTCCGATTCCAACTGAAATAAAGATTCTGAGTACACAACATCATTACATTATTTCTGTATGTTGGTATAATTTAACAGTAGCTTCAGAAAAGGATGTTCAACAGGTAGTATTTCTAAGGCATCACAAAAGCTCAGTACAATCACTTCAAATTAAATATTGTGCTGTGCCCCATCTAAATAAGACTCCCTAAGCGATTATAGATTTTAAATTTGTGCACTGAGTGCATTTTCTAAATCAGACAAGTAGCTAGTTGCATAAAATATAAACATGAAGAAAGTTTTACACCACCCTATATGAGAGGAAGAAAAAAAATCACAATACTAGCACTTTTATTTAGATTGACAATAAACCAATCATAAAGTGTCCAAACAACCTGAATAACACGATGATCTAACATAACTTGAATTCCTTCATTTTTTTATAGAGATTGAATTTATTGATATTAGCATCTGGTTTGTCAAAGTGGCAATTATTCAAGATCTAAGTCTCATTTACTTTAAATGCACAGCATAATTCTGACTACTTATAGTCAATGTAACTGTCTTGAGCCAAAATACAATGAAAATGTAAGATAAACTGAAAAGGCTTTGTAAGTCTTAATGGCATTCTGAAACCTCTGGACAGAAGATCATTGGGCAGGGAGGAGTTTCCCTTCTCTATTGATAGCTTAATCCTTTTCCAATCAATTTTGATTTAACTGTGGGTGATGAGATTAATTTTTTAATGAGTTCTTAGAAAGTTGTAATTGCTTCCAAAATCAGAAACCACAAGATGATATACTCAAACACGTTACCGATGTGATGTTGTTATGGAGGTATTTACAGAAAGTTGAAAGAACTCAGTTGTAAACACAAGTTAACATACAATGGACTACAAAAATAATAATTTGTTTATACAGTATGGCAAGAAAAAACATTCTATATAAGAAGTCTAAAAATTCAGCTGTAACTTTAATCCATGTCTATAAATCATAAAAACAAGAGGAAATAAGGATTTATTTCAGAAACTCCATATACCTGTGGAAAATGGAACACAAATAATTTCTACTGAAGATTAACCTTAATCCCCATTATAGTACAGCTAACAATTTACATATTTTAAATTTTGAGAATATCGTGGAAATCTAAAACATAAGAGCCGATAGTAGTTTACGGTCAGTAAACACTTTCTGTTAAATAACACAAATAAATTCAACTCAGAAGATGAAAACTCATAGGGCTCAGGATTTTAAAAATCTTTTCATTTCAAAGGCGCAAAGTTACAGCCCATGTATAGGATGGACTTTAAATATGGATGTGTAAACTTTTCCATGGTGTTGGTGTGTGTACTTTCCTTCCCCCTAAAGAAATGCCTACTGCTTACAATATTAAAAGAATCTTCACCACTCTGTAATTTTCAACCAGAAGTCCTCAATGTACCTTAAGCAAAATTGAATATTAGGTATTTTACAGCTTTTACAAAATGGCTGTAAAATCACATTATGGGCATACACAGCTCTTTGATCTCACTGCACAGAATTCATAACTGTTCAATAATGCTATACCATTACACCACACACCTTAAACTATTTCCATTTTTCCACAATTCCTTCCAAAATCAGCTTCCAAAGCAAAGCAATGTAACGTGAAAAGTTCCTGGGAGGGCTTGTTACACAAAAGAACAGCTTGGATACAAACTATACACATATCCATCTTCAGTTGAGGCTGTTTATCCCTCCTGTCCCTCCATCACTCCTATGGGTGAGTGCACTGGAGTAACAGAAAGGGAAGGTTCTTCCATCACCACACCCTCCTAGCACCTCTGCTTTTGGTCCTCAGACAGTGATTCTGTGTAGGTGATGAAAACCATAAGAAAAGAGAAGCTGTCCCTTTAAAATGCCCTGCTCTGTCCCATATCCCACGTGGAACCAACATCAGCAGCACTTTCCCATTAACATCAATGTGATGCAAGAGACATCATCCTTTTATATACATAAAACCAGAAAACCTCAGTTTAACATTCTTCAGGAAGGATGAACAGGTGAAGCAAACGTGTCAGGAAGGGGGAAACCAAGCAACTTCACACCCCTCCCCAAAAGGTACTCCAGCCTTGCACTCCAGCCTCTCTGAGCACCATCACCTCTCTATCCCTCCTTTGCAGAGCCCAGTTTAAAGAAAGGAGGGAGCCACTAACAAAACCTGAAGTATAAATGCGACGAAAATGCAATCTAAAGCCGGAAAGGTTTATTCTTCCAATCACACATATTAACTCTATTAAGAAAATGGCATCACTTTTTTTTCCACCCAAAAAAACCCCGCAAAGATCATTAAAAGAGAGTTATAAAATAGCAAATATAGTGTTTATCTTATCTCAGATCAGTCCACATTACCAATAAGTTTAGCAGTTTCTGCACTACCACCTCCCCCCTCGCTCCCCCTGCTTCTCTTGCATCGGATTTTCACGTTTTCTCATTGTCGGTTGAGTTATAAAAGGCTTTTGCCCTTCGAAAGTTTTAAAAAATAAATAAATATTAACTCCTTGGTCCCTGTAAAGTCAAAATGGACTTCAGGGGAAAGGCGGTACATACTTTTACCTTTAGCGAGAAAAGGGGGAGCATCCCGGATTTTTAGGGATTTTTTGCGATTTTTTAAAAATTTTTATTTGGTTATATGCCTGAGTTCTCCCTCCATTTTGGTTGTTTATGATACTGACAACAAGCTGTCCCTGCTCTGTGCCGATCTCCTGCTTTCATTTAGCACCCCCTCCCCCTACCCCCCCTCGCAGCCACACACCCCGAGCTCACACCTCCCTGCAGACCCCGCACCCCGACCCCGGCTTGCCCACCTGAGGAAAGGGCAAAAACAAATTCATTTCTCCAGAAAAGAAAAACCTCTTTTGAAAAAGGGGCAAAGTTACCCCAAGTCACTCAAAGTGCCCCCCAAATATTGCCGACTGCGGGTTTCCGCCAGGCCCTTTGGGAAGCGACCTTCCCCCGGGATGTTTTGGTGGAAAATGCGGAGAGTTTACTCTCAAAACTGAATTTATATTAATTTTTCCCTTATTTTTCGGGTCTCTAATGTCTTCCGCTCTCGCTGCTGCCGCTGCCGCTGTCACAATATTCACAGCACCAGAGAGGAGGAGGAGGAGGAGGAGGAAAACTTTTCAAACTTTCCAGACCCTGAATAAAGGGTTTTTTTTTTTTCCCACCGACCTCACCTTCGGGTCCCCAGCCGCATCGCCCCCTGCCCTGTCAGAAGCGACTTCGGGAGTCCTCGCAGCCCCGCGTAATTATTTTATTTTATTTTTTATTATTATTTTTCTCTCTGGGGTCCTGAGCAGGGGCTGAGAGTAGCACAAACTTTTCCTCCTCCTGCCGCCGCCGCTGCTCCTCTGCCCCCTCGGCTAGTCCCATAATTTAAATAACCCTGATATTTCTCCCGCTAAACGCCTCGCCGCCGCCCCGGACCCCCGGAGAACTCACCGCGGGGCTTTAACATCCTCCCTCCGGCCCGTCCGCCGCCTCTACACCGCCCGCGGAATTTCTAATAATTTTTTTCTCATATTTCGGGCTGGACGCGGCGGGCCTGGAAATTGTTTCCTTACGCCTCTTTCCAGCAGCCATTGTAGTGTATGCGCTGCCCCTGCAGCCCAACTTGCAGCTGCCGCCGCCGCCGCCGCCGCCGCCGCC
>NW_012114777.1:940103-976528 GCF_000951035.1 Colobus angolensis palliatus | reverse complement strand
CTGGCGGCGGCGCGCGCCGATTGGGCGGGCTGCCGCCGGGGAGCGGGGGCAGCAAGTTCGGATGCGCGCTACTTAAGGTCCTGCTGCGTGAGCCATTGACGTGTTTGGAGCTGGAGACGGCCTGGGTGCTGGCTAAGCGGAGGCCCGAGGTGAGTGGTCCCCCGCCCTACCTCCCCAGCGGCCTCAGAAAAGCGGGAAGAGAGGGGTGTCCTTGGGCCGCAGCGGGGCCCGAATCCACTTATGCGGCGCGGAGGCGCTCCCGCCAGGTTTCGCCGCAGCGCGAACCTCTTCCCGTTGCTCTTCCTCCTGCCACAGGGGTCTGTTCGCTCCGGGGGCGAGGAAGATGACCCCTGCCTAGTCCGGGCAACCTTAGCTCTTCTTCTACTCTCCTTCTCTGTAGCCTCTGAAGCGCAGTTGCCGGCCCCACCCCCAGTTCCCTGCGTTTTCCTCGCCCCTTGCCTCTTTCGGCATGGTCTCAGGGCACAGCAAGGTGTGTTCACCTGTGCGCACCGTCCAGGATCAGACGCTGGCGGGCTACACCGCGGAAGGCGGCGAGGCCTCGGGTTCGCCCCTTGTTTCTCCTCGCCCTGCCCGCCCACCTCCGGCGGGCCACCCTTGACTTCTTACCCTCTGCACCTGGCAGTGGGTTAACGGCACGGCGTGTGCAGCTTCCGGGTTTAGAAGAACCGCGGACCCTGCCCGGGCTCCGACCCCGGGGCGTGTGGGCATGAACGTGTTCAGAAACGTTCCCATCCCCCTGCCCTTTCAAAGCTACTTAGAGAGGGGGGACGTGAACCACTGGATGGGAAATCAAGAACTGCTTTATTAAGCACTTTGCCCTTTGGAGTGGATTTTAGAGTTATTACCCGAATGTGCTATGGTTTTGTGGCCCCTCCTTCAAAATCGCTTGGTTTTTTTTTCTGGCTATCCTCTGCAAGTAGTAGAGCCTTGTAACATTTGTTTAGTACATTCAAAAAGTAATAGATAAGGCCCCTTTAGCTGAGCACTCGATGTTGCACTTCAGCCCCGCTCCTCACTGTAAATTGACATTTCCTCTTCAATTCCAGTTAATACACGAGGAACTCATGCAAAGGAGGGGACTTTCGGAAATCCAAACTTAGAGTGCCTTGTATTTAGAATCCGGAAGGAAAAGGAAATGAAATCTGAAGAAACTCATGCACCAAACTCGAACTGGTTATATGTCATGTTACCTAGGTATTATTTTTAAAGAACTTCTGACTGACAATAAAATATAGAGTAGGATACTTTCACGTAAGGCACGAAACTTAAATTTAATGCAAGGTTGTCTGATCCTCGTTGAGATTATTAAATCTAAAGTGTATGAACAGCTAAGAAGAGTTCTGTGTTCTCACATCATAGGATATATGTAAAAAAGAAAGCTGTGAATTTATTTACTATCATCTCTCAGGAAGAAGTCAAGCGTGAAAAAAAATTGTCTTCAGGAGAGGAAGAAGCTTGTAGATATAATTGAACAGCATCGATTTCTTTTTTGCCAAGATGTTACTGTTTGCTGGATGTTTTCTTGTATTGTTCAATGAAAATCATAAAATTTTTATTCAGTAATTACTTAATGAACACCAGAATAACCAAACTCTTTTCCATTGTTTTTTTGCAAAGCCTGGTCTCCTTTGGCCTGGACATCCTCGTCTTTCCCATAGTAGATCCAGGCTGGGTGAGTCTTTTTTTTTTTTTTAAGACGGGGTCTCCCACTGTCCCTTGGGCTGGAGTGCAGTGGCAGGATCTCGACTCACTGCAATCTCTGCTTCCCAGGTTCAAGCGATTCTCCTGCCTCGGCCTCCTAAGTAGCTGGGATTACAGGCACGTGCCACCAAGCTTGGCTAATTTTTGTATTTTTAGTAGAGACAGGGTTTCACCATGTTGGTCAGGCTGGTCTTGAACTCCTGATCTTGTGATCCGCCTGACTCGGCCTCCCCAACTTTTGCAAAGCTGTATCTCTAGGAATTGAATTGCAAGATTACAGAAGCACAGTAGCATTCCCTGACTTCCTGCAACCCAGGGAAGTAATCAGTTAAAAAGAAGATGCCACTGGAAGTAAAATTTCGACTCTTGTTTTTTAAACAGTATAACTTTTCATAATGTCAGCTAAGCAATAACTTGGCTTTTTGGTGTGTTGGCAACCCTACTATTGGCCGTAAAATAGGCACTCTGGTACTTCAGTTGATGAATGTTTTTGCTAGAGTTGGACTGTACTGAATTCCATTCTTATTTTGTATGCTAATTGCTGTAAAATAAGGAAGTAATTGTTGGAATGCATACTGTATTCTTAGGTTTTATTAGTGCATTTGGTTGCTTAAGAATAAGGGTAAACCACAACTGAATTATAATTGAACTATCTTTCTTTTTTGTTTTTTTGAGACAGTCTCTCTCTGTCACCCAGGCTGGAGTGCACTGATGCAATCACAGTTCACTGCAGCCTTGACTTCGTGGGCTATAATGATCCTTCCACCTTAGCCTTCCAAGTAGCTGGGACCACAGGCACACGGCATGACACCAGGCTAATTTTTGTATTTTTGGTAGAAATGGGGTTTCTCTATGTCGCCTAGGTTGATCTTGAACTGCTGAGCTTAAGCAGCCCTCCAGCCCCAGCCGCCCAAAGTGCAGGGATTACAGGCAGGAAACGCCACACCCAGGCCGTAGATGCATTTCAGTCCAATATATGGCCTTTGTGTTGAGGCATGGCCATACAAAGGAAAAACACGTTCAAGTTTTTCACAAAATACAGAGAATACACGAAGTTCCTCACTAGGTGATCATTATGCCAAAATCAAAATTTCAGGTACTTTTAGGGCTATTGAGATGTATTGATTTATTTTCTGTTGTCTACTGCGTAATTATTTTTTTTCTGTCTACCCTCAGTAAGAAGACTGTCAGGATGCCCTTGGTAACACGGAGGCTGAGAGATCCTGACATAAATCCTTGCTTGTCGGTAGGATGGTTTGCTTTAATTTTCATGAGTGTTAAGTTGGAAAAACAGGCTGCTTTTAGTTTTGTGGGCCTTTGTTTTCTGCAGTTGTTGAATAAAGTTATTTCTCTACAAAAAATATTGCTGGCCAGCATATCCTATTTAACTAGAGCATTTTTAGATGTTTATAATTTCTCTAACATTCATGTTTTCTTTTATTTTCCTTATTTGTATAATATGCAAGCATTTGGTTGTCACTGTAAAACTACACAGGAAAATGTAACACTGAGAATGTTTAGTCCAAACATGGAAAACTGGAAGGTATGATATTTTTAAACTGTCACTGACATTTATTGTTTCACTAGTAATAATAGCATCATGTCCTTGACATCCTGGCTGAGAGTAATGGGCTGATAATAGAATTAGCCTATTTAAAGCTTACAGGTTTTCACAAAGGTATCTCATAAACAAAATGTCTTAAGAGTAAGCTTTTATTGGCATTTATTTGGTATGATTTGCAATACTTATTTGTGGTTTTGCTACCTTTGAATAATGTAGTTATCGTACTGGTCCCATGAAAATTATACTCTTTAGTGATATGCATTTTCCAAATATATACATTCATTAAATATTTGGCATAGAAATTCGGCTTTGTTCTGTTTAGGTAGAACATGTTTCTTAGATATGTGTTGCAAACTATCTATCCATATAGCTAAAGCTTTCCTTTAGATCTGTTGTCCCCAACCTTTTGGGCACCAGGGACTGGTTTTTTGGAAGACAATTTTTCCACGGACGGGGAAGGGGGTGGGCATCAACAGGCGTTAGATTCTCATAAGGAGCTTGCAACCTAGATCCGTCACAGGCATGCAGTTCACAATAGAGTTCATGCTCCTGTGAGAATCTAATGCTCCCACTGATGTGACAGGAAGGGGAGCTCAGGCGGTAAGGCTCACTCGCCCACTGCTCATCACCTGCTATCTGACGGGGTTCCTAACAGACCACAGACCAGTACTACTTTGTGGCCCGGGAGTTGGGGACCCCTGCTTTAGATGACTTCACAGAATCATACCTTTCACTTTTAAGTTATTCAATGTACTTCCAGTTCACACAGCTTAAATTTAATCCCCATGTGGCACCTACTTTCCTTTGAATTTATAGCCTGTGTTGTTGACTTTGGTTTTGAAGTAGTATCTATTAAAATTGCTTATCTGTAATCCAAGCACCTTGGGAGGCCGAGACGGGCGGATCCCGAGGTCAGAAGATCAAGACCATCTTGGCTAACGCAGTGAAACCCCGTTTCTACTAAAAAATACAAAAACCTAGCCGGGCGAGGTGGCGGGCGCCTGTAGTCCCAGCTACTCGGGAGGCTGAGGCAGGAGAATGGCGTGAACCCAGGAGGCGGAGCTTGCAGTGAACTGAGATGGCGCCACTGCACTCCAGCCTGGGCGACAGAGCGAGACTCCGTCTCAAAAAAAAAAAAAAAAAATTGCTTATATAATAGTGTATTTGTATAGTGGAGTAAATGGTAGCCAAAAATGCATTGAGATGAATGGTGTTAATTTAGGTTGTCTTGATGTAGACCAGTTATTAGTGATTTACTTGGAATCTTGAAACCAACGTTATGATCAAACATTCAAGCCAAAGTGAAAATCTGGAAAAGCAGGAGAGATGTACTGTGAGTCAGGAGATGGATTCTGATTCTAGCTGTGCAGTAGTCATTTAACACATTGCACCTTGCCTCAGTTTCTTACTAAAATGGTTACTGGATTAATTAATCACAGTTACTTGGCTCAAATTCCTGTGATCACATATTCAGAAAACAGGCCCAGATTATAAAAAGGAAGGTGTTAGCCTTAGCACAGTGCATACTGGGATAGTTGGCGAGATTGTCCAGTTTTTATTAGAGTCTACCTGTCAAAATGAACACAAATGAACTATTTCACATTGTTTGCTTCTAGGGAAGCAGCTTGTTTATTTTTTTGTCTGTTTGCTTTTAGATCCTATTCTGCCTTTTAAATGATGCCTCTCTTATGTCTGTAAGGAATCTGATGCTTCCACCAGATGTCTGGATGAAAATAACTATGACAAGGAAAGGTGTTCCATTTACTTCTTAAAGTATAAAAACTGCCGGAGATTCTGGGTAAGCCTAGATTGGTTAACTTTGTGTTAAAACCCATCTCGTAGGCTTGAAACTGAAGCCTAAAATTAGTCAGTACCCACAATCCTTTCCCACTGATGGCTGTAGGGAAACTTTTCAACTTTATCCTCTGCTGCTTTAGCCCTGAATGATCCTTGAGAGCTCTTGTTAGCTGCCTCCTCCTCCTCTAAGCTATAAGAATGCAGTTTTAATATAGGTGGGTCTTCCTAGGCATTTAAGTATCTGCAGCCCTAAAACAATGTCTTTGTTATAAATTTAGTTTTCCTGGAGATGAACAGAATATTTCACTTCCCTTGTCATAACACATCATGTTAGACTTCCATTTCTGCCTTTTTCTTTCTCACTGCCATCCGTGGTAGTTAAAATGCTCCATTTTTCTGAAAACGTTGGTATATAATTTCTGTTTCCTTGAACCACTGGATCCAGGTATTTCCTTTCCCTTCGCTACACGCACTGTTGGTTTTATTTCACGATTATTCAGTAGCTCTTCTTGATGGACTGTATATACTTTTGTACTTTGTATATTCCCATCCCAATTGCTGTTAATGTATTCCTGTGGGAATGACTACTTCTGTTTAATTGTTAATAATTTAAAAACGTTTATCTGGAGTCCTATAATTAGGTTTTGGGTTTTTTTTTTAAACTTGATTTTTAGAATTTCCTGTTTGAGGAAGCAATAGCAAATGACTGGCAAATGATTAGCATTTAATACATGACTGATTTTGATTTCTTCTGTTTTATTTTAATGCCTGTACACAGAATTCTGTCATGATGCAGAGAAGACAGAACGGAGTGAAGCCATGTATGCCTACGGCAGCAGAAAGAGATGAAATCTTGAGAGCAGTGGGAAAGATGCCCTATTGAATGTTTGCATTAAAAGTATTTATATAACTTAGAAGCAGATGAATATTTCTAATAAATGATCGCTGTAATATTTAAGACTATACACCCCTCACCCAGACAGACATTAAGTTCTTCAAGTGGAGACAGTGAAGTCACCCCGTGTCCTTTTTGCTTGCTGTCAGTTGCTGCTGGCTGTGCTGTGGCATGAGTTTGCATGATTTTCTCGAGGCATGGAGTTAGGTAAGGCTACATGAGAAATCGAACTTTTCCACTGGGTTTTGAAAGAAGAATATGATGTGAACAAGTAAAGACTGAATGGGGCTGAGATGAAGGCAATGTTTCCAAGTAAAGGAAATGTTATGAGCAAGAGTGTGAGGCAAGGGAAGCTGGAACCACATTCAGAGAGTATCCTGTAGATTGCTCCACCTAGAATCTCAGGTGGGTGGAGCAGTGGTGGGAGAAGACTGGAAAGGTAAGTTGAAGGTAAGGAATGTGTGGCGGGCCTCAGATCCCAGGCTCATTCCTCAAATCAGTTCTTCCCTCAGTTATCTTTGTTTAAATAAGGTTAGTACATTCACTAGGGACAAATGGGTTTTTCTAAATAAATGGCATAAAAAAGAACTGGTCGTCTTTCTTTAAAGAAAGGCTTAGTTACAGGATTCTGTGATTGAAATCCTTAAATATTGGGTAGCTGTAGTATCAATTTTTGAAACACAGTAATGGGAAGAAAGACAAATGGATTCCCTTAGAAGTAGAATTTCTGTTTGCAGGATGAGTTGGGTAGGGAAAGGGGTCAGGGTTCATCAGGTGAACTCAACACTGTGATGAGGCTAGAACCTCACTTTATGATATAAACACAATACTTATTCAGTGTGGTGACTGGGATAGATTGTGAAGCAACCCTCCTTATGCCCACTGCCTTTTGGAATCATTTGTTTCATTCACGGTAGTTTTATGAAGACATACTATTATTGAATGAAATTTAATATGTACTTGAAAACATTGCTTTTGTCCCTTTTCTTCATCTGGTCTAATTCAAGAACATTGTTTTAATGGCTGGTGACAATGAACCATCTGTCTGAGTCTAAAACCAGGCTCAAGTTTCTAAGCCACATGACCTTGATTGTTAAATGTAGTTATATTTGAATAAAAAATGGATTATTTCTAAGCCACATGACCTTGATTGTTAAATGTAGCTATATTTGAATAAAAAATGGATTATTTCCAAAATTCTTTTCATTTGCATTGACTGCTATAAAAATGATGGATGAAAACAGTACCAGAAAAGAATGAATGCATACCTGTGTAAGAAGTATTTTAGTACTTTTTTAAGCACACTTGTTAAAGGGCTTGGAATTTTAATGTCACTTCTTTGAATGTACATACCAATATCAACATTCATCTCGTAACTAGTTGTCCTGATGCCAGTCTTGTTGAGTCTTTTCAGTACCTTTGACTTATTGCTGAGCACTTCAGGTAAAGACGTGGATGGATACCCGCCTTCCCACCAGGTCCTCCTGCCCGCTGGGCCTCTGGGTTGAGGTTGATGTAGGTTCAAGAACTGCAGTTGGCAGCCGGGCATTGTGGCTCACGCCTGTAATCCCAACACTTTGGGAGGCCGAGGCAGGTGGATCACGAGGTCAGAAGATCAAGACCATCCTGGCTACCATGGTGAAACCCCGTCTCTACTAAAAATACAAAAAATTAGCCGGGCTTGGTGGCGGGCGCCTGTAGTCACAGCTACTCCGGAGGCTGAGGCAGGAGAATGGCATGAACCTGGGAGGCAGAGCTTGCAGTGAGCCGAGGTCGTTCCACTGGGCGACAGCGAGACTGTCAAAAAAAAAAAAAAAAAAAAACCAGTTGGTCACCAGTGGCACTCTGTAGGGAGCTATAGTTCTGGAGATTGGGGAAGAAACTTTTTTTTGAGATGAGTGCCGCTCTGTTGCCCAGGCTGGAGTGCAGTGGTGTGATCTTGGCTCACTGGAACCTCTGCCTGCCAGGCTCAAGCGATTCTCGTGCCTCAGACTCCCAAGTACCTGGGATTACAGGCATGAGCCACCATGCCCGGCTAATTTTTGTGGTTTGAGTAGTGATGGGGTTTCACCATGTTGGCCAAGAGGCTGTCTCGAACTGCTGACCTCAGGTAATGCACCTTCCTCAGCCTTCCAAAGTGCTGGGATTATAGGCGTGAGCCACCGCGCACAGCTCATTTTGTTTTTTAGATACAAGTCTCACTCTGTTGCCCAGGCTTCAGTGCATTGGCATCATCATAGCTCACTGCAGCCTTCAGCTCCTGGCCTCAAGCCCTCCTCCCACCTCAGCCTCCTGAGTAGCTGGAGTTGTATCTGCCTGCCTGGCTCCCATTTTCTCCTAATGCCAACCTCCAACACTTAGGCAACTGGTAATCTACTTTCTGTTTATCTTATTGTCTATTTACGGACATTTATATAAATGGAATCATATAATATGTGGTCTTTTATGACTGGCTTCTTTGACAACCTCATGTTTTCAAGGTTCATTTATGTTGTTGCATGTATCAGTACTTTAGCATTCCATTATGTGGCTATACCACATTTTATTTATCCATGAATCAGCTGATGGGCATTTGGATTTCCACTTCTTGCCTATTATGAGTCATGCTGTTTTTTGAACATTTTGTACAAGTTTTTATGTGAACATTAATTTCTCCTTAAGATATATACCTAGGAGTTGAATTGCTGGGTCAGGTGGTAACTTTAACCTTTTGAGGCACAAACAGTTTTTCAAAGTCGCTGCACTGTTTTACAATCCTGTCAGCAGTGTATGAGAGTTCCAAATTTCTCAGCTTCCTCATTAACACTTGTTATCTGCTTTGGATTACAGCCATCGTAGTGGGTGTGAACTGGTATCTCCTTATGGCTTTGATTTGCATTTCCTTGATGGCTAATGATGTCAACCAAATTTTAATGTGTATATTAGCAGTTTGTATTTCTTATTTGGAGAAATGTTTATTTGGATCCTTTGCCCATTTTTAAATTTTTAAATTGGGTTGTCTTAATTACTGAGTTTTAAGAGTTCTTTATATATAACAGATGAAAATTCCTTATCAGATATATGGTTTGCAATTTTTTTCTCCCATTCCGTGGGTTGTATTTTCACTTTATGGTGTACTTTGAAGCACAAAAGTGTTTGATTTTGATGAACTCCAATTTATTTTTTTCTTTTGTTGCTTTTGGTATCATATCTAAGAAAGCATTGCCTAATCCAAGGTAACAAAGATTTCCACCTTTTTTTGTAGAGTGTTATGGTTTTAGCTCTTACATTTAGGTCTTTGTATATTTCGAGTTAATTTTTGTACCTTATGAGGTAGGAGTTAGGCTTCATTCTTTTGCATATGGCTATTCAGTGTTCCCAGCACCATTTATTGACAAAGAACTATTCTTTTCTTCATTGAATTGCCTTGGCACCATTGTTGCAGATTTGTTGACTGTACATGTGAGAGTTTATTTCTGGCCTGAAATTCTATTCCATTGATCTGTATAGGTCTGTCCTTATGCCAGCACCACACTGTCTTGATTACTGTAGCTTTGTAATAATGGCACAGCTCTTTGATGATTGGTTTCTGTAAGTGTGTTTTTTATAAAGTGCTTTCAATGACAAACTAATTGTTTGGGGAGTTTTAATCAGCAAATCCTTAACATATATGTAATGACTCCGTCCAGGCAAAACTGTTCAGTTTAAAATTTGTCTTCGGTAATTCCCTAATTCCTAGTTTGCCTCTTGACACCTACCCTGAAAACTTCAGTATACTCTTCTTATAACCTGGTTGTTCAAGATCTCATGGCACCACTTTTTAGTGGCAGTCTCAGGAGTTTTTCTCATCACCACTGTTAAATTTGCCTCTATTGTATTTATTTCCCTTTCCAAGATTCTACTTTGGGAGAGGTGAAGCTAATTAATTTGATAAATTGTGTCAGTGGGCGCCATGAGAAATTTTGGAGTCAGGCAAGCTTTTGATATCAATTATCAACTAACAAAATATGGAGAAGGCATTTTACTGCTTAAACTACATTTTTTTAAAAATTTTTCCTTTGCAAAATAAAAACCGAAGGTGAAAAAATTAGAGTGCATTAGGTGACTCGATTTGCCTAATTTTACCACGTTCAGAAACATACCCAGCTATCCAGAGTACACAAAGTGAGTATCACAGTAGAGATGAGGGAGAATTAAGAGAAGGTGAGAAGAATTCTGACCAAGCATGCGAGGAAGGCCTTAGAGAGATTACACATGAGCTGAGCCTGAAAAGACAGGTGAAATTTTAACTGGAGCAGTCAAGAGATGGCCATTCAAGTTCAGAAAACAGGATACATTGGGAATGGTGAGTGTGCATGGAAGGAATGCACAGGTTGAGCATCCGAAATTTGAAAATCTGAAATCTAAAATGTGCTGAAATCCCAAATTTGATGCTCATAGAAAATGCTTATTAGAGCATGCCAATTTCGGATTTTCAGTACAATAAATCTGTCCCAGAAGCAGCCGGTGTCAAGAATTTTCAAGATTTTCCATGCATTTAAAAGCTTATCTATTACATAAAAAGAACGTCATAGTACATGAGCTATAGGATACCTTGCTTTTTTCACTTGATGATATTAAGTGATATTAAGGTTAGAATAATTTTCTATTTGTGATTATAGATTTACTTTATTTATTTCAGTGGCTTCAGTTTCTGGCATACCATTCTGTTTTATGGCATACCATTATTGAAGCAATCTCCTGTTGATGAGTATGCTATAAACAAGATTGCAACATCTTTGTTCTTGGATCTTTGTCTGTGCATGTTTTAATCTGTAAAATTTCTAAGAGTGGAATTTCTAGGTTAAAGCTTTCTGCATTTAAAAATGTGTAGATACTGCAAATCAATTGCCCTTCAAAAAGGACCACACCAATTTATACGCTCATAAACAAAGCCTGTGAGTGTTTCTTTCCTGACACCCTCAGTCCCACTGGATACTTGAAAACTCTTTCATCCTTACCAGTCTAATCAGTGAAAAATGGAACTGCAGGTTTTTGGTTTTCCCTTGCCCATTTAAAACATGTTGGTGCAAATGATTTGGGGACCTTTGGTCTATCAAAGAAATTACCTGTTTGTCATATGTCTTCTATGTGTTTTCCCTAGTTTGTCTTTTAACTTTATTTTTTGCTTGTAAAGGTATTTCTGTACAGTGTTTTACATTTCAATGTAATTAAGTGGATCCGTTTTTTAATTTATGATTTCTGGAGCTCCATAAATACTCAGTGAATCCACGTACCAGTACTGCTGTTACCGTTCAATTCTGTTCAACAGATATTTGCCAGGTGTCTATAATGTGCAAAATGCTAGGCTAACATTGTGGAGGAGCATGGAAGAATAACACCATCCTGGCCCTCAAAGAATTCTATTCTGCTGTAAGGGAAAATGAAACAAACACCGTAATAGGAATAAGAGCAAACTTTTAAGAGGGGACCCTCAATAAACACAAAGGGGCAATAAACACATAGCATGTTGGAGGAGAAGTTCTTATGGGAGTCAGGGTATGTGAAGGGAGGTAGCAAGAGAAAAAGTCTAGAAAGGTAAAATGGGTGTAGATTATGAAAGGCCTTGAATGCCGTGCTTGGTATTTTAGACCTTATTCTGTATGCAAGAGAAAGCTATGAAGGATTTTGAGATGGAGAGGATCAAATCTAATTTGTGTTTAGAAAAATCTAGAGGCATTGAGGCAGACAGTTTATTACAGTGATTCTGAATCACACTGCAGCTGTCTTAACTTTTCTCCCATTGAATCTTACCCCCACCTCCCACCACCATTCCTTCTCTATACTATGGCCAGGCAAATCTTTCTAAAACACAAACGAATTAATTCCTCTCCTTGGGAAAAAATTCCCAAGACCTGCTCACCACCTCAGGCACATGTTCACATTTCTTCCCTCGGTTTACAAAATCCCCTGAGAGCTGGCACATTTATGAAGGGAGCAGCTTGAGGAAGCTGAAAAGGGATTTGGTTTTGGACACATAAGACCCAGCTCATGTCCTCAATGACCTTAGATTTTAGTTAGAGAGAGAGACATAAAATTATCTAACTATAGGCTGAGCATCCCTTACCTGAAATACTTAGGACTGGAAAAGCTTTTTATTTTGATTTTGAGTTTTTAAATTTTGGAGTATTTGCATTATACTTAGTTGAGCATCCCAAATCTGAAAATCCGAAATTGGTATGCTCTAATAAGCATTTTCTGTGAGTGTTAAATTTGGGATTTCAGCACATTTTAGATTTCAGATTTTCAAATTTCGAATGTTGAACCTGTGCATTCCTTCCATGCACACTCACCATTTCCAATGTATCCTATTTTCTGAACTTGAATGGCCATCTCTTGACTGCTCCAGTTAAAATTTCACCTGTCTTTTCAGGCTCAGTTCGTTTGTAATCTCTCTAAGGCCTTCCTCGTATGCCTGGTCAGAATTCTTCCCACCTCCTCTTAATTCCCCCTCATCTCTACTGTGATATTCACTTTGTGTACTCTGGATAGCTGGGTATGTTACTGAACGTGGTAAAATTAGGCAAATCGAGTCACCTAATGCACTCTGATTTTTTCACCTTCAGTTTTTATTTTGCAAAGGAAAAATAAAAAAATAAAATGTAGTTTAAGCATCGGTTGCTTTATTCCAAAAAGGAGACTCAAAGAGACAGATTTGTTTTGCTTTTCAGTTATAAACACAAGAACAATTTTCACTGATAATCTTCCATATTATGAGTGGTGTCTGTCATTGCTTGTGTCCGTCAGCACGTGACAGCCCCGCAAGTGTCAAGTATTGTGTTGGTGAGGTCTGAAGCCAGGCCTCCTGCCCTGTTCAGAGCCCGCAGTTTCAGAGCAGCTGGGCTTTTCCTCTGACAACTGGATGGTGCTATTGCGCAATGAAATGCAAAGTGTGTTTCAGAACACATGCTTTTTTCCAGGAAAACTCTTAAATTACATTTAAAAAACTTCACCTACAAAAACTTTAGGTGACTGTACACTCTATTTTTCTGCTTCTTTTGTCATTGTTTAGTGACCACAAATGAATAGGTTTGAGATAGATTCAGATTCCTCCCGCCAGTCCTGGTAGGAAACTAAAGGAAAATCAGGTTCATTGCAAAGCCTTGTGCTTCAGTATTGGTGGGTTGAGGGAAACAGGGCCAGTTATAATATGAGGAAGTTTAAGCAGGAAGAGAGGAAATGATAGAGACTCATGAGGCACTAGCAAGAGGAAGAGTATGGTTCACTGAGTGCAGGATGGAGGCTGTGGATTGCAGTAGGTCCTGAGAATAAATGATCATCTGCCATACACATGAAGATCCTCATGCTAGAATCTCAACCACAAATCCTGCTGCATACACAGAAGTAAAACACAGCGGGGTGTGGAAAGAACGTTGCATTCAGAGTCCAAATACCTGGGTGTGGGTTCTGGCCTTGCCTCTTATCACCTGGATGGTCTTGAGTAGATTGCTTCATCTTCAGCACCTTTCCTTCTGTGAAATATATATTTAAAAAGTAATCTGTAGGATGTTGTGAAACCCAAAGAAGCTTCCCATGTGTTGTGCAAGTAGACATTATTAACATTTGAAATGCATCTACATAGATACTGGATGCATTTGTAATAAGTAAAAGCCTCAGCTAATTCTTGCTTGACTCTGGTAAAGCCATAATATCAACTACTACAACCTTCTTACTCAGCCACCTCTTAAACCTCTCTCCCACCCACCCCACAAAAATCCAAAATGACCATTTAAAAAACTCCACCTCTCCTGTGAAAAGTTACAAAGAATCAAGTTGTTTCTTCTTTTATTTCACTCCTTTACTTTTAGTTTCATTATACGACTTGGTCCAGAATGTCCTCTCTTGATAATTTGCTTCTCCTTCACATCCTACTATGATCCTAGTTCCTTAATATATACCTGGAGTCTCCAATAAGCAAGGCATACAAAAACATTTTACTGGGGGGAGGTGGGGAGATTATAAAAAGAATTGGACCTATATACCAAATCATTGAGAAGAAACTTAATAGCATCCATCAACATTTAGAGCATGACATATATAGGTAAAGCTGTCGGCTAGATTGTCTCACTGACCATAACCAGAAAGTCCTCTCCTTTCTCTTCCTTCCAAAGCTATGCTTCATTTCCTTCAAGAACTGCTCTAGTCTCTTCTCACTTCCACTGAAATCTGTGTGCTAATTCTGCCTCTCCTAGTCCTGCTCCTGAAGCACCTCTTCAACCTCACCTGTAGCTTCCTCGCTTTCCACCTTCCCTGTGCTGTAGCGCTAAGTGCATCTCTAGGTGGCTCTGTACATGGTTATGTGTTGGTGTCTATCATTTTATTCCACAGTGTACACATAGATTTTATCTGTCACATCCTGCATGAAAATGCAGAAGCAGAGACCACTGGGGTACTTCATGTTTGCACAGCCCCTTGCAGTTTATAAGATATTGTCAGAAACATGATCACCTTTAAGATGCAGTACAACCCCATGAAGTCAGTATTTGTCCTGCTTTGTAGGTCCAAGATGGAAACTCACAAAGTTTAAGTGACCTGCCTACTGAATGGGGTTCTATGTTGCCCCTACTCCCCAGTTTCTCCTGTGGTGAACTCCACTTGCTCAGTGTCCTTCATTTCCTTTGCAGCTCCTGACTGTGACTATTATTCAAATTACTATTCATTTCACCATTTCATACTTACTGAGTGGTACAAACACACACACAAAAATGCTTCTGTAGAAGATGTAAAAGTGAATGAGGACATTTATACTGTAGAAGAAAATTACAAATTAACAAATACCATTGATTGGATAACTGATTCTCTACTAAACCTTCTCATGAACTCTAGGAAGTCTTTCAAAATGTTTGATTCTGTGTATCCTGTCAACCTCATTGCATCCTCATCCCATCCACTGCTATCCTCTGATGACAGTGAGAGATGACATTGGTGAGAGATGACAACATGCCCTTTGTCATGAAGTCGAAAGGAAGAGTAAGGCAAAAAGCCTTGATCATCTGCAAAGTGGACTTCTCCCCCCTGGATAAGTAGGCTGGTTTTGTCATTTTCTTGTACTGGAGTTTCCTGACACATACGTGGACTCCTTAAAGACTTGGGAGTTGTGGACTGGCATGGGGTGTTTTGAGTTTATGGTACACACCCTGGGCAACCAGAGTGTCATCTCATCTCCCTGTTTCTTTCACTTCATTTATACATATACGTCATCTTGTAGAACAGAATTCCAAACCCTTGACAGCTTCTGTATATAATTCCTACTTTTGAAGAATGTCTTTCATAACTTTAATAGATTGCATTTGTCTCCCTCTCTGGAAAGCAAAACCAAAGGACCACCACTGCAACAGAAAACTCAGACTGGTGAATATTCCTGCAGTCCTGCTAAGCTGAGGCTGTACATTTCCAGCCTTCTCAGCGTTATGACTTCCCATGCCTAGTACAAGGGTGTTAGACCAGTGTTTGGGTCAGTTTCCTATGTCTCCTTTTTAAATCTCGTTACTTATTTGCTTATTTATTTTTAATTGTTGTATGGGGATGGAAGAGAAGATATGAAAAAGTAAGGAGAGAGGGTATACAATGGGAGGTGTGTCACTGGTGATTAGAGGCATGGTCTCTGCTGCTCTTTCACTGGCTGGATTTATAATTCTCCTTACTTATTTTTAACTGGGAGCTTTGGATACATTCTTATATTTAAAAGTCTCAAGTTCTGTAACTGTAAAATGCCAACCTCAAAGAGTGACCTGTGGATAGTGATTAAGATAATGTCTGTAAAAAACTTAGCATCGTGACTTGTTCATAGGAAGCACCAATAAATATTGGCTACTTTTATTATTCTCTATTGTTACCTTTTGAAGAGAAGGGAAAGTCAAAAGACCCTTACAAAATCTCTGTTGAAACAATGGGGTTCTAGTTTGATTTTTATCTGCTGAAATAATAGATCAATATTCCCTAATCGCCATGCTGTTCAGCTCCTCATGTTTTCAGAATTGCATCCTAGTCTTGAGTAAGAATTCGTTATTGCTGAATGATTTCAAAACTAATTATAGTTATTTTAGTATCTGGATATCTCTAAGAGAGAGGGCAAGCTCGATAAAATTGCGTGGTTTGGCAAGTCATTAATCTTCAAGAAGACAGTGACATATTTCCAAAGATAGCCAGAGCATATTATAACAATTAACTGGAATAGAGACCTTCCTCCTGAAATGTTTATGGCTCTGAGGTTCTTCTCTAAACTATACAATAAATGATGAGATGGATTTTCTTAGAAGAAGTGAGTAACCAAGAGAGGGAATGCATTGGGCACTTTGAAGAATATAGGCTAGGGTGGGACAAGGAAAGGATGTGTTTAGATTAAATAAAAGTTCTGGGCAATGGGGAATGTGGGAAGAAGGTAACAAAAGAGAGAAGAGGCTGGGTACAATGGCTCACACCTGTAATACCAGCACTTTGGAGGCCGAGGCAGGTGGATCACAAGATCAGGAGTTCGAGACCCCAGCCTGACCAACATGGTGAAATCCTGTCTCTACTAAAAATACAAAAATTAGTTGGGCATGGTGGTGGGCACCTGTAATCCCAGCTACTCAGGAGGCTGAGACAGGAGAATCACTTGAACCTGGGAGGCAGAGGTTGCAGGGAGCTGAGATCATACCATTGCACCCCTAGCCTAGGTGACAAAGGCTCAAAAAAAAAAAAGAGGAATGACACAGACAAAGTTTAATTTGAAATTTTGCCAAGGCTTTGCACCTAGAAATGAGGAAAGCAAGCAAGGAAAAGATTTAGAGATGAGCAGGGTATGCATAATGACTTGAGCATTAGAGACGTAGCTATCTTTCAGCATTCGTTCATTTGTACAACAAATATTGAGTACTTGCTGTGTGTTACACTGTCTTTGGAACTGGAGGTTCATTACTGAACAAAATAAGCCAGATCCCTACCCTCATGGAACCTACATGATAGTGGAGAGAGAAGGACAATTTGCAAGAAGCGCAATAAATGAACCAGATACAATTTCAGGAAGTCATAAACGCGGTGAACAAAAGGATCCATAAGGCAAGATAAGAGGGGCTGGAGGTGTGTGCCTAGAGGTTTAGGGGTGGGGAATAAAGAGATGCTGGGGAGGAGGGAATGTGACTGTACTGAACATGACAATGGGCAGGGGCAGCAAAGCTTGTTCCTTCCTGGCCACCACCCAAATGGGTGACTTAGCTTCTTGCTATCCTATCTGACTGTTTTTCTATTGAACCTCTTCTGGGTTTTAGAACGTGCAAATAAAAGAGACCATATGAGTGTCCCTATGAGAGCAGGAGTAGGCATTTAAGGAACTTGGAAATCATGTTTATCGAGGTAATGAAAATGCAGCAGTGAAGAGTAGTGTCAAAGCTTTCTAGGGTTCAGGCAGCAAAGGACTCTAGGGGTGTCAGGACAAAGACAGTGCAATGAACTTTGAATCCACAGACAGCAGGGAGTGAGTTTGTGTATTGTTGTATAAAAAAATAAATGAAGGCTGTGCATGAAGTTCAAAAATACTTCCAAGTTTGAATGCATAGAATG
The DNA here is from genome assembly GCF_000951035.1 of Colobus angolensis palliatus. NCBI lineage: Eukaryota > Metazoa > Chordata > Mammalia > Primates > Cercopithecidae > Colobus > Colobus angolensis. The sequence continues at coordinate 958,991 of NW_012114777.1, read as the reverse complement.
CCAAACATCTCTGTCAGACAGCTCCTTTTCTGCTGTGCTGTTGTTGCATCCTTGCAAGGCTAAAAAAACATACGCCAAACATCTTTGAAGAAAAATCCCTTAGCACAGGGGAATCTAAGGGCCTAAGTGGAAAATTCAGTTAGTTGTTTGCTATGATAATGCCAAGCTCCTAGATGATTGCCTCAATTTCTTACTTCTTCTCCAGGACACTGGACTGTGTACCCAGGGTCAAGCCTAGAGCTGTGATCGGGGGCTGGTATAAGATACCAGCGTGAGATTGGAGCAGGGAAATCTTAGGTAGAAGGAAGAAACATTTTCCCCTCTTTTAGAAAATGTTCCGTACTTTTGTGCTGGTTGCTGGAGGCCATGCTATCCTAAACACATTGTTTAGTGGTGGACCTTCAATTCTGACAGACGCAAGCACAGTGAGTCCATGTTTCAAAATGTGGAGGGCCCCTCTAAGCCACAGGGAGAATTTGTCAACCTATACTCTGTTATAAATTGATGCCACAGTGGGAGTACTGTTTTCCAGTTCCCACCTCTTGACTAGAGAACCAATTCAGGAGAAACAGAGGAGCAAAGGCTCTTGTGCCAAGTTCTCAGACCTTCCCAGGGCTACTCCCAGGATAAGCTCAGCCTTTCGTCTGAACACCACACAGACTGGAAGACAGATACGAGGTAAGAGTTCGCTGAACCACCTATCTAGTTAAACAGGGATTTTAGCCTCTAACACTCCAAGTTGGGGCTTGAATGCTTACAAAATAATAACAACAATATATCACTTCTCAGGATATGCTGGGGGCAGTGATGTCTGAATGAATGAAATGAATGAGACAAAATCACCTCCACACTACAGAACACTGGAGTTCACCCTGGGTAGCCCAGCCACACAAGACGCTGCTTACATCAAAATATTTCACAATATTCCACCCAAATTAAAACAATGGAGACAACTAGACAGTATATAGGAACTATACATAAACAAATGAAGAGAAAGCTTTTTAACACTGACAGACAAATACAGAATAAATAAGTGAAAAATAAGCACTTGAATGTTTTCACAATTTTTTCTTCAAGCTTGGGGGATTCTTTTGCAGCAGATTTTCTGGGCACCAGAAAGGGATTACAGGAGGCGTAAGAAACAAGTGAAAGACAGAAAGAAGCAGACAGAGCCGGAGGCATAGAAAGCATATTTAATTTTAATTCGAATCTAAACATTTTTATGGAGACTTCAGGGTTTCTGGCTTGGCTTCATAAGTCGGCCACAAGTTGCAATTGTTTCATATTGTAGAAAGAAGGAAGCGTTTCATGGAATTGTATTTTTCCCTTTGGTTTTCCTTGCTTCATTGCAAAATGTTAAAATGAAAAAGTTTACTCTGTGGTTTATTCTAAACAAATTCAATTCAGCATCCAGGTATTGCTGCTCCACCGGCTAACTGAAGTCCTTATTTTGAAAAGTGTATTTCTGACTTTAAACACTTAAATCTATTGTGGTTTATCATGTCAATGTATATTTTGGAGCGTGCACAGCTCTGCAAAAGCCCGTTGAAATTCTTTACAGGAGCCTGTGAAAGGACTCAGCTACAGAGGCGCAGCCCCCTACTTGCAGAGAGCGTGGACATCGCAGACACCTCATGGCATATTCTGAAACTGTCACTCCTAAAAGGGAGCTGAATTCAGGCCCCAGTGGGTAAATGTGTCAACCAACCAAATAAGTTGTTTTTCAGTTAGTACAAACCAAATTCAAGAATCAGCATCTGTGTGGGTGAATGAGCTCACTTCTGAAATAAGAATAACTTAAATTTATACAATGACATCAATTACAACTTAATCCAAGTTTTTCTCAGCTAATATCCAATAACAACTTTGTAAAACAAGCCAGATTCTAAAGTCTCTGTTTTCATAGTTGAGGAAAATTGAGATTAAATATTAAGCAGTCCAGGGCCACAATATTTTTCCTAATACAGTAGATGAAGGATCATTTAAATATGCATGTTTGGTTTTGTTTTAACTTCAAATACAGTGTGCATCCGTTATATAATAGAAAGCCTCTCAAAAGTAAATTCATGACCAGGCATGGTGGGTCACGCCTGTAATCCCAGTACTTTGGGAGGCTGAGGCAGGCAGATCATGAGGTCAAGAGTTTGAGACCAGCCTGGCCAACATTGTGAAACTCCTGTCTCTACTAAGAATACAAAAATTAGCCGGGTGTGGTGGCGGGCACCTGTAATATCAGCTACTTGGGGGGCTGAGGCAAGAGAATCTCTTGAACCCGGGAGGCAGTGGTTGCAGTGGGCCGAGATCGCACCACTGCACTCCAGTCTGGGTGACAGAGCAAGACTCTGTCTCAGAAAAAAGAACAAATGTTAGCCAGGTGTTGTGGTGGGCGCCTGTAGTCCCAGCTACTCGGGAGGCTAAGGCAGGTGAATCGGTTGAACCCAGGAGGCAGAGGTTGCAGTGAGTCAACATCACGCCACTGCACTCCAGCCTGGGCGAGAGAGTGAGACTCCATCTCAAAAACAAAAAAAAAAAGGAAAGTAAGTGCACTTCAAATAAAATAACGTTCATAATGTTAGGTCAGTTAAAATTTTTATATTAGAAATATTGGCAGGAATTGTTGTTTGTTGTTTTTAATTATGCCAATTGTCAGTTAAAATAGCACAAGAAAAGTTTTAAATGAATTAAATGGAACCTCAAGGGGGAAAAATTGTTTCCCCATCTAGAGTGTTCCTGGATGCTGAGCACTTTTCGCTTACTCAGAACACTTTTTCAAAGGCCCTTGCACTGTTCAGAGAAGATGGGTATTTATAATGAGCTCCAGTCAGGAATGGGAACATTACTTCTGACAAAAACATTTTTCAAAGATATTCCACAGTTATAATTATAAGTTGTCTCCCAAATAGAGCAATATCGCTACCACGACTGTTGCTGCTGCTACTACATTAATATTAATGATAACAATTTCATATGTGTATATATGTGTATATATATATATACCTTTTTTTTTTTTGAGATGGAGTTTTGCTCTTGTTGCTCAGGCTGGAGTGCAATGGTGCAATCTCAGCTCACTGCAACCTCCGCCCCCCAGGTTCAAGCAATTCTCCTGCCTCAGCCTCCCAATTACAGGATTACAGGTATGTACCACCACACCTGGCTAATTTTGTATTTTTAGTAGAGATGGGATTTCACCGTGTTGGTCAGTTTTTCACCATGTTGGCCTGAAGTGATCCACTGACTTCGACCTCCCAAAGTGCTGGGATTACAGGCGTGAGCCACTGCGCCCGGCTAACAATTACCAATATTTTAAAAATGCTTAGCACCAAGCACCATGCCATGCACTTTCTGTGGATACATTGCTTTTCCTTCTCATTTATTCTTCATGACAACTCTCATTCTCATATTACAGGAGAAAAACCTGTGACTTGAGGTTAAATAATTTGTCCATAGTCACAAAAGTAGTATGGGATGGAGCCAGGATTTGAACTCAAACAATATAATTCCAGAGCCCACGAGCATAAATGTAATGTGACATTACCTTCCCAGCAGAATTTATAAGAGCTGAAATGTATTAATTGTTTGTCATCAAACTGGTTATCAAACTTGCTTTCACAAATAAACTAAAGGAGATTTGAAGAGGTGAAGTGACTTGCTCAAGTTCACATGGCTAGTAAGTTAGAAAATAAGGATCCATTTAGAATACTTTATCCACCATTCAATTTTAATGATTGTTATATGGTATCTTAACTCTATACTTTATTTAAAAAAACTTAGATTTGGGAGTATGTGTGTATGTTTGCTACATAAGTATATTGCAGAAATGGCTTCTAGTGTACCTATGACTCAAATAGGGAACATTGTACCCAGTAAGTAATTTTTCAACCCTCAACTTCCTCCCATCCTCCCCACTTTTGGAGTCCCCAGTGTCTATTATTTCCATCTTTATGCCCATGCCCATTGTTTAGAACCCACTTACAAGTGAGAACATATAGTATTTAGCTATTTCTGAGTTACTTCATTTAGGATAAGGGCCTCCAGCTCCATCCATGTTGCTGCAAAGGACATTATTTGATTCTTTTTTATGGCTGCCTAGTATTCCATGATATGTATATACCACATTTTTCTTTATCCAGCCAACCCTGATAGACACTAAGTAAGGTTGGTTCCATGACTTTGTTATTGTGAATAGTGCTGTGATGAACGTACGAGTACAGATGTTTTTTGTACAATGACTTATTTTCCTTTGGGTAGATACCTGGTAGTGGGATTCCTGGGTTGAATGGTAGTTCTATTTTTAGTTATTTGAGAAATCTCCATACTGTTTTCCATAAAGGTTGAAGCAATTTATATTTCCACCAACAATGTGTAAGTGTTCCCTTTTCTCTGCATCCACACCAATATCTGTTGTGTTTTGACTTTTTAATAATAGTCATTCTGACTGGTGTAAGATGGTATTTCATTGTGGTTTTAATTTGCATCTCTGTGATGATATTGAGCAGTTTTTCACATGATTGTTGGCTGCATGAATTTCTTCTCGTGAGAAATGTCTGTTCATGTCCTTTGCCTAGCTTTTAACGGAGTTGTTTTTTTCTTGTTGAGTTGTTAAGTACTTTGTACAGTCTGGATATTAGTCCTTTGTCAGAGGCATAATTTGCAAATATTTTCTTTTCTCTTTTTTTTTTTTTGAAATGGAGTCTCACTATGTCACCCAGGCTGGAGGTCAGTGGTACGATGTTGGCTCACTGCAACCTCCTCCTCCCAAGTTCAAGCGATTCTCCTGCCTCAGCCCCCAGAGTAGCTGGGATTCCAGGCACATGCCACCAGGCCCAGCTAATTTTTGCATTTTTAGTAGATATGGGGTTTCACCATGTTGGCCAGGTTGGTCTCAAACTCCTGACCTCAAGAGATCCACCTGTCTTGGCCTGCCAAAGTTCTGAGATTTCAGACATGACCCATCACACCCAACCTGCAAATATTTTCTCCCATTCTGTAGGTCGTCTGTTTATTCTGCTGATTATTTCTTATGCCGTGCAGAGTCCTTAATTACATCCATTTCTCTATTTTTGTCTTTGTTGCATTTGCTTTTGGGGTCTTCATCATACCTTCTTTGCTTGGGCTAATGTCCAGAAAGTTTTTCCTAGGTTTTCTTCTAGAATTTTAAAATTTCAGGTCTTATGTTTAAGTTTTTAATTCATCTTGTTAACTCAATATTTTAATAAGACATTAATATCTACTTTTTAAAAACAAAATGAATGTACTTAAACATGAAAATTTCTTCTTATATCTTTCATATTTCTAAAGATTTTAATTATAATTTTCTTTAGTTATAATATAATTTTCACAGGAGTGCTGTGTATGCGAGGGATCTAGGTTGCATGCTCCTTATAAAAATCTAATGGCTAATGATCTGTCACTGTCTCCCATCATCCCTAGATGGGACCGTCTGGTTTCAGGAAAACAAGGTCAGGGCTTCCACTGATTCTATGTAAAGGTGAGTTGTATAATTATTTCATTATATATTATAATGTAATAACAATATAAATAAAGTTCACAGTAAATATAATGTGCTTGGATCATCCTGAAACCATCCCCTACCCTGGTCCATGGAAAAATTGTCTTCCATGAAACCAATTCCTGATGCCAAAAATGTTGGGGATTGCTGCTGTACATAGAACATCATGTAGATCTTTAATTTAAATCTATTAATCACACATATATATGTGATTCCATGTATGAAGGTCCCAGTATTTAATATTTCTGCAGATCTTATTATCTTGCCTGTTGTTTCATGTGGTTTGCATGCAGTGGTGTCCTGTTCTAGTTTGTGTTTGGTGTTTTTTGATTATGAATATGTTCTTTAGAACTTTACCTGTAAGACTTCTTTGTAAATACATTTCTCTAGAGAGGATATGCTTTTCAATAATTTGGGAACATTTAATATGAATTATTGGCTATTAATTTTTAGGGAAACGTTGATAGTAGGAACTTGAGAAACACACTTATAAGAGGGCCTATTGGTAATTTTACATTTTTTGGAAATTCTTTTTCTTCTCCGTCCACCAGAAAGATGAAGAAAATAACATTTTCTTTATGTGAATAAAACCAATAACAATGAACAGGGATACAGATTCATACAGTCTAATTCCCAAAAAAGGGGAGTGGAACCCCACAATTTGATCACTTCCCCTCCTGTGAATGATCTCACAAATTAAGTTACAGGTCTCAATTTTCTAGAAAAAGGGACTTAGATATTATACCCTGCCAAATCCAATTTCCCATCAGGAATGCTCAAACTTTGGAATTGACAAGGAATCACTTTCGTTTCATGGGACTATTATGAATGACAGAAGAACTTGAGAGATCTGGAAAGGCTGGAGCCACATATACGGAAACTTCCCAATGATTATGAAAGGCTTACTGATGGTACGGAAGCTTGAGAGCACAAAATTCAGAAAATCACCTTCTTGTTTGTCCTAAGGATGCTTCGGACCTGATTTTAAAAACCTCATATTGTTTTTGTGAGAAAATATTGCAAAGGTCTCTGTGACTGATTCTGTTGCTGTCTCTCTGGATCCCAAGACTATGAAGAGAGGAGTCTCTACACAGAGCAGGGGGGACCTGCAAAAGCTTAGCTCTCATCTAGCTTTGGCAGGGTAAGGGATTAGCCAGGTGCTGAAGGTGACTCACTGCAAGGCTGGCACAGGCATGATCATGTGCTCATTCTTCTCCACCACATGGTAAAGTAGAAACTACTATCACCATGTCAGATAGCAAAGGTGATCTTTATTCTTGCCAATAGTTACAATGAAGAAAATTATCTTCCATCATGAGAGTACCCCTTAATTCCACCTTATCTATCTGGGCAAATCTAGAGAAGAGACATGCTGAGTGTCTATAGAAAAGAACTGGCTTTTTAATTTAACATATAAATTTGAATTCAAAACATGTGCAAGGTGCTATGATACAATGGCTTTCTAACTCCAAATTTTCAGAAGGCACTCTGCTGGAGATATAAGCCCCCAGGAGAATATGTAGCCTTATTCTCCTATTACCATTGAAAAACAGTTGACCAGAATGGTTGTGCCTGAAGAGTTGTCTGAGATTGTATTCACTAGGCAGTTTAGAGAAGGATGCACATCAGGGAGCCAGGAGATATCCATTTTGGCCCCCATTCCAGGGTGTTGCAATGACTCCAGGACTGCAAAGAGTTTCATTGTACAAGACCTACCTAAGCTGACAGACAGTTCCAGAGGTGTGAACAAGGATGAAGTGTGTGAATCTATGTCAGAAGTGAAATATGCCCATGACTTCAATAACAGCACCAGATACCAACTCATGAATGACTGGTTAGGAGTGTTTTATGGATGAGATGCATGGTGGTGATATACCCAATCAGACATTCAGGAAGTGAGTCTGTTGTGTCATTTTGTGTGACCTTTGACAAGCCACTTAACTAGTCTGGCCCTTACTTTTCTCAAGTGGGACTTGTTCGTCAACTCTTCCTGTCTCACTCTGAAGTTCTAATCTGTCTAATCTGTTCTAATCTGTCAAATAGATTCGTAGACCATGCTTTGAGAACCATTGATATAGTAATCTAAAAAACTGACTGGACTTAATTTCCCAAGCCTTTGAAAGTATAAAGGAAGAAAAGCTTACTCAGTGCCAGAATTTGGTTACAGAGGAATTTAATTATAGCGTTTGGGGATGTGTCATTCAACTATAGTTGTTAAGAGTCATGGTCAACTGTTTTATTAAGTCATTTATCGTCTTCAGAAACTACCAGTCTGTAATTACCTTAATTCTATTCCACCAGTTTGTGTGAAGGGAGTCCTGTTCTTTTGTCCTCTGCATCTAAACCCTAAAATAAAGCAAGATCATCATACTTACATTCTGTTGAGTTTAAAAATTTTTCCACTCCTGATTTTCTGTTACCTGATTTCTACTTTTCCTGCTGTTAGAATAATAGAATCATAGTGTTTCAGAACTAAAGGTGATTTTAGATATTATTTAATCTCACCTCCCTTTTACTCTATTGAAAATTGAGAACAGGAAAGATTTAAAAATTTAGAAAGGCCTACAGCTGGTTAGTGATGGAGTCATGCTTACTATCAGGAGCCCAGCCCTTGCAGGTTATGGAAATGCCTACAGATTTCCATTTCAGTGAGGCCCACAATTTCAGCGAGGCCCAGGAGGCTCTAGTTCACCCAGAAGGCAGAACCCAATCTAATCTGATTTGAGAGATTTGGATATAGCCATCTGGATTTATAATGCCCAGGTAGAGAACCACAGTGTACAATAGAATATGGGTGACCAGGTAAAGATGGTGTGGAAAAGGGAGCATAAAGGTAAAGTCAGGGGCACGTCATTACTCTAGGGATGAGCTACAGTAGAAGGAATTTAACTGAGATTAAACATTTGGATGTTTTGCAAATGCTAAAATATTCAGGCAGGCACTTTCGAATGCATTTTGCCCAAATCTCTACTATTGTTAAAAAAAATGTGAATGTGTACAGCATCATTTCAATTTGCTTTATCTAAAAAAGCAAATTACAGAATGTTTTTACTGTGATTCATTCACTAATTAATTCAGCAAATGTTTGTTGAGCCCCTACCAAGTGCCAAGCACGAGGGGCACACATCTGCCGAGATCAGATGGAGAGGGGACAAGAAAAAGTGGGGAACCCAGTCTCCAGTCAAGAGATGATGGAGGCTTGGAACAGAGGGTGCAAGAGACACGTGACTTAGAGACAGGGGAAGAAAACCTGTAGACAGGTGTTACCTGGAGAACAGGGAGGAGGATTATGGGTGATTTTATTTTCTTTTAAAAATTTCCATATTTTTGGTGCACAATGGTGCTTTGTTAATAAAGTAATAACAGGATTTTGGCCTGGAATGATGACCTTGCTACGATTTTTTAAATGGATTATTTTTTGTTTTGAAACAATTTTAAATTTATAGACGGGTTGCAAGAATAGTGTAGAGGACTTTCAAATACCCTCTGCTCTGATCCACCAGTTGTTAACATTTTGCTACATTTGCACATTCTTTTTCTTTTTTTTCTCTCCTCCTACACATATAATTCTATATTTTTTCTGGACCACTTGAGAGTACATCGCCCTTTACTCCTAAATACTTGAAGTGTGTATTTCCTAGGAACAAGGACATTTCACTTATGTAACTATGCACAATTATCAAAATCAGGAAGTTTTATATTGATACATTAGTATTGTCTAATACATAGTTTTTAGGAGAATTTTGCCAATTGTCTCAGTAATGTCTTGTATAGCAATTTTTTTTTCTGGTCAAAGAGCCAGCCCAGGATGACATTTTGCATTTAGTTTTCATTTCTTTTATTCTGGATCAGTTTCTCATCTTTTTTTTTTTTTTTACTTTGGGTTTTTCTGTGATTTCCTCATCATTGGATCTAGATTTAAATAACCTGGAGTTATTTAACCTGGAGTTTTTTGGCCATAGTACTATCTAAATGCTGTTGTGTTCTTCCCAGTGCACTGTATCTAGAGGCACATGATGTGGTGTATTAATATCACTGATAAAGTTAATTACTGGTGGTACTAATTTTAAGGTAAGACTACATATTTTAAATGGTAGATTCTTTTGTTTTCTTTGGCTCAAAGTAGTGTCACTATTAAACAGTGTTTTAAAATTACCTATTTGAATTAATATGGGCTCATATTTACTCCACAGTAAGTTACACATACCTCCAGAGAAAAGGGATGTGCACATAATTGCTATGTCAGGCTAGGTTATTACAATACAAAAGCAGGTCAAGTATAAGTCAATCCTGACATAAGCAGGGATAACTTGTTTTCAGATTCTGGATATGCTTATTTTCTAGGGAGTTATTTGGATGTTTTTCTCATCCATTGACTAAATCTATGAGCCAAATGTAAGTTGTAGCATTTGGGGATATTATGTACACTTTTGACCTTCTCCTTATCAAAAAGACCAAAAATAACAAACTTTGGCAAGGATGCAAAGAAAAGGGAACTCTTATCCATTGTTGGTGGGAATGCAAACTAGTACAGCCACTATGAAGAACAATATGAAGGTCCCTCAAAAAACTACCAATGGGACTACCATATGATCCAGCCATCTCACTACTGGAAACTTATCCAAAGGAAAGGAAACCAGTATATTGAAGAAACATCTGCACTTCTATGTTTATTGCAGCACTATTCACAGTAGCCAAGATAGGGAATCAACCTAGGTGTCCAACAACAGATAAATGGATAAAGAAAATACGAATATATATGCCATGGAATACTATTCAGTCACACAAAGAATGAAATCCTGTCTTTTGCAGCAACAAAGATGAGCCTGGATAACATTATGTTAAGTGAAATAAGCCAAGAATGGAAAGTTGAACACCACATGTTCTCGTTTATATGTGGAAACTAAAAAATGGTTGATGTCACAGAAGTAAAAAGTAGAACAGAGGATACTAGAGACTGGGAAGGGTAGAGGGAAGGGAGGGATAGGGAGAGATTTGTTAAAGGTTATAAAATTACAGCTAGATAGGAGGAATGAATTCTAGTGTTCTGTACCACTGTAAGATGACTGTTGTAAACAGTAATGTATTAGTTATATAGTTTCAAGAGCTAGAAAGAGGATATTGAGTGTTCTTAACACAAAGAAATGATGAATCTTTGAGGTGATGGATATGCAAAATCCCCTGATCTGAGCACCATACATTATATGTCTTAAAACATCATTAGGTACCCCAGAATATGTACAATTATTATTTATCAATTTAAAATGTTAAAAATTAAAAAATAATATATTCAAAAGTAGATCAGAGGATACTAGAGGCTGGGAAGGGTAGAGGGAAGGGAGGGATAGGGAGAGATTTGCTAAAGGTTATAAAATTACAGCTAGATAGAAGGAATAAATTCTAGTGTTCTGTACCACTATAGGATGACTGTTGTAAATGATAATGTATACTTTAATCTATGATGGATCACTTCACAGTCATTCCTATTGGTAGCTATAAAGGAAAATGACCCATTTCTTTAGATCCATGCTGAAATTTTACAAAATCTTTTGAGTTTTTGGAAGAAATATACTTTATTTGTATGAATCCATTTATAAGCTACTCAGTATCTGAAAATTTTTCTCCAAAGATGTTGATAAACTAATGCTTGACTTTTCTACAAAAAAAGCCATTGGATCTCTCTGGCATCTTTGCTTTTGAACTAATCATGTCAAAATGTGATTTGCCTATAAGCATGTGAGCTGTTTTGTTTTAATAACATTTTAGTCGTAGCTGAGCCACTGTGGGTTTGAAAGAAACAGGCCAAATACTTGCTGCAGAGTGGGCCTTGCAATTCTTTCCTTTGGGTGTGAAAAGATTCTCTTTTAAGAGAATTTGCAGTAAATCAGATTTTCTAGTCATTTTACATTCCCAAGAACAACAAGATTCAGTGAAGGAAAGTGGATGGAAATAGCATTTCAGGAACACCAATGTTCAGGGCTTAGATGGTGCAAGGGTGGGGAGTTTGGCTGGGACATTTGCTATTTCCATTGCTGTGAACCAATTCTTTGGAACCTTGTGGAGTTCAGCATGATGAAGCCGCAATGCCGCCGAAGGGTGAAAACAGCAGTGGCTCCATGCTGCCATCTGGTGGTATACTGTTGCATTGCCTCCCCCAGTAAGTCCTAGTCTCTAGCCCATGGGCTCTTGGCTGGCCCCTGTGGACCAAAGAGAAAAACTGGGAAGTTTGGATTGTTTGTTCATTATGTGCCACGGAAGTTTCCCTCTTCTTTTGGTGTCCTTTTCTCTCCTCCTCTGTGGAATATGTATCCCCTTCCCTTCAGATAACTTGGTGCCTTTTGTATTGTCTTTCCCTATCAAACAACAACAGCAACAACAAAAATAAAAAACAAAAAGTAAAACAAGAAAATGACTAACATTTATTGAATCCTCCTAACTGCCAGACTCACTGAGTGCTTTCTAAATATTATTTTCTTCAATCCTGGAAACAAACACACGGGGGAGGAGAGAATTATTTTTCCATTTTACGTAGTTAGTAATAGTTGAGCCAATGTTGATCACTGGCTGGTCTGTCTAGAGCTTGAATTCCTAATCGCCACATTGCCTTTGTACCTCCATGTGACACTGAATAATATATGGTTGATCCCGTGGAAATTTTGTTTGATCTCACTTCTAAATGTGGAATGAAAGTTTATCTCTTATGTCAAGCTTTAGTGATCAGGTTGCAAAAATATTTTGGGATATCTGGGGCCCTCAACCAGTGCCCCTTAAAATCTGCCTATAAAGGCAGTCACTTTTCTGAGGTGGTTGATAAATCTAGAAAAATTGGAGTGACTTAGTAATTGTAAAAGTCAAATGAGAATGCACATGAATTAGATTTGGATGTTCCGTGCCAAAATTAATTATTACTATGCAATAATGTTAGCCATATTCCTGGTTAATGTTCACGCATGACCAATTTAATATATTCAGTAGAGGGGTAAGTATTCTTTTCATGATGCATTTGAGTTGGGTACAACTTCTCTGATTTGAAAAATTTAGAACTGTATGATTGATTTTAAAGTGAGGCTATTTCTAGAATACGCAATAAAAATTACATATTTTATTTCTTAGCATATAATGTAACTAAAAGTAATAGTCAACCAACAAACCACTATCTAACCAATCAAATACAAATTCTTATGAAACTTATGAATATAATGTTGTACTAGTCACTGTATTTCCAAGACTTAAATAGACAATACATTTATAATTAAAATGTAGACTTTAAGCTTGTGGCAAGTGGTAGGTATTCCACCAATAATTCCTTTTGTGGCCCCACCTAAGCCCTGAGCAATGGCATTCCTGAAACTCCATTTCCTTCCACTTTCTTTCATTCACCTTTTTAGATTTGCGAAGATTCCAGAGTCGGATCCCAAGCTGCATGCACTCTGCAGATGCAGTCATGTCTGAAGAGATACAGAAGACCTCCCAAAGATGAACTAACACGAAATGCTAGAGAGGTCATGGGAAGTAATTTTCTTTAAGATGCCTGGCATGCCTACAAACTTTATTTCAATGACCAGCTTCAGAATAAGATGAGAGAGAGATCATGGCAAAGCTGGTCTGATAAGGTGGCATTGCTCCAAGTATGCCATAGCATGCTATGTCCCATATCTAGCTCTGGGTTGAATTGAGGCTGTGACACACATGAGGCCACAGCCTCCACATCTCAGTGAGCCATGGAACACAGCCACAGAACAGAGACAAGTGGGTCATAAACAAGAGTTGGGGGTGCTGTCTTCACTTGACCAAACAACAGTGAGGGCACGATGGAGAACACAGTAAAGGCTCTGAGTCACATACTGGAGTTTGGTTGCTCCAAAAGTCATTTCCAATGTCCTTTCCTGTCCTCTACTGGGGGCTGGAAAACTCACACACTCACTTTTCCAGATGCTCTTACAGACAGAGGTTGCCGGGTGAGCTAGTCTGGACAACGAGATAGAAGTGGAAGCCATTAGATTGGGCTATCAGTGAAGTTTTTGAAAAAAGGCAACTTTAGCTGGAATGCTTCCTTCAGCACTTTGCCCTTCGTTCTTTTTCCTTCCTTCTCAGAATCAGCCCTGGACACCTATGTCTAGACTTCTTTTTGAATGGATAAACAAACACCTATTTTGTTTAAGCCTCTTTAGTATGATTTTCTGCTATTTGCCACTGAATGCATTTCTAACTCATGAAAGCTCTCAGAAACCTGAGTGTTTGCTCATGAGCACTGGGGTGGTGTTGGTATTAGCTGGACTAGCACACTTTGGGAGAGTGGGAGCCAGAGATTCAGGAGGAAACACTAGAAGTAGTAGAGGGGAGAACTGAAGGAGGCCAAGTGGTAGCCAGCAGAAGGGCCATAATTAGAAACTTTAGTAGGTTTAGGAGGGATGGAGTTCCTAATTTTGGCAAGCGGAGTGGGAGGCTGAACCAGAGATTTACACACTGGGTTTTTGTTGTTGTTGGGATTCATTTGTACTCATCAGCTGGTATAGCCTGAGGAAACGTGGGTTGCAAAGTTTTTAGTGTTCACATTTATGAATTTTAATGTATCAATTAGCTTTTTTTTTTTCAGATGGAGTCTCGCTCTGTCGACCAGGCTGTACTGCAGTGGCACAATCCCAGCTCACTGCAAACTCTACCTCCCGGGTTCAAGCGATTCTTCTGCCTCAGCCTCCCAAGTAGCTGGGACTATAGGCATGTGCCACCATGCCTGGCAAATTTGTATTTTTAGTAGAGAAGGAGTTTCACCATGTTGGCCAGGTTGGTCTCAAACTCCTGACCTCAGGTGATCTGCCCACCTCAGCCTCCCAAAGTACTGGGATTATAGTTGTGAGCCACCGCATCCGGCCAGCTCATTTCTTTACAAGAATCCACTATGTGCTTAACAGTTCACTAGATCAGGGTTTGGCAAACTTTTTCTATAAAAGACTAGATAGTAAATATTTTGGGCTCTGCTGGCCATTCAGTCTCTGCCTCAACCACTCAACGCTGTCATTGTTGCGTGAAAGCAACTACAGACAATATCTACAGAAAGAAGGATGGCTGTGTTCCAATAAAAGGTTACAAAAACAGTCCGCAGCCTGGATTTGGTGTGAGAACTATTTGCCAACCCTTTGCTCCAGATCTTATAGTGGCACCACCACCACCAACAAAAAAGTTAGGGTTGGGTGTGGTGGCTCACACCTGTAATCTCAGCACTTTGGGAAGCTGAGGTAGGAATATCGCTTGAGACTAGGAGTTTGAGACCAGCAACATAGTGAGACCTCATCTCTAAAAAATAAAAATAAAACATTAGCTGGGTGTGGTGGTGCTCACCTGCAGACCCGGCTACTCAAGAGGCTGGCAAAGGATTTGAGAACTATGATCACACCACTGCATTTCAGTCTTGGTAACAGAGTGAGACTCTCTCAAAAAAAAAAAAAAAAAAAGTTAGGTTTTTGTTTCAAGTTGGGTGTACAGTTGACTCTTGAACAACATGGGTTTTAACCACAAAGGCCTACTTATATATGGAGTTTTTTCAATAAATAAAGTTGGCCCTCCTTATCAGTGAGTTCCACATCCACAACCAAACATTGTGGATGGAAAATACAGTATTTGTGGGATCTGAAATCTGCGTATAGATACTTTATGCACTTAAGTCCTACCTTGGGACTTGAGTATGTGCATATTTTGGTATCTTTGGGCAGTTCTGGAACCAATCCTTTATGAACACTAAGGGACGGCTGTGTATATCCCTTTAAATCATGTTTACATTGTTCCTTTCACAGCAAAATTCCTTTGTTGCCACATAGTTTTTCTTAGGATTTTCCCAGTAGAAGTTGGATGATATGGTGCAGTTGGCTTTCTGATGCAAGATCCTCCCACAGCAGTGTTTCCAGAAGTGTGTTCTATAGAACACTAGTTCCATGGGATATCTCATGGGAAAAAAAAGAAAAAAAATGGGTAAGCACATTTGGAAAACAACGGGTTTAAAATGTTAAATTAGGCCAGGTACAGTGGCTTATGCCTGTAATCCCAGCACTTTGGGAGGTCAAGGTGGGCAGATCATGAGGTCAAGATTTCAAGACCAGCATGTCCAACATGGTGAAACCCCGTCTCTACTAATAATACAAAAATTAGCCAGGTGTGTGGTGCATGCCTGTAATCCCAGCTACTTGGGAGGCTGAGACAGGAGAATCATTTGAACCTGGGAGACGGAGGTTGCAGTGAGCTGAGATTGTGCCACTGCACTTCAGCCTGGGCAACAGAGCAAGACTCCATCTAAAAAAAAAAATAGTTAAACCAATATCTCTATCTCTCTATCTCATATGTTACAACATTTATTCAGTTGCCCAATCTAGAAATTTGTGAGTTTATTTCTCTCTTATGTCTGATCCATCTCCAAGTGCTATTGATTCCATCTCTTAAGCATTTCTTCATTTGTCCCTCTCTCTGTATCCCTATTCCCCCAAGTATCCCTATTTCAGGTTCTGGCTTCCCTTCACATTCAATCTTTTCTGTCCTCAAACCCAAGCTGCCAGAATCCTGTGTCAAACATGAAAATCTAGGCTGGGCATGATAGTGAGCACCTGTGGTTGCAGCTACTTGGGTGGCTAAGGTGAGAGCATTGCTTGAGCCTGGGAATTTGAGGCTGCAGTGAGCTATGGTTGTGCCTCTGGGCTCCAGCTTGGGTGACAGAGCAAGACCCTGTCTCTTAAAAAAGCATGCAAATTTAACCTTGGCACTCCCCTACTTTCAACCCATCAATGACTCCTTTCTGGCCAGGGCAGCATTTTTCTACCTGGGGATCACTGGGATGTTAGATGTGCCACAGGAAAATTCTGCATGAAACTTTGGATAAACACATTTAGACAGAGTTCTTTACCTCTCGGACCTCTTAACACATGAATGTACATTTTAGCTGCATTTTTTTTTTCCTGCTCCTCACGGAGCAGAGCTACCCCACAGGCAGTGTGCCCAGAGTAGCCCCATTCTGGCTCTTTAAGAGAGGATACCAGATGCAGCATTTCTCAAACCCAACTGAACATGCAGAATTCCTTTTTCATGGGGCACTGTGAGGGATTAGCATTTCAATGCAAACTCTTTGAGAAACACTACCTTGTATATATTGCAAAGAGTTCCAATTAATGGGGATTCACTCAACTCTATCTCCCCAATGTAAGAATCAGAGGGTCTGCTTTGATGTTGCCTACTGTACTTTTCTTGGCTAGATTGTCTACTTTTTCCTTATTAAGCAGCCTGGATAAGTGCAAAACAATATTAGAGGTTTGGGAATCAAAGAGGTTAGCCTTAGAATTGCAACCATTCACTAAATGTAAGAACTTAGGTAAGTTTCTTCAGTTTCTTTGAGTCTCTTACTTTGTCATTAAATTCAGTGTAAAACTTGCCTCATATGTTTACCTGAGTAAATGATACACCATATATAAGGTGGAAAGCTGAGTGTCTGGCATATAGAAAGTGCTCAATAAATGTCATTTCTGCTATGTTTGGACTTTCAGGGGAGCTCAGCTTGAATGCCATGGAGCCAAAGTCTGTGTGTTTGGCTCAGCCCCTAGGTGAATAATAACTGAGTCTCTGTGTACAAGGAAGGATCTTGACAAAATATCCCATGCCACTTAAAGAGAGTATTGTCCATGCTGTGCCATTAGGAACTAAAGTGTGTTTTAAATGGCATTCTTTATTTGTCTGTTCAGACTGACAACTCATTTGTCTGATCTGGTGATTTCATCTGCTTTCCTGTGTCTACGGCAGTACCGATCATGCTTTTATGCCAAAGCCTCCACCTCTGCATTTGTTAATAATTGCACTTTGTTTGCGTTTTGCATTAAATAATGTGAACATACCTTGTCCTCACTTTGTGTGAAAATGTTTTCCTCTCATTAACAAAACTTTTCCTGAATTTATTAACAAAACAAGTGGTAGTTTTGTTTGTTAATAAATAATAGTCTGAACTTTGGAGATGTATTATTCACTAGTTTTTATTTTTAAATTTTTAATTAAAGATATTTAGACAAAGCACCTTACAATTTTTAAGGAAGATATGAACGAAGTGTGATGTATTTGCAAATGGGCATCAAATATTTATTGAAGAGACGTAAAGTTTTCTTAAACATTAATGCCTTAAAATAATCTGGAAAAAATACTTAATAAAATATGTGGTGAACAGAGGAAGAAACTAGATACGGCAACTCCTAGAAACAATTTAAAAATGGGAAATTTCAGCTTTCACTGCTCTGTTATGCTCCATAGTCTCAGTAGATGGCACCCTTCCCCTACCTTCAGAGCTTTTATTTACACTAAGGTGTAAAGGGCTGATAATCCATTACAATAGTTACTAAATTCTCTTTGGGAATTAGCTAATTAATTGCAGCCCTGTACAGCACCTACAGTACCTTGCACAAACAAGGAATTGCATGGGCAGGTCAATATTTCAACTACAGTAAAGAAGTTTACTCCTGTATTTTACTTTAGTGTTTGCAAAATTTGATTCTTTCTTCTATCCCTTGATGACTTGCAGCCACATTCCTACACATTCTCTTCTTTCTAACATGCTGACTTACTAGATCTCTTACTCTAGGCAGATGACCCATCTACTATTTTATCAAGAAGATCAAGCCTTCACTTTTTCATTCAGTCATTCATTAGGTTGGTGCAAAAGAAATTGCAGTTTTTGCTATTAAAAGTAATGGCAGAATAATAATAATAATCAACAATCATTCAATCAGTACTACTGTATGCTAGGCTCTGTTAAGCTCCAAGGATGTAAAGATGCATGAGTTATGGTCTTTGCCTTTAAAGAGCTCTGAACTTGTTTGGAGGAAACAGAAACATAACTATTAGATTATTAAGAAGATACCATTCTCGGCCAGGCGTGGTGACTAATGTCTGTAATCCCAGCACTTTAGGAGGCTGAGGCGGGTGGATTACAAGGTCAGGAGTTCAAGACCAGCTTGACCAACATGGTGAAACCCCATCTCTACTAAAAATACAAAAAATTCAAAAAATTAGCCGGCTGTGGTGGCGCACACCTCTAATCCCAGCACTCAGGAGGCTGAGGCAGGAGAATCACTTGAACCCAGGAGGTGGAAGTTGCAGTGAGCCGAGATAGCGCCACTGCACTCCAGCTTGTTCAACAGAGCAAGACTTCGTCTAAAAAAAAAAAATAAAAGAAGATACCATTCTGTCCACAGTTTGCTGAGTTTCTTTGATATTTTATTATAATTAAATACTTTTTCTGCATATATTGAGACAACCATAATTACTTTAAATTTGCTTTCCTAGAAACTTTAAGTTAGTTTTGATTGATTCTTCTTCCTCCTCCTCTTCCTCTCCTCCTCCTCCTCCTCCTCCTCCTA
>NW_012114777.1:929738-940053 GCF_000951035.1 Colobus angolensis palliatus | reverse complement strand
CTTCTTCTTCTTCTTCTTCTTCTTCTTCTTCTTCTTCTTCTTCTTCTTCTTCTTCTTCTTCTTCTTCTTCTTCCTCTTCTTCTTCTTTCTTAATGTATTGCTGGATGCAGTTTACCATCATTTTATTTAGGATTTTTGCATCTATGCTAATCAGTGATAATGGCCTATAATTTTCCTTTTTCAGAATGTACTCCTCAGTTTTGTTATGAAAGTTATGTTAACCTCAAGAAATGAGTTGTGGAATCTTCTTTTCTTTTATATTTCTTAAATGATTAGTCAAACTCACCTGTAAAACCATGTGT
Organism: Colobus angolensis palliatus; assembly: GCF_000951035.1. Taxonomy (NCBI): domain Eukaryota; kingdom Metazoa; phylum Chordata; class Mammalia; order Primates; family Cercopithecidae; genus Colobus; species Colobus angolensis. The sequence continues at coordinate 939,751 of NW_012114777.1, read as the reverse complement.
GCCTAATGTTTGCTTTATGGGAAAATTTTTAGCTATTTTTCCTTAAGGGTTATAGGTACATTTAAGGTTTCTATTTCATCTTGAAGTACTGTTTGGCAGGTTATATTCTCCTAATCGTTTGGCTCTCTCATCTAAGTCTTCAAGTTTATTGACATAAGGTTGCTCAAAATATTCTCTGAGTAATTTTTAAGTCTTTGCAGGATCTGGCAGTTACATTCCACTTTTTATTAGATTTTCTGAATAACCAACTCCTGATATTTTTTATCCTCTCAATTTTATTTGTTTTCTATTTCTTGAATTTCTGCTCTTATCCTTATAATTTTCTCCCTTTTGCTGTTTTTATGTTTATTCTATAAATTATTTTCTAACTTGGTAAGTTAGATTATCTTATTAATTTTTATTTAACCTTCTCTTTTCTATTATAATTACAGGTGTCTATGCATTTCCATCCAGGACTTTCTTTGGATACATATATAGGTTGCAATCTTTATATTTCCATTAATGTTCAGGTATAGGTGGTTTACTATTCCTATTACAATTGTCTTTGACCAACATATTATTTATAAATATGATTTGTAATTTTCAAACAAAGTTTTCCCTGCAATCTTTTTTGTTATTATCTCTATCTTAATTACCTTGGGTTTGAGAATATGATTTGTATCAGACCCAGTCTTTTGAAATACATTGAATCTTAAATTTATGGTCTAGTGGAAAATTTTCAGAAATGTCTCATGATACTCAAAATGAATCTATGTTCCCCAGCCTGTAAGGTAAGCCCCAATAATCCCCAACTCCTGTGTTCATACCCTTGTGTAATCTTTTCCCCTTAAGTGTGAGCTGGACTTAGTGACTCACTTCTATGAGTATGAGTGTGGCAATATGGCAAAACAGCACATCATTTTAATATTAGGTCATGAATAGGCTGAGGGACTTCTGCTTCTGGCAAGACAATGTGAAGAACTCTGTAGAGCAACTTTCCAGTGGAACGAATGGAAATTATGATAAAAACTCTAACTAAAGTCTCTAAAAATGATCCTAAGGGTATACTACAAGTGAAGAAACATTTATCCAATAAAAAGCACTAAAACGTGCTGAGAACAGTGAGAGTCTGTACCATTTGAAGCATGACCCCTCCCGCCCCGCTGCATCTGCCACCTCAGCTCAGCAGGTCTCTCTCCAGCCTATCGAGGAGATAAAATAGAGAATGGAAAACAGAGACAAACAATGAGACCAAAAATTGGATCTTTGAAACTGTCAACAAAATTGACAAACTGTTAGCTAAATTAACCAGGAAGAAAAAAGAGAAGCCTCAAATAATAAAATCAGAGAGGAAACAGGGGACATTACTACCAACTTTATAGAAATTGAAAGATTTATAAAGAAATGCTATAAACAATTGTGTGCCCATAAAGTAGACAGCTTAGTTGAAATAAATACATTCCTAGAAAGACACAAACTACTGAAACTGAATCAAGAAGAAATAGTGAATAGACTTATACAAAATAATAAAATTGAATTAGTAATCAAGAACTTCCATGAAAAAAAGCCCAGGCCCAGATGGCTTTACTGGTAGATTCTAATAAACACTTAAAGAAGAATTAATAAAAATTATTCATACATTCTTCCAAAAAATAGAGGGGAAGAAAGTACTTCCCAACTCATTTTATGGGACCAATATTTCTTGATACCCAAACCAAAAATATCATAAGAAAAGAAAACTATAAACCGATATCTCTTATTAATATAAATGCAAAAATACTTAGTAAAATACTAGCAAACTAAATACAGAAACATATAAAAAGAATTACACACCATGACCAAGTGGAGTTTATGCCAGAAATGCATGATTGTTTAAACATGAATATCAGCAAGTATATGTCCCCTATCAATAGAATAAAAAACAAAAAACCCATATGAGCATTTTAATAGAATACTGAAAAGCATGTTACAATATTACAGTATATGACAACTTTATGTGTGTGCATATGCTCAAATAAAATTTAATGACACAAATCATTTTTGCTAAATCCAGTCTTTCTCTTTCTCCCCTAGGGGCATCCAATCTCAGCATAGAAGGTAGAATAAGATGGAATCACAGAGCTAGAGTGCGCCTCAATAATACATACTTCACATACATGTTCACTTACTGCATCAGGTTTTTCTCAACCCCAAATACTACTTTAGGTATTCGGCTGCCAAGGGAAGTGAAGGTTTGAGTCTGAATAGACTCCAGAATGGATTGTGCAAAACCTCAGGCCTCCCTCCTTTCTCTGGAAGTTCCAACTGTGGAAGAAATGAAGATGGAACTTCTCAAGAATCAACAGCTTCTAGCATGAATCCCCTGGATATCCCCCAAGTATCCCTTCCCCTTTGGTCATGATTACAACTGGGATAACAATCATGACAGATCGGCTAGGTGTCTGTCAGAGGTATAGAGTAAGGTAGGTGGACTTGGATGAGGATAGCTGAAGCTGTGTGGGCTGAGGGTCTGTGGCATTGAGGTACTGGGTAAGCGGGACTCTGTTTTCATTCTGACCTAGAGTCAATAAGTGCTCATGGAGGAAGCCAGAGCCCTGACTCTGTACTATAGAGAAAGGGCCAAGTCATTGAGTGCACCACTCCTTGACCCAGAGGTAGAAAGAATTTACTCTGGAAAGATTTGGTAGAGCTCCAAGAACAAGCAAGTTACATGTGGACAAAAGGAGGAAGAGATATCACAGTAATGAATAAATTCAAACAAAGCTGGAGGATAAGACCCCAGAACTGAATACGCTCTGAGAAAGGCCTGGGCAGAGGCACCGAAGGAAGCACGTCAGGGAAGATACACTCATTGCAGCATAGGAAATTTGTAGTAGTTGGGAAACGAGGGGAGGAGGGCCTGACTGCATCCCTAATTTCACAGGGCGAGAAAGAGGAAGATGACTAGGATATTGCACAGAGGACCCGACACTGAATTGTGGGAGCTAGAGGTTGCTTGGGGCAAAGTAAAAAGGCTTCTGACCCTTTCAAAAGGTGGTTGGCCAAGAGCATGATTAGGGACTCCTGTCATGGATATACTAGAGGTCCTCGGGTGCCTTGAGGCCTGAATGGGTCAGCAGCTCCCCATCCTAAAGAGCAAACGCAGACATCACTGGACCCTGGAAATCTGTAGCATGTGGACCACAGAGACTCGGCTCCCACGCACCAGAACTGCCACCTCCCAGTAGCATCTGCCACTGGAGACCACAGTGTCTGCCAGCACCACTGCCCACTCCCAGAAGCACTCCATATCCAGGGCCACCTTGGTGGACCCCAGTCCCATCAAGCCATATTTGACACCTGTATCCCTTCTGAAGCATGCCAGGCTGCTGTTGGCAGCTTTTCCTTCCAGTTTGAAAGGATGCCTCTCCAGGCCTCTGTGGTGGCACCCCAGCCTCCCCAACTTCCTTTGGCTCCACAGCAACAGCACAAAGAACTGTGTGAAGGACAGTGCTGCCCTGCGGCATAGATGAACCTACAACATTTTATGATAAAATGCTCAACAAACTCAGAAAAGATGGAAATTTTCTTAACCTGATAAAGAGCATCTACAAACATCTCACTGTTAACATTGTACTTAATGGCGAAAGAATAGATGGTTTCCTCTGAGATTAGGAACAAGACAAGGATGCACACTCCTACTGCTTCTGTTAAGCATTGTACTAAAGGTTCTATCACGGACAATTAAGCAAGAAAATGGAATAAAAGTCACTAAAAAACGATCAGAACTAATTTATAAATGAGCTCAGCAAGGTTGCAGTATAGAAGCTGAGCATATAAAAATCAATTGTATTTCTATACACTAGCAATGAACAATCTAAAAATGAATTTAAGAAAAAATTTACAATAGCATAAAAATAAATACTTAGGAACAGAGTTAACAAAAGAGTGCCACACTTGTACTAGGAAAGCTGCAAAATATTGTAGAAAAGAATTAAACTTCTTTATTTTCTTATAATTTCTCTATCTTATGTTAACAATGTAATATAGTTAAGATGGAAATACATCTCAAGTTGATCTATAGATTCAATGCAATCCCTGTCAGAAACCCAATTGCATTTTTTTTTTTTTTTTGGTAGAGACCGAGATCTTACTATGTTGCCTGGGCTAGTCTTGAACTCCTGGACTCAAGTGATCCTCTCACCTTAACCTCCTGAGTAGCTAGGATTACAGTAGTCCGCCACTAATTTCGGCTCTTTACTTGCATTCTTTGTAGAAATGGACAAGCTGATACTAAAATCCATATGAAAACTCAATGGATCCAGAATTGCCAAAACAATCCTAAAAGGTGGAACAAATTTGGAAGATGCACAATTTTCAATTTCAAAATTTACTAAAAAGCTAATCAAGACAATGTAGTAATAGTACAAGGATAGACATATCTATTATCGAAATAACTGGGAGTCCCGAAATAAACCCATATATTTATGGTCAATTAATTTTGGACAAGGATGCTAAGACCATACAATGGGGGAAAGAATAATCATTTCAGTAAATGTTGTGACAACCGGATATCCAAATGCAAAAAAATGAAGTTGGACCTTTATCTCATACCAAATACAAAAACTAACTCAAAATGGATGAAAGACTTAAATGTAAGAGCTAAAAGTATAAAACTCTTAAAAGAAAACATAGGAGTAAATCTTTGTGTCCTTGGAGTAGGCAAAGTATTTTTATATATGACATCAAAAACACAAACAACAAAAGAAAAACTAATTAAACGTCACCAAAATTTAAAAGCTTTTGCATTTCAAAGGACATTATTAATAAAGTGAGAAGACAACTCACAAAATGGGAGAAAGTATTTGCAAATCATGTATCTGATAAGGAACTTCCATTTAGATTATATAGAGAACTTCTTCCTCTTTATGGACTAGCTCTGAAAAAAATCTCTTATAATTCAATAATAACAAGAAAAATAATAATCTAATTAAAACATGGTAAAGGATCTGAAAAATGTCTATTTTTCCAAAGAAGACTACACAAATGGCCATAGGCATGTGAAAACATGTTCAACATTATTAGTCATCATGAAAATGCAAATAAAAACCACAATGAAATACCACTTCACACCCACTAGGGTAGCTATAATAAAAAAGTCAGATAATAAGTGCCGGTTAGGATGTGGAGAAATTGAAACACTAATACATTGTTGATGGAAATGTAAAATGATACAGCTGCTTTGAAAAAGAGTCTGGCATTTCCTCAAATGATTAAACATAGAGTTACAATTCAACACAGAAATTCTATTATATCTACATACCCGGATAGAGAAAAAATAACATATGTTCACATAAAAGCTTGTACCTGAATGTTCATAGCAGCAGTATTCATAATAGCTAAAAAGCGGAAACAACTGAAAGTCCGTCAGTTGATGAATGGATAATCAAAACGTGGAATATTGTGTAGCCTTAAAATGAAATGAAGTGTTGATACATACTACAACATATATGAACCTTAAAAACATTATACTAAGGGAAAGAAGCCAGTCACAAATGACTGAGCATTATATGATTCCATTTATATGAAAATGTCCAGAATAGGAAAATCTACAGAGACAGAAAGTAGATTGGTTATTGTCTAGGAAAGAGGAAGAGGGACGGGCTAACGGGATGGCAATGAAAGGGTGTGTGGGATACCTTTCTGGGGTAATGAAAATGTTCTGACATTGGTTGTGGTAATTATTGCACAACTCTGTGAATAGTGAATATACTAAAAACCATTAAATGATACACTTAAATGGGTGACTGGAATGGTATGTGAACTATATATCACTAAAGCTACTACCAAGAAAAGAAAAAAAAAGGTCTGTCGCTTCCATCTTGGATGCTCTCACTTGTTCTCACCCACTTCCTGCCTTTTTTAGACTGCTTAGTCTGGGGAAAGCAAGCTGCTAGGCTACAAGAGGCCCATATGGTGAGGAAGCGAAGTCTCTGGCCTACCAAAGTTCTAACAACCCTGTGAATGAGCAGATCCTCCCCAGTTGAGCCTTCAGATGAAATTACTCACCCAGTTAAGTTGCTTCTGGATTCTTGACCCATACAAACTGTGAGATAAGAAATGTTTGTTATTTTAAGCTGTTAAATTTGGGGATAATTTGTTACACAGCAATAGATAACTAATATACCACTTGTTGGTTGCAATGCTTTAGAAACAACCAGTAGATTAAGCTTATTTATTTTTTCTTCAGGACTACTGATTACTACTCATTGATTTTTGTTTCCTTAAGGAATTAATTATCGAACGGGGTATGTTAAAATCTATTATGATTATAAATTTGTATATTGCTCCTTTTAGCTCTGTTAATTACAACTTTATTAGCTTTACCTATTTTGAGAATACATCACTAAGTAAATACAAGGATTAGCCTAGCAATTTCTCCATTTACTCTGTGGTTTCCCAGTTCATATTGAAAAGGCAGGAGAAATTATTGATTCTTTCTCTTTCTAAACTAGTTTTCAAGATTATAATTTCTTCTACATCATTCTTCGGAGGATAACACATCTGTTCAAAACAATGTTATCATGAACTCATGGATTTAAACTATTGATGAATTATTAATTGATAAATTATTGATGAATTTGAGCTTTTCAAAGCTCAAATGCAATCTGGCCAGTGAGAGCCTCTTCAAGTTGTCTCCCAAGTCCTTTGACACAACTCTAGCAGTCTTTAATAAATAGCTTCCCCACTATCTGGTATTAACTTTTCCAGGCACATCTTGTGTATTTCATATTCCAGTCTTGCAATCAGCTCCAAGAAACCCTTGTTTCATTTAGTAACTAGGTGAATGGTATTTTAAGACCACATTCTGGGGACCTGAAATATTCATTGCTATTGGGCTACTTTTTCTAGGCCTCACACACACATTCAAATAGGATTAGAAAATATTTCTAGAAATTTCTTCTTCGTTATATCTGCATGTCCTTTCTTCATAATCAGAATCCCAGTTCTAAGGGACACAGAAGATTATAGAATTGAAATGATAATTACTCATTCTTTTCAAATCACATGTTACACACACAAGCTTTAGAGTAATAATATTACCAGTCTCAATATACCTACTGACAAGAGTGAACATTTTTGTTGTATGCTCTTCCCATTTCCCCTTATTTTTATACTTATACAATATGTAAATTGAGAAAACAAACATTACAAACCCGACTTTTTCCCTTTTAACTCCTCCTTAATCTTAGTTCTAATAGTAATTATATTTCTAATGCTTACCACCAATCCTTTTTTTTCCTTGAGACAGAGTGTTGCTCTGTCACCCAGGCTGGAGTACAGTGGCACCATCTTGTATCTCAGCCTCCCAAGTAGATGGGACCACAGGCGCACACCACCATGCCTGGCTAATTTTTGTATTTTTAGTAGAGGCGGGGGTCTCACAATGTTGGCCATGCTGGTCTCGAACTCCTAGCCTCGACTGATCCTCCCATCTCGGGAGGAGTGCTAGGATTATAGGAGTGAGTGCTAGGATTATAGGAGTGAGTCACTGTGCCTGGCCTGACAAATCCTTATGTTGTTGTCTGCAAGGGCTTGGCCATCTACAATTGTTAGAGGGTACTTGGTTCACACAAGACCTCCCTCACTTCTGACACCAACTGCAAGTGTGGAAGAGTTTTCCAAACCACACTCATGTTTAATGATTTGGTATAAGGGCCCATAAAACTCACTAAAGCTATTATACTCACAATTATCATTTATTATAGGGAAATAATATAGATTAAAGTCACCCAAGAGAAGAAGCACATGGGGTGGAATCTGTGGAAGTAACAAAAATGGAGCTCCCATTGGCCTCTCTTCATGGTGTCAGGATGTGTTACTTTTCTGGCATTCATGTGTGACAAGATGTGGTTTTGTCAGCTAGGAAGGCTCACCCAACCTTGGTGTTCAGAGTGCTTATCGGTGCTCCACCACGAGGGTATCACTGATGGATTGCCCATGTGATTGATCTCCAGTTCAACTGATATCAGATGACTCAAAGCCCTTACCTTAAATCACATTGTTGTTCTTTCTAGAGTGGCCAGCTCCTACCCTAAGTTTAGGGATGACCCACCCTCTAAGTCATATTGCTAGACAATCCAGTGTGACCCCTTCCCCTCAGGCAAACAGAGATACTACCATCAGGCATGATAGCCGATGGCCTAGAGATTACTTCCCAGAATGTGAGGGCAAGGACCAGACCTCTTTTTGGGCAAGACTAAATTCTTTACTACACAGTTTTTAATAACCTTTTTTTTTTTTTTGGCTTGTCTGAAGCTTGTGTTCTTTTCTCTTTTTTTGTTTTTTTTTCAAGACCGAATCTTGCTGTATTGCCCAGGCTGGAGTGCAGTGGTGGGATCTCAGTTCACTGTAGCCTCTGCCTCCTGGGTTCAAGCGATTCCAGTGCCTCAGCCTCCCGAGTAGCTAGGACTACAGGTACATGCCACCACAACTATCTAAGTTTTGTATTTTTAGTAGAGACAGGGTTTCTCCATGTTGGCCAGGCTGGTCTTGAACTCCTGACCTCAAGTGATCTGCCTGCCTCGGCCTCCCAAAGTGCTGGGATTACAGGCATGAGCCACCACGCCTGGACTGAAGCTTGTACTCTAGTAGATTCCACAAGAAGGATTCCTAGGAACAGTATTCCCTGAGAATGTTGATTACATGTTTATCTGTGCTTTATATACTTAATATTCTTCTCAATACAAAAATCCTTGGCTCACACTTTCTTTCCTTCAGTATCTTGAATATGTTACATAATTACTTCCTGCATAAATGTTGCTGTAGAAAAATCTAGAGATAATTAATTTTTGTTCCTGTATAAGTTACTTGATATTTTTGTCTAGATATTCAAATATATTTTTTAGTTTTCTGAAAGCCCAGCATTTTTTTTTCTGGAATAATTATTGGTGTCAAGTGTTCTGGGTAAATATTATCAGGTATATGGCATGCTATTTCAACATACATTTTCAAATCTAATTTATATTTCAGGAAAGTTTTCTAGAATTTTGGTTTAAATATTCTGCTCCTTTGTTTTGGTTTTCTTCACAGTCTCCTTTCATGTAATATGTTGAATCTTCTTTCATGTAATATGTTGAATCTTCTTTGCCTATCTTCAGTATTAGTCTCAATTTCTCTCAAATCCCTTTTTTCATTTATTTACTTTTAAAATTGACATATAACTTTTATATAACTAACCCACTTAAAGTGGACAGGTCAATGGTTTTTAGTATATTCAGAGTTGTGCTACCATCACCACAATCAATTTTAGAACATTTTAATAGCCCCATACCATAGGTATCCATACCCATAAGTAATCATACCCGTTTTCCCCCAACTCTCTTAGTCCACAGCAATCAGTAACTTTTCTCTCTATGAGTTTGCCTAGTCTGACCATTTAATGTAAGTGGAATAATACAATATGTGGGCATTTGTGACTGGCTTCTATCGTGACATGCACTTATTTATTTTTATTGCTGAATAATGTTTCATTGGGTATGCTATTTTTTATTTATCCATCCATCAGTTGATATACATTTATGATGTTTCCACTTTTTGGTTATGATGAATATGCTGTTATAAATACTTATGTAAAATTTTTCATTTAGCTTTGATTTTTATCATTTCCCCCTTTTAACTATCTACTTCTTTTAAGGTATTACCTGCTGTGCTCTTGTGTTACTTCTAGCTTAATCTTCACTTCTGAAATCAGTTTTCCTTTTATATCGGATTCTTTCCTTAGTTATGTCAACTTATTTCTGACTTTTCCTGGTTCTAGTTTCTGGATCATGTTCCTTCTTGTATTATTTTCTTTTTCTTTTTCTTTTTTTTTTTTTTGAGATAAGAGTCTCATGCTGTCACCCAGGCTAGAGTACAGTGGCATGATCTCGGTTCACTGCAACCTCTGCCTCCCAGCTTCAAGCAATCCTCCTGCCTCAGCCTCCTGAGTAGCTGGGACTACAGGCATGCACCACCACACCTGGCTAATTTTTGTATTTTTAGTAGAGCAGGGT
>NW_012114777.1:920623-927077 GCF_000951035.1 Colobus angolensis palliatus | reverse complement strand
AGTGTACCTGTCTGATTCTTACTTTGGAAGCTTCCTCTCAGGGGCGTACTCCACCCTGTGAGGTGTGGGGTGTCAGACTGCCCCTAGTGGGGGATGTCTCCCAGTTAGGCTACTCAGGGGTCAGGGACCCACTTGGGCAGGCAGTCTGTCCGTTCTCAGATCTCAACCTCCATGTTGGGAGATCCACTGCTCTCTTCAAAGCTGTCAGAGTTGTTTGCATCTGCACAGGTTGCTGCTGCTTTTTTTGTTGTTGGTATTTAGCTGTGCCCTGTCCCCAGAGGTGGAGTCTACAGAGACAGGCAGGTTTCCTTGAGCTGCTGTGAGCTCCACCCAGTTCAAGCTTCCCAGCGGCTTTGTTTACCTCCTTAAGCCTCAGCAATGGCGGGCAGCCCTCCCCCAGCCTCGCTGCTGCCCTGCGGTTAGATCGGGGCAGACTGCTGTGTTAGCAAGGAGGGAGGCTCCGGGGGCTTGGGACCCTCCCGGCCAGGTGTGGGATATATTCTCCTGGTGTCCCTGTTTGCTTAAAGCGCAGTATTGGGGTGGGAGTTATCCGATTTTCCAGGTGTTGTGTGTCTCAGTTCCCCTGGCTAGGAAAAGGGATTCCCTTCCCCCTTGTACTTCCCAGGTGAGGCGATGCCTCGCCCTGCTTCAGCTCTCACTGGTTGGGCTGCAGCAGCTGACCAGCACCGATTGTCCGGCACTCCCTAGTGAGATGACCCCAGTACCTCAGTTGAAAATGCAGAAATCACCAGTCTTCTGTGTCGCTCACGCTGGGAGTTGGAGACTGGAGCTGTTCCTATTCGGTGATCTTGCTCCACCCCAGGTGGGTCTGTTTAAGAAGGCAATTAAATATGTGGATGTGGAGTTAAATAAAAGACATATATTTTGGGCTCATTACCAATTAAATCATGATTGTGGCCATGAGATCACCCAGAAATAATGTGTTTAGTGAGGGGGTTGAAGATGGAACACAGAAAACTGTAACGTATAGTAGAAGAATGAAACCGGCACAGAAGACAGGAGGAGCTGCCAGAAAGGTGGGAATTGAGTCAAGAAAGCGATGTGTTAAGGAGCTATCAAGAGATGGCTGAATCAGGTGAGCAGTCAAGCACTGGGCATTTACACAGGCTACAGAAGAAACACTTCACACCCAGCAGAGGAAAAGCCTAGACTAAAGAAGGAGCACAAGGACCATCAAAAGACAAACGACACCCTCAAAAAATGTTTTAGACTCTGGTAAACGAAAGTTTCCTTGACTGTGTTTGTATATAACCCATCAGTCTGTCGTTTTCAGCGGCTCTCTACGTGTGCTTCAGACTTGTGTACCCCTTGACTACATCTCCTCAGAATGTATTTTGGATGGTTGCTAAGTGATTTTTTTTCTCACACCACTTCTGACACCAAATGAAAGGTTTCTCTCCTTCTGACACCAAATGTGCTGTGTCTTTTCAAAGTCCACTTCTTCAAATTTCTGACACCAATGAGGTATCCTACGATTGAATTCAATCCTGACACTATCTGCCTAGAATTAGCATCAGATCACACAAAGTAAAGGGCTTGGTCCCAAAAGATTGCCCCCACTTCAGATGCCAATTGCAATTTTTTGGCTATATGTACTGCTGACTGATCAGCTATAAATTGGAAATTCCCTTGACCCACTCCCCAGGTTTGATAATTTGCTGGAATGGCTCACAGAACTCAGGAAGGCACTTGTCTTATGTTTACTGGCTTGCTGTAAAGGATACAAGTGAACAGCCAGATAGCAAGGTATATGGGGCAAGGTCCAGAAGGGTCTCTAGTATAGGAGCTTCTGTCCCCATGGAACTGGGGTACCCCACCCTCTCTGTACCTCAATGTGTATACCAACTCAGATGCTCTCTGGACCCTGTTGTTCAGGGGTTTTTGTGGAGGTTTTATTATGTAGGCATGATTGATTAAATCATTGACTATTGATGACGGACTTAGTCTCCAGTGCCTCTTCCTTTTCTCCCAGGAGGTTCGGAGGCAGAGCTGAAAGTTCCAACCCTCTAATCACATGGTTGCTTCCTTGGGCAACCAGCCCCATCCTGAAGCTATCTAGGAGTCTCCAGAAACAAAGATCAAATATTATTTATTATGCCACAGTTGCTAAGTGTAATTCTGGGCATTGATATATATATATAATATACATATATACACACATATATACTGATATATATATACATATCTGTATATGTATTTTAAATACACTTATATATATATCTGTGTGTATATATATACTGATACCACTGATATATGTACCACAGTATATACTACTGATATATACATATATTGATATATGTATACATATATACATATATAATAGACATATATATTATATGTAACTGTCCAATTACCTCAGCCTTCTCTCAACTGTCATGTGCTTGCTATAGACAGCAGCAACATTTGCGCAAGGTCATCTTTCTCATTTGGGAAATAATTGATTGGAAACTCCCTGCATTTCCCTGTGGCTGATTTTATTTATTTTGCATTTGTCTTCCTTTCCTAATTCTTTCACAACTTGTGTCAAGTGTCAGTTACAGATAAACCTTGGACATGGTATTTGGGTTAAGGGCAGAATATGGCTGCGGGACATTTGAAGATAGGATTTGTGTGGTGTGAGCTAGAAAGTGACTGTAGATTCTCTGTAAGATACAGAACAAGGGCAAAGGCATCTGTTAGAGTTCCCAGGTGTGGTGTACATGGCACATTGATAAAATCAAGCTAAGTCAATAGTAATCTATGGAGGCTTCAGTTTCATAAGATTCAGTGTAACCTATATAATTCCAGGCTTACAAAACAGGTCATTCTCTAGGTGAATAATCTCATCCAAGTCTTTTCAAGGTAGAGTTCCACATCTTCTGGTTTGACAGCTCAGCTACTTTCAGGTGAATAATCTTTACCTAGAATCATACTTAGACAATGTAAATAATATTTGTAATTGCCAGCTATTGCCCAATGATGTTGCACAAGGAACCACCCCAAAGCTCTAGGGATCACAAAGATAAGCATTTGTTTATGCATTCATTTTTTTGCTTACAGGAGGAGACTTTGCTTTAGGCTGTTAGTCAGCCTAATGCCATGCCCCTTAAGGCATCTGCTTACATAAGTTTCACTGAACTCCTCTGTCCAAAGCAAAAGCAAGACACCTTACCTAACCAAGTCCAAGATCAATGGAGCATGGAATGCCCGAACCTCAAAGAGGAAGGGAATGAATATTTGCTGAATAATAGTAACTTCACAGTGCTGAAGTTCAGAGTGGAGAACATTTCAACAGCACAATTCAGAAGAGTTGTCTTTTTTTTTTAATGGAGTCTTGTTCTGTTTCCCAGCCTGGAGTGCAGTGGGCGATCTCCGCTCATTGCAACTTCTCCTTCTGGGTTCACACCATTCTCCTGCCTCAGCCTCCCAAGTAGCTAGGACTACAGGTGCCGGCCACCATGCCCAGCTAATTTTTTTTTGTACTTTTTAGTAGAGACAGGGTTTCACCATGTTAGCCAGGATGGTCTTGATCTCTTGACCTCATGATCCACCCACCTCAGCCTCCCAAAGTGCTGGGATTACAGGCGTGAGCCACCACACCTGGCCAGAAGAGTTGTCTTTTAATCTGAAACTTGTTCTAACTATAATAAAGAGGCCTGAGAAATCCCAAATTGTTACCTTTAAAAAAGTGAATATAGTATTCCTTGCTTTTCACATTTAATATATAATATGATTCTATTGGTTTGAGATGGGGTCTTGTTATGTTGTGAGCCTGAACTCAAACTCCTGGGCTTAAGTGTGATCTTTCCACCTCAGGCTCCCAAGTAGCTAAGATTACAGGCTCACGCCATTGCACCCGGCTCACACTTAATACATTCTTGAATTGCTGGGCAAGATGGTCGAATAGGAACAGCTCCAGCCTGTAGCTCCCAGCAAGACCAAGAAGAAGGCAGGTGATTTTTGTATTTCCAACTGAGGTACCCTGTTCATCTCATTGGGACTGGTTAGGCAGGGGGTGCAGCCCATGGAGGGTGAGCAAAAGCAGGTTGGGGCATCACCTTGCCTGGGGAGTGCAAAGAGCGGGGTTGGTGGGGGGTCTCCCATTCCCAGCCAAGGGAAGCTGTAAGGAACTGTGCTATCCAGCCCAGATACTACACTTTTCCCATGACTTTTGCAATCCGCAGACCAGGAGATTCCCTCGTGTGCCTACACCACCAGAGCCCTGGTTTCAAGCATAAAACTGGGCAACTGTTCAGGCAGACACCGAGCTAGCTGCAAAGGTTTTCAGTGGTGCCTGGAACCCCAGCAAGACAGAGCCATTCACTCCCCTGGAAAGGGGACTGAAGCCAGTGAGCCAAGTGGTTTTGCTGAGTGGGTCGCACTCCCATGGAGCCGATCAAACTAAGAACCACTGGCTTGAAATTCTCACTGCCAGCATAGAAGTCTGAAGTTGACCTGGTACAATCTAGCTTGGTGGGCGGGGGGTGGAGGAGGGGTCATCTGCCATTACTGAAGCTTGAGTAGGCAGTTTTCCCCTGACAGCACTAAGGAGGCCTGGAAGTTCGGACTGGGAGGATCTCAACACAGTGCGTCAAAGTGGCTGTGGCCAGACTGCCTCTCTAGATTCCTCCTCACTGGGCAAGGCATCTCTGAAAGAAAGCAGCAGTCCCAGTCAGGGGCTTATAGATAAAACTCATCTCCCTGGGACAGAGCGCCTTGGGGAAGGGGCAGCTGTGGGTGCAGTAAACATCCCTGCCTTTCTGCTTTGGAGAGAACAGTGGATCCTAACAAGGAGGGTTCTCCCAGCACAGTGTTTGAGCACTGCTAAGGAACAGACTGCCTCTTCAAGTGGGTCCCTGACCCTGGTGCCTCCTGACTGGGAGAGGCTTCCCAACAGGAGTTGACAGACACATCACAGAGGAGAGCTCTAGCTGGCATCAGGTCAGTGCCCCTCTGGGACGAAGCTTCCTGAGGCAGGAGCAGGCAGCAATCTTTGCTATTCTGTAGCCTCCGCCGGTGATACCTAGGCAAATAGTGTCTGGAGTGGACCTCCAGCAAACTGCAGAAGAAGGGCCTGACTGCTACAAGAAAAACTAACAAACAGAAAGCAATAATATTAACATCAACAAAAAGGACTCCCACACAGAAACCCCATCCAAAGGTCATCAGCCTCAAAAATCAAAGGTGGATAAATCCAGGAAGATGAGGAAAAACTAGCGCAAAAAGGCTGAAAATTCCTAAAACCAAAATGCCTCTTCTTCATATAATTGCAACTCTTCTCCAGCAAGGGCACAAAACTGTACAGAGAATGAGTTTGACAAATTGACAGAAGTGGATTTCAGAAGGCGGGTAATAACAAACTCCTCTGAGCTAAAGAAGCATGTTCTAATGCACTGTGGGGTAGCTAAGAACCTTGACAATAGGTTACAGGAACTGCTAACTAGAATAACCAGTTTAGAGAAGAACATAAATGACCTGATGGAGTTGAAAAACACAACACAAGAACTTCGTGAAGCATACACAGTATCAATAGATGAATTGATCATAAAGAAGAAAGGATATCAGAGTTTGAAGACCAGCTTACTGAAACAAGGTGTGAAGACAAGACTAGAGAAAAAAGAATGAAAAGGAATGAACAAAGCCTCCAAGAAATATGGGACTATGTGAAAAGACCAAACCTACAATTGATTGGGATCCCTGAAAGTGATGGGGAGAATGGAACCAAGTTGGAAAACACACATCAGGATTTTATCCAGGAGAACTTCCTCAACCTAGCAAGACAGGCCAACATTCAAATTCAGGAAATACAGAGAACACAAAGATACTCCTCGAGAAGAGAAACCCCAAGACACATAATCATCAGGTTCACCAAGGTTAAAATGGAGGAAAAAATGTTAATGGAAGACCATCAGACTAACAGTGGATCTCTCTGCAGACACCCTGCAAGCCAGAAGAGAAGGGGGACCAGTATTCAACATTCTTAAAGAAAAGAATTTTCAACCCAGAATTTCATATCTAGCCAAACTAAGCTTCATAAACGAAGGAGACATAAAATCCTTTACAGACAAGCAAATGCTGAGGGATTTTGTTACCACCAGGCCTGCCTTACAAGAGCTCCTGAAGGAAGCACTAAACATGGAAAGGAACAACTGGTACCAGACACTGCAAAAACACACCAAAATATAATGACCATTGACACTGAAGAAACTGCATCAATGAATGTGCAAAATAACCAGCTAGTGTCATGATGACAGGATCAAATTCAAACATAACAATATTAACCTTAAATCTAAATGGGCTAAATGCCCTGATTAAAAGACACAAATTGGCAAATTGGCTAAAAAATCAAGACCCATTGGTGTGCTGCATTCAGGAGACCCATCTCATGTCCAAAGACACACATAGGCTCAAAATAAAGGGATGGAGGAATATTTACCAAGCAAATGGAAAGCAT
>NW_012114777.1:917063-920158 GCF_000951035.1 Colobus angolensis palliatus | reverse complement strand
AGACGGAGTCTCGCTCTGTCACCCAGGCTGGAGTGCAGTGGTCAGATCTCGGCTCACTGCAAGCTCCACCTCCTGGGTTTATGCCATTCTCCTGCCTCAGCCTCCTGAGTAGCTGGGACTACAGGTGCTCACCACCTCACCCAGCTAGTTTTTTTATATTCTGTAGTAGAGACGGGGTTTCACCATGTTAGCCAGGGGGTCTTGATCTCCTGACCTTGTGATCCGCCCGTCTCAGCCTCCCAAAGTGCTGGGATTACAGGCCTGAGCCACCGCGCCCAGCCACATTGCACTTATTCTAAACTCGACCACAAAATTGGAAGTAAAACACTCCTCTGCAAATGCAAAAGAACGGAAATCCTATCAAACAGTCTCTCAGACCACAGTGCAACAAAACTAGAATTCAGGATTAAGAAACTCACTCAAAACTGTACAACTACATGGAAACTGAACAACCTGCTCCTGAATGACTACTAGGTAAATAACAAAATGAAGGCAGAAATAATGAAGCTCTTTGAAACCAATGAGAACAAAGAGACAACTTACCGTAATCTCTGGGACACAGCCAAAGCAGTGTTTAGAGGGAAATTTATAGCACTAAATGCCCACATCAGAAAGTGGGAAAGATCTAATATCGACATCCTAACATCACAATTAAAAGAACTAGAGAAGGAAGAGCAAACAAATTCAAAAGCTAGCAGAAGAGAAGAAATAATTAAGATCAGAGCAGAACTCAAGTAGACAGAGACACAAAAATCCCTTCAAAAAATAATTGAATCCAGGAGCTGGTTTTTTGAAAAGATTAACAAGATAGACTACTAGCCAGACTAATAAAAAAGAGAAGACAAAAATCAAATAGACACAATAAAAAATGATAAAGGGGATATCACCACTGATCCCACAGAAATACAATCTACCATCAGAGAATACTATAAACACCTCTATGCAAATAAACTAGAAAATCAGCCGGGCATGGTGGCTCCTGCCTGTAATCCCAGCACTTTGGGAGGCAAAGGTGGGCAAATCACCTGAGGTCGGAAGTTTGAGACCAGCCTGACCAAGTCTCTACTAAACCCCATCTCTACTAAAAAATACAAAATTAGCCGGGCATGGTGGCACAGGCCTGTAATCCCAGCTACTCGGGAGGCTGAGGCAGGAGAATTGCTCGAACCCTGGAGGCAGAGGTTGCAGTGAACTGAGATCGCGCCATTGCACTCCAGCCTGGGCAACAAGAATGAAACTCTGTCTGGAAAAAAAAAAAAAAAAGGAAAATATAGAAATGGATAAATTCCTGGACACATACACACTCCCAAGATTAAACCAGAAAGAAGTCGTATCCCTGAATAGGCCAATAGAAGTTCTGAAATTGAGGTAGTAATAAATAGGCTACCAACCAAAAACAGCCTAGCACCAGACAGATTCACAGCCACATTCTATCAGAGGTACAAAGAGGAGCTGGCACCATTCCTTCTGAAATGATTCCAAACAGTAGAAAAAGAGGGATTCCTCCCTAACTCATTTTATGAGGCCAGCATCATCCTGATTTCAAAACCTGGCAGAGACACATCAAAAAAAGAAAATTTCAGGCCAATATCCCTAATAAACATCGATGCAAAAATCCACAGTAAAACACTGGCAAACAGAATCCAGCAGCACATCAAAAGCCACGACCGAGTTGGTTTCATCCCTGGGATGCAAAGCTGGTCCAACATATGGAAATCAATAAATGTAATCCATCACATAAACAGAACTAATGACAAAAACCACATGATTATCTCAATAGATGCAGAAAAGGCCTTCGACAAAATTCAACACCCCTTCATGCTAAAAGCTCTCAATAAGCTAGGTATTGATGGCACATGTCTCAAAATAATAAGAGCTATTTATGACAAACCCATAGCCAATATCATGCTGAGTGGGCAAAAGCTGGAAGCAATCCCTTTGAAAACCGGCACAAGACAAGGACGCCCTCTCTCACCACTCCTATTCAACATAGTATTGGAAGTTCTGGCCATGCCAATCACGCAAGAGAAAGAAATAAAGTGTATTCAAATAGGAAGAGAGGAAGTCAAATTGTCCCTGTTTGCAGATGATATGATTGTATACTTAGAAAACCCCATCTCAGCCCCAAAGCTCCTTAAGCTGATAAACAACTTCACTGTACCTTTTCATAGGTTTTTTTGAGGGAAAGCCTAGGAAGGGGGCTGTCATTGTTTATATACCTTTGTTGCAGAATTCCAGGTCCTTCCTCAGAGGACTTGGTCTCTGAGATCTAGCTCTAGTCTGAAAATTGGACAAAGGATTTCCACTGGAGCAGCTGACCCCAGCTTTCTGCTTATCTGTTCTTGCTATCTTTTGATTATATATACATATAATTTATATATTTATCATAATTTATATAAATTATGTGGATATTATATACTATATATATTTGATTATTATATATATAATAGCAGTATCTTTATGGGCTACCTATCTGTTTTGCTCTAGAAGTACTAAATTCTTTTTTTAAAAATATTTTCAACTTTCATTTTAGATTCAGGTGGTGCACATGCAGGTTTGTTACATGAGTGTATTTTTTGATGCTGAGGTCTGGGATGCCAATGATCCCGTCAGCTAGGTAGTGTGCCTAGTACCCAACAGTTAACTTTTCAACCCTGCTCCCCTCTCTCCTTCCCCTCTCTCGTAGTCTCAATAGAGTCTATTGTTACTATTTTTATGTCCGTAGATACCCATTTATAAGTGAGAACATGTGATTTTTGGCTCTCTGTTCCCGTGTTAATTTGCTTAGGATAATGGCCTCCAGCTGCATCCATGTTTCTGTAAAGGACATGATTTAGTTCTTTTTTTATAGCTGCATAGTATTCCATGGTGTATTGGTCCATTCTCACATTACTATAAATAAATACCTGAGACTGGGTTATTTATTTATTTATTTTTTATCAACAGGAATAATTTTATGAAGGAATAATTTAATACTGGAATTATTGAGGAAATCTGAATTCTCAGTTTCTAAAAGACTATGCAAATTTAATACAAAGTTGATGACAATTATTTATTCAAACAATCACCTTACCTCCCCCAAATTGCTTTTTTTT
>NW_012114777.1:909661-910788 GCF_000951035.1 Colobus angolensis palliatus | reverse complement strand
GGGCGCCCCTCCCCCAGCCTTGCTGCTGCCTTGTGGTTAGATCGCAGACTGCTGTGCTAGTAATGAGGGAGGCTCCGTGGCCGTGGGACCCTCCCGGCCAGGTGTGGGTTTAGTTTCCTGGTGTGCCCATTTCCTTAAAGTGCAGTATTGGGGTGGGAATTACCCAATTTTCCAGGTGTTGTGTGTCTCAGTTCGCCTGGCTAGGAAAAGGTATTCCCTTCCCCCTTGCGCTTTCCAGGTGAGGCAATGCCTCGCCCTGCTTCAGCTCTCGCTGGTCGGGCTGCAGCAGCTGACCAGCACCGATTGTCCTGCACTCCCCAGTGAGATGTCCCCAGTACCTCCATTGAAAATGCAGAAATCACCGGTCTTCTGTGTCGCTCGCGTGGGGAGTTGGAGACTGGAGCTGTTCCTATTTGGCCATCTTGCCAAATTCGAGACTGGGTGATTTATAAAGAAAGGAGGTTTAATTAGCTCTTGGTTCTGCAGGCTGTACAGGAAGCATAGGGGCGTCTCCTTCTGGGGAGGCCTCAGGAAGCTTCCAGTCATGGCAGAAGACAAAAGAGGAGTGAGGAGTGTCACATGATAGCGGCAGAGGCAAGAGAGAGTGAGTAGGGAGGTGCCACACACTTTTAAAAAATCAAATGCTGTGAGAACTAACCCACTACTGTGAGTACAGTACCAAGGCAGGGATGGTGCTAAACCATTCATGAAAACTTGCTTTCATGATCCAGTCACCTCCCACCAGGCCCCACCTCCAACAATGGGAATTACAATTTGACATGAGATTTGGTGGGGATACAGATCCAAGCCATATCACATGGTATATAGGTACCACATTTTCTTTATCCAGTCCACCGTTGATGGGCATCTAGGTTGATTCTATTTCTTTGCTATTGTGAATAGTGCTGTGATGAACATATACGTGCATGTGTCTTTTTGGTAGAACAATTTATTTTCTTTTAGATATATACCCAGTAGCAGGATTTGAAGTACTGAATTCTAAAGGCCATCCCCAGAGAGCCCAGTGGCTCAGGTCCCTGGCTGCTGCCAGTGCTGAAATTACTCCCACTTGCTTCTGCTATTTGGGGGCTCCTAGCAGCTTTTTTTTTTTTTTTTTTTTTTTTTTT
>NW_012114777.1:892796-909496 GCF_000951035.1 Colobus angolensis palliatus | reverse complement strand
CCACTGCGCCCGGCTGATTTTTTGTGTTTTTAGTAGAGACCGGGTTTCACCATGTTAGCCAGGATGGTCTCGATCTCCTGACTTTGTGATCCGCCCGCCTCGGCCTCCCAAAGTGCTGGGATTACAGGTGTGAGCCACCGCTCCTAGCATCTTTATTCTACTAGGTTGTTCAGTAACAATATCTTTAACCTTCAGCAGCAGCTAGTAGACAGCAGACACTACTGAGATCCTCAGTGATGCTTCTGGCCAGTAACTTTGTTACCACCTCAGTGAGCCACCTCTCACTTGGTCTGTCCCCAGGGATATTGCCAGCCAGTGGCTCTTATCTCTCCAGCAGGCCCAATTCTCTGCAACTTTTGATCCCTTCCTCCAAAGTCTGTTATGGGGTATTTGAGCATTTCTCCTTCATTTATTGTGGCTCCCTTAGCACTATGTAAGAACCTGGAAATGTTTTCTTGGGACCTTGATAGGGTGTCAGCTCTTGAGTCATGGGAGAGTTCTTCCTAATTGGTGAGCTCTTCTTATCCAGCTGTATATTTCTTCTTTTCTTTCTTTCTTTATTTTTTTTTTTTTGACGAAATTTTGCTCTTGTTGCCCAGTCTGGAGTGCAGTGGTGCAATCTCACTGCAATCTCACAGGCTCACTGCAGCCTCCACCTCCTGGGTTCAAGTGATTCTCCTGCCTCATCCACCAGAGTAGCTGGGATTATAGCTGCCTGCCACCACATCTGGCTAATTTTTTGTATTTTTAGTAGAGACGAGGTTTCACCATGTTGGCTAGGCTGGTGTGGAACTCCTGGCCTCAGGTGATCCGCCTGCCTCACACCCACAAAGTGCTGTGATTACAGGCATGAGCCACCGTGCCCGGCCACAGCTGTGTATTTCTGTCTCACATCTTGATCCGGTCCCTCAAATGTCACTCCCAATTCTACTCTCCTGATACTGGCCAGCCACTTGGGCCAGGCACCGTAACTCTGCTGCCTTATAATTTCTGTTATTCTTCAGCAATCCCATAACTTTCTTGGTAGGACCATGCTGAGATTTGATGCTAGTTATTGGCATGGTGGCTGGGAGAAGGGAGCATATCTTGAAGAAGGCAAGTATAATGTTGAAGGACCTCATTTGAGGCTTAGTATGGTCTTCAAGTTTGGGGAGGAGCCACGATTCCAGAAAGGCCAGCTTTCTTTCCTAACAAGGAGAGTGGCCCAAGAAAATCTGGAGGATCTAGTGTCTCAAGTGCACCAACCTGGGTTCTCTGTCCCAGTTCCCAGGTCCCACTGCTTCCTTACCAGGGCCTTGACTTTGTTATAAGAGACCTACCTCATCTGCAGTTCTGCGATTCTTTGAATTAAGCTCTTTCCTTCTCTTCAGCTCTGTCTGTCCTACATTTACAGGTGATGAGAGTCTTTTTAAATCGCACCAAGGCTGCCCTGTGACCTTCACAGTTTGCTTTCTATGGGGATTAACCAAACCAAGCCAGTCATTTTTTTTTCCTCTAATGCATCAAAGGTATCCAGAAACAGCCACCCAATTCCACAGTTTTTACAATTATCATTTTTCCTGTATATGTCAAATGCAGGGATGTTGTACCAATCAGCACATCCCATCCCAGCTCATCACAGGGGGATGTTTGAGCAACTCCATTGATATAACGTGCCAAACCTCTTCGCTGGCAGGGTCCTCCTTGTTAGCAGTTTATTCAATTCCAGGCTTCCTTCCTTAGAACCTGCCTCATAGGCCTACTTCCAGTGTCAACAATTGTCTTAGATCAGATTCCCCAGCCTGAGGTGAGATCTAAGTGTATGAGATCTATTAATACTGGGTTTGCCTGATCTTATGACTTACTTGGTAATCTGAGAGTCCTCATCTCATATGGGAAGTTCGGTTGTGTAGTTACTTGATGTCCCATAGTCAGATGCTCCAGAGCCCGGGCCCGGTGAGATGTTAGGAGCTGATTTTCTATTGTGGATAGCAGAATCTTGCTCCAGAGATCTAGAAGCATGCCTGCATCTGTTGTGCATCTACTATCGTGGGAACTTCTGGGTCCTATGGTCCAAGTAGTAGAGCTGTGTATACCATAGCTTGGCTGTGCTTCAGAGCCCTTTCTTATTCTGGGCCACTTAAAACGAGCAGCCTAAACACTAGCAGTTATATGGACATCACTCCAGAAAATATGGGTTGATTGTTAAAAACCTATAAGGCAGAGAGGGAAGATTTAGGGAAGGCGTAAGAGCTAAGCAAGGGTTTGGCTAAGTAAAGTCTCACTTTGACATGATGGGGGAGGAGGGGTCATTTTGGAGCTGAAATTGTATCACAGAGTTGTCCCGCTTGTCAAATCCTGAGTTAAATAGACATTGGCCACCAGGGTGGTTATCACTGGCTCTAGTAAGGTAAGCAGGAGTCTTGGGAGAAGATCACAGGGGTAAACTATTAGCAATCACTTGCAGTAGCTGGGGACAAGGTATCAGTAAGTAGAGATCTGGGCAGGGCATTAACAGTATCTATGACATCCTCATTATAATTGAAAGACACAGGAAATAGAAAAATTTGAAAAAGTCACCCATAGTCGGCCAGGTGTGGTGGCTCATGCCTGTAATCCCAGCAATTTGGGAGGCTGAGGTGGGTGGATCACCTGAGGTCAGGAGTTTGAGGCCAACTTGGCCAACATGGTGAAACCCTGTCTCTACTAATAAAACAAAGAAATAATTAGCTGGGGGTGACGGCACACACCTGTAGTCCCAGCTACTCGGGAGGTTGAGGCAGGAGAATTACTTGAACCTGGGAGTTGGAGGTTGCAGTGAGCTGGGATTGCGCCACTGCACTCCAGCTTGGGAGACAAGAGCAAAACTCCGTCTGCAAGAACAAAAACAAAACAAAACAAAAAATCACCCATAGTCATGTTACCCATTGAAGCAGCATCTAAGACATTTTTGGTGCATTTCCATAAAGTTTTCCCCTAACTGAGTTTAAATTCTTTTAACTTGTATTTTATATAGTTGTGATTATACACAATTTATTAACCCATTTCTTATATTAATTGTCACTAGTACTTCTCATTCATCATAAGATTTTTAGAAACATATTTTTAATGCAATATAAATATTTAAACACTTATCATAATAAAAAGTTAAATTTAAGTACGAGAAGCAACTTCTAATTTCATATGATATTTTCAAAAATAAGAGTGTGGTTAGGGCTTTCCTGAGGATACCAAGTCGATACCATTCCTGGTCAGCTGTGAGCAGGTTGAATGTGTAGGTTTGTCAGCCCGGAAACTGGAGGAGATGGAGGGTCTGTGCATGTACATTCCTGGATGATGGGTCCATGAGGACTGTTAAGGGTCAATATTACAGTAGGGTCCAAAGCTTTGAATGTCAGCATGGGAAAGCAGGTAACACAAACAGGTGCAATGTCATACCAACAGAAAGGAAATATGCCCCAAAAGGATAGTTGCTGAAGCAAATACTGCCATGCAGTGCCTTCTGATGACTTGAGGAAGAATTGTGTGTGTGATGTGTATGAAACCTCCTGAGTTTTACGGATTGGCCCATTTTCTTCAGACAGGGTTCAGGTCACATTCAGCAGTGAGTGGCAGCCTCAGTTCAGATGTGTGCACTGAACTCTGTGCTGTTTGGGAGCAGTCACAGAATGCTGTCCTCACACTCAGAGGCCTCATATGCTCCATGCAGGTGACAGATTAAGAAATCAATCTGTACAATCACAGCATCTGGGTCTCTAATCTCTTAATCTCAGTCCTTTCTGAATTTTGGCCCTATCAAATCATTCTTGCAGCAGCCTCAGCCCTTACCTCAGCTTCAAATTAAGCCTCAGGGCCTGGCTACGCTACTTACCTTGGGAGGGTCAACAGTGAACATCTCTGTTGAAAAGTCAGCCTCTTTAACAAGGCCAAGATTTATTTTTTTTTTCTAGAAAAAAAATTATGTACATGTTAAAATAAATACAGGAGCCTCAACTTCTAATAAGGGCAACATGGTGTAGAAGAAAGAGCTGTGTTAACCATCAGTTTCAACACAGAAGAAGGGGAAACAATTACAGAAAAAAAGAGATTTAAAATTAATGAAAGAGTATTATAAATAGCTATATGATAACTGAAAACTGGAATGAAATAACTATATTCCTAGAAAAATATACAATTTAAAAATTAATGCAAGACAACAAAATAAACTATCAATAGAGTAAACAGACAACCTACAGAATGGGAGAAAATATTTGCTAGCCATGTGTCCAACAAAGAACTAATATCCAGAATCTATAAAGAACTTAAACAAATCAACAGGAATAAAACAAATAACCTCACTAAAAGTGAGCAAAAGATAAAAAGACATTTCTCAAAAGACATTTCTCAAAAAGACATACAAGTGGTCAACAAACATGTGAAAAAATACTCAATGTCACTAATCATCAGAGAGATGCAAATCAAAATCTCAATGAGATACCATCTCACACCAGTCAGAATGGCTATTATTAGTCAGCAAAAAACAGATGTTGGTGACATTGCAGAGAAAAGGGAACACCTATACACAGTTGGTGGGAATGCAAATTAATTCAGCCATTGTGGAAAGAAGTTCTGAGATTTCTCAAGAACTAAAAGTAGAACTGCCGTTTGATCCAGCAATCTCATTACTGAGTATATACTCAAAGGAAAATAAATCATTCTATCAAAAAGACACATGCAATCATATGTTTATAGCAGCACTATTCACAATAGCAGATGCATACAATCAACCCAGGTGTCCATTAACAGTGGATTGGATAAAGAAACTGTGGTACCTATACACCATGCAATACTACGCAGCCATAAAAAAGAGCAAAGTCATGTACTTTGCAGCTGGAGGCCATTATTTTAAGCAAATTAATGCAGAAACAGAAAACCAAATACTTCATGTTCTCACTTATAAGTGAGAGCTAAACATAATTTACATATGGACACAAAAATGGGAATAATAAACACTGGGGATTCCAAAAAGGGGGAGGCAAAGAAGGTGTAAGGGTTGAAAAACTATCAGGTACTATGTTAGCTATTTTGCAACAGAATCATTTAGAAGCCCAAACCTCAGCATTAGGCAATATACCTACATAACTAACATGTACATGTAACTCCTGAGTCTAAAATTTAAAAAATAAAATTTATGCAAGAGAAAATAGAGAACTTGAATCAACCAATGTGAATAAAATGAGTGAAAATAATGATCAAAGTACCTCTCTCTCAAAAGCCTACAAGCCCATGCAGTAAAGTTTGCCAAATTTTTTATGTACAAATTTAGTAAATTTGTACCAATTCCAGTTTCATACAAGTTACATCACAAAGTTGAAAAATCATATTTATAAGTTTAGAAACCCTTGGAAAATTTGGAATGGGAGGAAACTTTCTTCATTTGATAAAGTTTATATAGCAAAAGACCTATAATACACTTTAAACTTAATTAATAAGCTTTATGCACATTTCTTTTAAAAACAATAACCAGATATATATGCTCACTATTATCACTAGTGAAAAGCCTAACCAATATTGAAAGGAAAGTGAAATAAGAGGTGTAAAGATTGAGCCAGGCACGGTGGCTCATGCCTGCAATCCCAGCACTTTGGGAAGCCAAGGCGGGCAGATCACCTGAGGTCAGGAGTTTGAGACTAGCCTGGCCAACATGGAGAAACCCCATCTCTACTAAAAATACAAAATTTGCCAGGCGTCGTGGTGCATGCCTGTAATCTCAGCTACTTGGGAGGCTGAGGCAGGAGAATCCCTTGAACCCAGATCACGCCATTGAACTCCAGCCTGGGCAACAAGAGTGAAACTCCATCTCAAAACAAACAAAACAAAATGAAACAAAACAAAACAAAATGAAAAGAGAGATGTAAAGATTGGAGGTGATGCAGATGATATGATCACCTACCTAGAAAACCCGACATATTCAACAGATAAACTATCAGAACTAATGAAAAATCAGCAACTTTCTCGGACATGAGAACAGCCTATAAAAATCAAAAGCATTTCTCTAATAAGTAATAATCAACTTGAAAAAAATTTGTTAATAAGATTGTACTCACAACAGCAGCAAAAACTGTAATGACATCTAGGAATTAACCAAGAATGCACAAGACCTCTATGGAGAAAAAATTTAAAATTATTAAAAGACATTAAAAACCATTCAAATAAATTATCACTCTATATTTTTGCATAGGATCAGGGGGTGATTTAATATCATAAAGATGTCAAATCTTCTTGAAAGAACCCGTACATATGTTCAATACCACTAAACCCTAGATTTTTAAGTGAACTTTTATACATGTAAAAATTATATGATGGAATTAAAGTCTAAAGTCCATTTAACTCAATCTTAAAAACAATGCCTTTACTACTAGACATTAATGAAACTACAAAGCTCTACTTAGAAAAAACCATTAGTACTGGTGCAAGGACAGACAAGACCAATGGAACAAAATAGTGAGTCCAGAGATAGACTCACGTAGATATAACAACTTAAACTATGATGAAGGAGGAATAATGAGGAACAAAGAGATAGGCTCAACATGCGGAGAATATAAAAAATAGATTAGTACTCAATGCCACATATAAAGGTGGAATCTAGATGGATTAAAAGCCTACATGAAAAATAAATTAATAGCAGAAAATATATTATTATAACCTATGGGCAGAGAGGAACTTCTCTTTTTTTTGAGATGGAGTGTCACTCTTGTTGCCCAGGTTGGAGTGCAATGGCATGATCTTTTTTTTAGATGGAGTCTTGCTCTGTTCTCTGTTGCCCAGGCTGAAGTGCAGTGGCACAGTCTCAGCTCACTGCAACCTCCACTTCCCAGATTCAAGTGATTCTCCTGCCTCAGCCTCCCGAGTAGCTGGGATTACAGGCATGTGCCACCATGCTCGGCTAATTTTGTATTTTTAGTAGAGTTGGAGTTTCTCCATGTTGGTCAGGCCGGTCTTGAACTCCCGACTTCAGGTGATCTGCCTGCCTCGGCCTCCCAAAGAGGGAGGAACTTCTTAATCAAAACTTAAAAAACAAACTAGTGGCTTGTTTCCATCAAAACTACAGAATTAATAAGATGGTAAGCTGGGAGAAGATATTTGCTGTATGTAATATCAGACGAGATGGGGCGCATTCAGGGTGGTATGGTCATAGGTGGCTGCATGTAATATCAATAAGTAGTTAGTGCCTGGCGTAGAGAAGGAACTGCAAACGAACAATCCCAGCAGACAAAAAGGGAAAGAATATGAACTGGCAGTTTACAGAAGAGGAATCACCAAGGGCTAATAAGCATATCAGAGATGCTAAAAAATTAGAGAAATGTTAATTTATTTAAACAATGATATGACTTGTACCATTATTAGACAGAGTAATACTGAAAACCAGAATAATGGCAAGTGTGGGGTTTCAGGTCCCCTCCCACACCCTGGACCCAGCCTGTACAGTTCATCCTCATTATTCATGAATTTCATATTTGTGAATTTGCCTACTTGCTAAAATTTATCTGTAACTCCCAAATCAACACTTGTGGTGCTTTCATGGTCATTTGTGGACATGCTAAAAGCAACTAAAAATTTGAGTCTCCCAACATGCATGTTTTTAGCTGAGGTTGAACAAGGTTGAACATTATTATGCTTTCTTGTTTGTGCTCCCATACTGTAAAACAACTGTCCTTTTTACAATCTATTTAGTATCACATTTTTTGCATTTTTTTAATGTTTGTTTGGTGAGTTTGGTGTTTAAAATGGCCTCCAAGTGAAGTGCTGTCTAATATTCCTAAGCCAAGAGGCTGTGATGTGCCTTGTGGAGAAGATATGTGTGTTACATCAGCTTCCTTCAGGAATGAGTTACAGTATTGTTGGCATGGGTTCAATGTTAACGAATCAACTATACATATATATGTGTGCATGTGTGTGTGTGTACATATATACATATATATATAATATAAAATAAGGTATCTTTAATTAAAAACACACATAAAACAAGGTTGAGTACTGATGGGTTCACAAAAGTATCACCAGAGGCTTTTCGGAACCTAAACTTGTATTTCATCTTGGGAGCAATGGTTCAGTATTCACAAATTCAGGGTTTGTACAATTTTCTAGAACAGAACTACTGTGAATAATGAGAACCAGTTATGTGATAGCTATAGCCCTTGCTCTTCAGATGTCCAACTCCCTCTACTATTCTTTAAGCAATGATTAGTAATCCGATTATTCAGTGACTCCACTCAGTGGGACAGGTCAGCAGACAGTTGCCTTTTCTTCTCACTCTTGTGTTCTGCCAGAGCTCCCTTTCCCAACTTTTAACAGCATGATTAGCAGATCTCATGGTTTTCAGTCATTTTTAATCTCATTTTTGGAGATTTTTAAAGTCGAATCCACTCTAAATTAAAGCCTCTTTAAGATCTGTCCTGGAGAGGGTGGGTGGGGAGGCACGATCTACTTTTTCTCTTCTTACATCTTGTTCTGTTGATGCTTTCCATGAACACTTCAGTGGTGAGGAGAAAACAAACGGGCAGGAATAAAGTCATAAGAACGGTGGGATGGGTGCTGATGTGATGCAGTTGTCAATATCTGCAATAACAGGTGTTCAAATGCTCTCTCTCTCGGGGGCTTGATTTTGGCAGTCTTGGGAAGCCCTGCCCCTTTATGCCACCATTCTCCAATGAGGTAAGATTTCTCATTGAGCCGCATATACATCCCAGCTCCTGTACACCAGTAGTAAATGTTTACAAATTCTTTGTCCAGGGGGTCTCTTTTTCCTGGCTGGCAACCCTCTTTGCTTCAAGGAGGCTTAAACATCCATTTGTGCTTCTTGATCCACCACATTACATTTCTGCTTGACCAACTGCTGAATCGTTTCCCAGGATCCTGCCATACTGAGAAGCTCTAGTCAGTCTCCTGGAGTCAGAATTCTTGAATCAAGAGGCAAGAACCTTTTTCATGCAGGCCTGAAACCCCTGTGGACACATGTCAAGTCCTCTCAATAGCATTTCTACCCAAAGGCTGCCTATGATCCTGGCAGCATAGCAGGCCTCCAGCTGGACCATGAAATTCTAAATTCCCTATCTTCATGGACATCTCCTAGTTTGCCACCAATAACCTGTTTGGAGAACATGCCATCAGACATGATGGGGAAGGACAGTGCAGGGAGTGGTGGGGAGGAGAAATGTAAAGTGCTTTCTGATCTGAGGGACTCACACTTCAAAGTGCCTCTTCATTCAAGCTCCTTTTAAAACTCCAGTTTTCTTTTGTGGTTATTGAGAACAGTAGTTGCTGAACTGCTTTGCTATCTTTGATTATCCTTCTAATTTCCACAGGATCAGTAGTGATGACTCCTTTTTCATTTCTGAGATTGGTAATTTGTGTCTTCCTTTTTTTTCTTTAATCTGGCTAGAGGACAGTCAATTTTGTTGATCTCTTTTTCTGCCTTCTCTGGTTTTAATTGAGCATTTTATATGATATAATTTTATCACTTAGCATTTCATTGATTTTAAAAAATTGTTTTCCTATTTTCAGTTTTATTGATTTCTGTTATAATTTGTATTATTTCTTTTTTTTTTCCTGTTTGCTTTAGGCTTCAATGGCTCTCTTTATATGGTTTCTTAAGGTGGAGGCTTAGGTTATTGGTTTGTGAGCTTTCTTCTTTTCTATTCAATACATTTAATGAGATAAGTTTCCTTTTAAGCACTACTTTTCTTGGATTCCATACATTTTGGTAAGCTGTATTTCCATTTTTATTTAGTTTGAAATATTTTTAAGTTTCTTTTGAGAGGTCTTTGGTCCATGGGTTATTTAGAAGTGTGTTGCTAACTTCCAAATATTTAGGGTCGTTCCAGCTATTTTTCTGTTATTTGTTTCTAGTCTAATTCTACTGTAGTCAGGATTTGGTGTCTGCCATTAATTTTGGAAAGTTCTCAGCTATAATCACTTTAAGTATTTCTTCTGCTTCCTTCTGCCTTACTTTATCTTTTGATATTCTAATCTCACATCTGACACAGCTTTTGAAGTACAGTTCTTAGATGCTCTGTTCTGCTTCTTTTTTTTAAAAAAAAATTTCATTATGTGTTTCTCTTATGTTTCACACTGGGAAATTTCTATTGACCTGTCTTCACTCTCTCTGAGTTTAAAATTTTTCCTCAGATGTATCTAGTCTACTGAGAATACCATCAAAGGTATTCTTCATTTTTGTTATGACATTTTCGATTTCTAGCATTTTCTTTCGTTTTTTTCTTAGCATTGCCATTGCCCTGTTTTCATTATCCATATGCTTGTGCATATTATTTGCTTTTTCCATTAGAGTCCTTAAAATATGAACCATAGTTATTTTAAATTCCCTGTCTGATAAATCAAACATTTGTGTCATATCTGAGTTTGGTTCTGATAATTTATCTCTTGAGACTATACTTTTTATTGGTTTTGGTAGGCTTTGTAACTTTTTCTTGAAAGCTGAACGTGTTTTATTGGGTTATAGGAACTGGGGTAAATAGGCCCTTGGTGTGGGGATTTATGTTAATCTGGCTAGGAGTTGGGCGATATTTAATGTTTGCTGTAGCTTTAAATGCCAGAGGCTTCACATTCCTCTTGGGTGCTTGTTTGTGTCTCCTGTGTTATGTTTGGGTTTCCGTAAGTGTTTCTTTTCAGAGAAAGTCTATGTCTTGTAGCTTTTTCAGCTGTGATTCACCGTTATACTGGAGCTCTGTTGGTGCAGAGGCTAGGTGCAGGGGGAGGGATAGTACTGTATTATCTTTTGTTTAAACCTTAGCCTTCGAGGCCCTGCTTCTCAGAGCTGACGTTCACAAGTGTTTGCCCAGGTGTATAGCTTTTCCCATTTCCTCTTCCTTCCCTGAAGGCCTGGCCCGTTTTGAATCTTGTTTCCCCTTAGGTGAGACAACAGGGCTGGAGAGAGAGAGCAGAAAGGAATACCCTTCCTGCAGCTGGGCTAAGGCTGGCAGACTCCTTTCTCCTGGAGGGGTAAGCCTTTGCATGGGGAAGGTTCTGGTCCTATTTTACAGTGATTACTCCATTCCAGAGCCAGGAGGGGATCTTTCTCAGAGCTTCCCTGTGAGAACCTGCTGGAATTCCTGGATGTGAAGCCCACATTTGTGTGGATGGCCTACTAAGACTCTGATCCTCAAGAACTTCTCACTCTTATGCTAATTCACACTCCTCCAGCAATTTGTTGAAATTTTCATGTCAAGACTCCCACCAGTCAAGAGCTCCAGGCAGCTTCTGCTCCAGATGAGCAGATCTTGGCTGTGTCTTTCTGAATGAGCCTGTTTCCCCAGAGTTTTTTGGTTGGCAGTTTGTCCTATGGCCTCTATTCTCTGATTGATCCAAGAAAAGTGATTTATTTTCCATTTATCCAGCTTTTTATTATTGTAAGGAAAGGAGTGGGACTTTCAAGTCCCTTGCATGTTGGAAATGAAATCTGAAGTCTGGTTTTGATATGTTTTTTACAAGCTCTGTAGCAGGACAAGTCACAGACAAAATCCCTCAGACACCGAGTTAAAGAAGAAAGTAGTTTATTCGGCCGGCAGCATCAGCAAGAATCCTGTCTCAAGAGGCAAGTTCCCCGAGTGAGCAATTCCTGTCCCTTTTAAGGGCTCACAACTCTAAGGGGGTCTGCTTGAGAGGGTCGTGATCAATTGAGCAAGCAGGGGGTACGTGAGTGGGGGCTGCATGCACCGGTAATTAGAACGGAACAGAATAGGACAAGGATTTTCACAGTGCTTTTCTGTACAACATCTGTAATCTATAGATAACATAACCAATTAGGTCAGGGATCGATCTTTAACTACCAGGCCCAGGGTGTGGTCCAGGGTCTGCTTGTGGATTTCATTTCTGCCTTTTAGTTTTTACTTCTTCTTTCTTTGGAGGCAGAAATTGGGCATAAGACAATATGAGGGGTGGTTTCCTCCCTTAGCTCTACACAGATAAGTAACCCAAAAAGTGACTGAAGCAAACCTCAATCGATTTAGAAATTTATTCTGTCCAGGTTGAGAATGCAACCAGGAAAAAGAAACACACACAGCACAATCTGTGTCCTGGGCTTTTTCCAAAGAGGGTTTGAGGACTTCAATATTTAAAGGGGAAAGAGTGAGCAGGAGGGGAAGGAGGAAAGGAAAAAAGAGGAGGTGGGTGGGCAATGATGCCAATGATGGCTTTCTTGTGAGGCTCTGATTAGCACTCAAAGGATCTACAGTTTACATGTGAAAAGAACAGAGTTGGGGGGGATGTCAATTACACATTCGTCTTGCACTCAGTAAATCTATATTTTAGGTTAGATAAAGTAATAATGTGAAATCACAGCTGTTTGGGAACAAAAGAAAGGCGGTTTTTGCATGACTCAGTTACCTAGCTTAACTGTCCTTTTGGCAGAGTTTGGGGTCCTCAGATTTTTATTGTCCTTTCACAGATATGTCTAGGACCCTTTTTTTTTTTTTTTTTTTTTTCAGACAGAGTTTTGCTCTGTCACCCAGGCTGGAGTGCAGTGGTGTGATTTTGGCTCACTGCAACCTCCGTCTCCCGGGTTCAGGTGATTCTCTTGCCTCAGCCTCCTGAGTAGCTGGGATTATAGGCGCATGCCACCATGCCTGGCTAACTTTTGTATTTTTAGTACAGACAGGGTTTCACCATGTTGGTCAGGCTGGTCTCAAACTCCTGACCTCATGATCCACCTGCCTTGGCCTCCCAAAGTGCTGGGATTACAGGCGTGAGCCATCGTGCCCAGCCAGGACCTTTTTTTAAGAACATAAAGTACTTACCATCCATATTCTTTCTCAGCTTTGTGGCTTCAGCCAAAATTTCAAGACATCAAAAAAGTTCGATTTGACATCCCATAACCTATATTTATATATCTATTATGTAACACGTGGTAAAGTGACTGAAACATAACAGGCACTCACTACATATTTTTGAATGGGAAAATAAAGAGAGGAAAAGAGACAGGGCAGTGAGAAGAGAGCAGGTGAGCAAGAAATGGAGATAAAATAGGAAGCATAAGGGCAAAGAGGGCCAAGATTCAAAATTTATCATAAATTATTTCAACATAAATGGCCTACATAGTATATGTTGAATAGCAGCATGAGCAGAAGTTCAAAGTGAGGCATTACATTTTCTTTTTTTTAAAAAAAGTACTAAAAAAAGAGTGAGGCCAGCAATTTTCTATTAAAAAGAATTAAAATCCATAGCTTTAAGCAATTGTACTTCCCACAGTGAAATATCAAAATATTTTAACATATAGAGGGAAAAAGTGAATAAGATATATGAATATTAATATAAAGAGATTTCAAATGATACCAGAAGTTCTAAGTCAGAGTTTAGATAGGGGACACAGTAGATACT
Source organism: Colobus angolensis palliatus (assembly GCF_000951035.1). Lineage (NCBI taxonomy): Eukaryota > Metazoa > Chordata > Mammalia > Primates > Cercopithecidae > Colobus > Colobus angolensis. Next base: position 896,146 of record NW_012114777.1, on the reverse strand, counting down.
GATGTCTGTTGAGCATTAGCATGTGTCAAACCCTGCATTTGGCATTTTACAATTGTCGACTCATTTAATCCTTGGGACAGTCATATGAAGAACTGCAGCCATTTACAGATGTGGGAAAAGGGTCTCGGAAAGTTCAAATCACTTGACTTCAATCAGTTTAAACAGTTGCATAGCTAAACTGATTGATCTGAATCCACATCTGTGACTTGAGAGAGCCATGTCCAGGATTACTAATGCCTGCTTTCCTACTCTTAGAAATTTTCAGTCATTTGACGGAATTATGGCTACTGTCCTAGAAACTGCAATCACCCATCTCCCTTGCATCCTTGCATCTCAAATAATAGTATTTGAGGGGAGTGCTGTGTGAGCTTCTAGAAATAGTCTTTGTATTATGTTTTTTTTAATGTGAGTCTGCTTTCTAGGGAATAGAAATATTCTTAAAAGGCAAATCGGTGCCTTGATTGCTTTCGACTTTATCCCTTCCTAGTTCTGCCATTCTCTTGACTCTAAAGATGATGGTCACATTCTTGGGATGGCAGAGCGAGGGGCTGTCAGTAGCCTGGGTTCCTGCTTCTTAGAGCAGAACCAACATAGAAGACATGGTTTGTCTTCCTCTGGACTTTCACCTGAGAAGAGCAGACTTTCATAGCTCTTACATGGCTGTTTACTTGGGGCCACAGTTATAGCGAATATAGAACTTAGTACCCTGCAGGAGGTGCTCCACATAATGGAAATGGAAATATGTGGTATAATGAAGGTTGTGTTGTTAGGTGAGAGGTGGTAAGTGTTCAGAATCTTCCAGATTCTGCAGAAATCTGGGCACACTTGTTTGGCAGTACGAACATTTGGTTCAAATGGATCCTACTCTGCCCTGGAAAATGTATTACCTGCTGAGTATGACTGTAGCATGAGGGGAAAAGGTAAGAGAAATTCAGAATTTTTCTGTGGCGTGGGTGCTCTGCAGCTTTTTAGCAGAGACTCACAGAAGGGAGCTCAGGCTGGAGAGCACAGTGTGCAAGCAGAGGAGGGAAGGAAGCCAGCCCTCTCTACCTCCAAGCCTAGCTAACTGAGAGCATGGCAATTTGGAGCCTTGGAGGGTTGAAACAGCCAACACCATCTGTGCCTGATGGGAGCCCTCAGAAGTGTAGATGCCAGACAATGGCCTTAGGGGAAGAAATACTGTGGTCCTAAGCTTTTCCCCAGCACCTTCCGTTAAGGATTGAATGCCAGACCTGGGATCCAGCCAGCAATAAACATCACACCATGGGTGTGGCCTTTCCCTTAAACCTTTCCCACCACATCCACCAAACAGAGACAGAGGCAGGCATGGGCAGAGCACAGGTGCCAGTTACAGAGCAGCGTTCAGGCTTAAAGCTTCATCCAAGCAAGATCTGTGGCAGTGGTTTAAATGGCCAATGAGGGGGATGAAATAAATACACAAGAAGCCAACTGAGCTATTGGAGGCAATTGTATTGCAAAAGTGAAGACAGCCTTGACACAGGCTATAATTCTTCCTCCCTCTAGTTTAAAACTATACAATCTATGTAGCCTTGAGAGACAATATAGTCCACAAAGCTCACCTCAGCTGTGGGGAAAATGTTAAACAACAAAGAACCCTCTAGATTCATGGAGGGCAATGGTCAAGATGGCATATCACAGAGTAGAAGCAGACAGGGCTGCCTGAGAAAGGAAGCACTGTGATTCCTGCCCAGCAAAATCCCATCACTGTGGACCATCACTGTGTTTCTTCTGCCCACTTCCTGGTTTTGAATGGAAAGTCTCCTGGCTTCCCCTCATTCTACTCCTCTCCCTCTTCCTTCCCCCTCCCTTCTCCTCTCCCTCCCCTTTCCCTCTTCTCTTCTCCCCTTTCCTTGAATCCCCTCCTCTCTTCTCCTCTTTTCCTTCCCCTCCCCTTCTCTTTTCTCTTTTTTTTTACCCCTCTCCTCCCCTTTCTTCCCCTCCCTTTCACTCCTCCCATCTCCTTTCCTTCTCATTTCTGACTCATGGCTATCCTGCTTCTCATGCACCACTGTATGTAGAGTGAGATGGGGGTGAATCACTCACCTTGTCTCTTCTTGGTCATTTGGCCATGAGGAGTCATGAGGATCTGATAGAGGGTGCTGCCTAGCCCATAGGTTCCGGACTTCTTGTGACCTGCAGTGACTGGGCAGATCTTTACAGTGGAGAGGGTCTGTGGGTTCTATCTGATTAGAAGAGAATACATAAATATATGTGAAAGACTGTGGCAGAAACTGTAAGTTAACATCCAACATCTGGATCTTATCTTTTCTTATCTTCTTCTTATCTTTTCCCATAGTAATAGGACCCCTATTACTATAGCCCCTATGTTTAGGTGGCTCAGGGTGGTGCAAAATCAATACCATATTTCTCAGCATCCTTTGAGGGCTGCTTTAGTCATGTGATGAATTTTGACTACAAGTGTGCACCACCACATCTGGCTAATCTTTAAATTTTTTGTAGAGACAGGGTCTTGCTATGTTGCCCAGGCTGGTCTTGAATTCCTGGCCTCAAGCTATCCTCCTGCCTTGGCCTCCCAAAGAGCTGGAATTACATGCGTGAGCCCTGCTCCCAGTCCAACCTGGTTCATGAGCCTGGAATGTTGAAGGTGCCTAGTACCAGACATGTTCGTCCCAGAGCTGCTCTGCACAGGACTTCTGGCTTCACAACAGTTTTTGTCTGGTGGCCCAGATTCTCAGTCATGTTTTTCTCAAGTGCTGACTCTTGGAGGTTGGAATTAGTTTCTTTCAGGCATTCTCAATTCACTCTGCCTCCAAGATTTTAAATGATTTCATCTGATGAACTGTGACCATCTCAGCGTGAGGACTCTAAGGAGTATAAATGTCATTTGTGGTCTGGTTTCTTTTTCTATCTTGGCATCTGTTATGGACTGCATGTCTGTGTTCCCCCAAAATTTATGAGGAATGATATGGGAATTTGGGAGGTAATTAGGGTTAGATGAGGTCAAGAAAGTAGAGCCCTTATGATGGAACTGGTCTCCTTAGAAGAAGAAGAAATAACTCCACCACCCTTGCCCTCCTCTCCCTTCCCTTCCCCTCCCCTCCCCTCCTCTCCCTTCCCCTTCCCTCCTTCCCTCCCACCCTCTCTCTCTCTCTCTCTCTCTCTCCACAAGCCAGCAAGAGAGCCCTCACCAGAAAATGAATCAGCTGCCACCTTGATCTTGGACTCCCAGCTTCCAGAATTATGAGAATTAAATTTCTGTTGTTTAAAGTACCCAATTTGTGGCATTTTGTTATGGTGGCCCCAGTGGACTAAGACAGCATCACAATGTAAAACCACACACACACACACACACACACACACACACACAC
>NW_012114777.1:879496-892746 GCF_000951035.1 Colobus angolensis palliatus | reverse complement strand
ACACACACACACACACACACACACACACACACACACACACCCCAGTGGACTAAGCATCACAATGTAAAACCACATACACACACACACACACACACACACAGCCAGTGGACTAAGACAGCATCACAATGTAAAACCACACATACACACACAGTGCGTGGCACACATTTTTACCCAGTCAAACTCCTTCTTACAGCAAGAATTCTTCTCTGCTTTGGAGCAGCTCAGTGAGTACAAGATGCTGGAAGATGCGCCCTGCAGGGCTGAATGCCCAGGCGTGGGGCACAGCCTTGGCCCTGTGTCCCTCCATTTCCTCAGGATTGCTTAGGTGTTGGGCTCTTGGTCATGGCTTCATTAGGACTAAATTTCGGATGGAAACCGGCATGACACACATGCTGAGAGCACTCCTCGCTCCCCAGGGCATTAAATCACCTTGTTATTTAGTGGCCTCTAGAATCCTCTAGTTTACATGTGGTCTCTTCTCATAGAAGTGTCTCAAGTAAATCTGAATTTGTTTAGACAATTTTATGGGTATTGTAAAACCACAATTGAATTTCAGGGCTTTGTCACAGTCCAGCCAAGATGCACTCCAATTAGAAATAATTGCTATTAATGATGTTATGATGTGGGGGATGCCTGCAGTGCTCCTGGACCTTTGTTGTACTGAATCCCCGAAGAGTCTGAGCTTTATTCTTCAACTAAATAGACAGGACCCTAGAAGATACGCTTCTGGAATTGTAATATTACAGCAATATTGTGCTTCTTTCTTAATTAACCTTGTTAACCAAGGATTTGGAACGTCGGTGGGTGACTCTAAGAGGGCCTTTGTTATCCTCTCAGTACACATCTACAGTGGAGTAAGATATCACTCTGTGAAATAAAACGCCTTTATTCTTTGGCATACACCAAATACCTTCATCATTCTTTGAGTAATGATTGACAGTCTTGTTTAATGAAATAACGTTTGTCAAATACTTAATTTGCTGCCAGACACAGTAAATGTTGAGTTATGATTGTCACAGTATTATCATAAAACAAGTTTTTTGTTTTTAAGGCTTTCTGAATGGAAAGGAAATACAGGACAGGGCTGTCACGTTTGTGGAGGCCACTCAAGGTAAATCAGACCACAGTGGATTCCAGAGTTTACACTCCCTGAGATCACTGCCCCTGTGACAGCATTTTACCCCCAAGATAGTCAAATTCTCAATTCTTTAGACTTTTACAGGGTCTCCCAAGGTACCGCTCATCCCTTCCTTGCTCCCCACAAGAGGGAAGAGACAAAGGCTGCTGTTTCTCTTGCAAGGCTGCCCCTGCCAGCCTGAGAAGGAGTTCCAGGGATATGGTAATTAACATATTTTTCTTAATCTTGCTTTTGTAGTTAATCTCCAAAGCATGAAAGCACTTTGCCAGTTGATTAAACTGTAAGAATACAATAGATCCGAAGTGAGGGCAGCACTGATGAATGTAAATGCATAAAATTGCCCATTCTGCAGGAAAATGCCTCAACCTGAATCCCAACTTGAAATACTAAGTTAAACACTTAAAATTAATTGCACGAATATATTTTTTGGATCAATAGATAGCAAAAAACCTAACTTGGTAGAATTTCATCTTCAAAATAAGAAGCAACCACTCTTTGATCTCTTCTAGGAAACAAAAGTGATTCTATTTAAGAGTTTGGTCTAGGATCACCGCCTCTGAGGGGGGTTCAGGGAATGCCCAGTAAGGCTGTTGGGGACAATGGTGCTGGATGGGCCTTTAGCCAGACTGGCACTCAGTCTGCGTATCCAGGAGGGCATTCAGAAATAAGTATTTGTGTAGCTGTTTTGGAAAGAAGGGCATTTGAGGCGGGGCTTTTCTACATTAGGTGGTACAGGTTCAAAAAGGCCAGAGCGGAGAGCAAGGAGGTGGGAATCCAGAGCTGTGTGTCCTCTGGAGAGAGGGCATTCTGACTGGATACCCACATGTCCTCTTTGCCCCTCAGCCCTGCTCCCCAATGCAGGTTAACCACAGCCACCGGCTCCATTTGAGCCACCTCCCCAGCGACCAAAAATCTCAGGGCAGCTTGTGGCCATGGCTTATCACTTTCTTACGTCTGTGGTAAATGGAAATGACAAAAATGGGCTGTCTTTATTTTTGGAAAACAAACAACAAAAGAAAAAACCAAAACTCAACCTAATAGGTGATAGCAACATTATTTTCAAATGCATTGGTTGAAAATTCTAGTCCAGATAACAGAACAGGAGTGGTACTTTTGGTCTCCAGCTATATTCCACTGTCAGACAAAAATACTTTTCTTCATTGAAGTACACATTATGTAACATTGTGTATCAGATGACCTCAGCCATAGAGTTGGTCTTTAGAGCTTCTTCTTTCGTTCAAGAAAGCCATCCATTGCATGAAAGACGTCAAGATAGTCACCTATAAGCAGTGCTGTCTTGAGGGGCAAAAAGCTAAAGAGAACACAAGAATAAACTTTCGTGATTATCATTCATGAAAGCCTCTTTACCACCTCTACTGAAAAGCAGTGTCACCTCTTGCGGCAGATGAAGTCATTCACTCATGCACACACTATGCAGCCTGTCTGCTACCTGCCTCAGGGTCACTGGGCCTTCTTCACTACATCAGAGGACACTTGCCCAGGGCCTCGACAGGTTTTGTGGCTTTACTTAAGTTATTCAGTTCACTTCTCATTTCGGTTTCCAAAGCATCACTCCACTGTACAATGACACAGAGGAAGCAGTGAAGTGTTGTGGTGTAGGCATGGGCTTTGGGGGCAGATGAGCCTGGCTGGAATCCTAGCTCTGTCATTTGCAATGCCACCTTAGGCAACTGACTCAGCTCACAGACCTCAATTTCCTCAGCTGTAAAATGAGGTCATCAATCTGCCTTTCTGGGACTACTATGAGGATGAGATGCAATAACTCCTCAAACCTTGGGCAAGACTCAACTAACACTGTTCATTTTCTCCATCCCCATCTGCCCCTCTGCAAAGCCATATATATGCATGATCATCATCCCAACAGAGCACTCTGCTCCACTGGCCTTAGCATTCAATACTGCAGAGCAAGGAAACAAAGCAGGCAAAGGAAACCTGAGACTCATCCTAAGGTGGGGAGTAAAGGAAAGGACCCCATGCTCCTTGTTCCCCTGTTTGGGCACCCCAAGATCTCCAAGTGGTTCATCCCCTCCACAGTTTCAAGTCTCTGGTCAACTACTACCTTTTTTATGAGACTCCCCCCACCCATTAAACACCACTCTTAAAATTAAATCTCACAGGCTGGGCGTGGTGGTTCATGCCAATAATCCCAGCACTTTGGGAGGCCGAGGCAGGCAGATCACGTCAGGAGTTTGAGACCAGCCTGGCCAACATGGTGAAACCCTGTCTCTACTAAAAACACAAAAATTAGCCAGGTGTGGTGGCACATGCCTGTAATCCTAGCTACTCAGGAGGCTGAGGCAGGAGAATTGCTTGAAACCAGGAGGTGGGGGGTTGCAGTGAGGCATGATCGTGCCACTGCACTCTGGCCTGGGCAACACAGCAAAAGTCTGTCTCAAAAGAAAAAAGAAATTAAATCTCGCCGAGATGTGGTGCCTCATGCTTGTAATCCCAATGCCTTGGGAGGCTGAGGTGGGAGGATTGCTTGAAGCCAGGAATTTGAGACCAGCCTGGGCAATATAGCAAGACCCCATCTCTAAAAAAATAAAAATAAATTAGCTGCGCATAATGGTGCACAACTATAGTCCCAGCTATTTGGGAGGCTGAGGTGGGAGGATGATTTGAGCCTGGGAGTTTGAGGCTGCTGTGGGCTATGATCACACCACTGCACTCTAGCCTGGGTGACAGAACAAGACCATGTCTCCAAAAAAAATTAAATAAGTAAAATTAAAAAAAAAACGTAAATCTTGGCCAGGTGCGGTGGCTCGCACTTGTAATCCCAGCACTTGGAGTTCGAGACCAGCCTGGCCAATGTGGTGACACCCCGACTCTACTAAAAATACAAAAATTAGCCAGGCATGGTGGCAGACACCTGTAATCCCAGCTACTTGGGAGGCTGAGACAGGAGAATCACTTGAACCCGGGAAGGTGGGGGTTGCAGTGAGCTAAGATCGCGCCATTGGACTCCAGCCTGGGTGACGAGCGAAACTCCATCTCAAAAAAAAAAAGAAAAAAAAGTAAAACTCAACTTGCACCCATCTACCTCCCACTGTGGGATTTCCTTTTTTCCCTTTCCTGCTTTATATTTCTTTAGAGCACTTATGGTCTTTTCTTTTACTTTTCTTTTTTTTGCTGTTTCTTTTCTGTCCCCTCACCCCACAGGAAGTGATTTCCACATGGGCAAGGACCACTGTTTGTCTCGTTCTTTGCTGTAACCCTGAGCACAGATCCTTGGATAGTGGGTGATTCATGACACACACAGCACTCTCTGAATGTTTGCTGAATGAATGTTTGGTGGAGTGTTTGATGTGACTGCCTTTACTGAGTTTCTTCACCTTGCCTTTGGCTTACTCAGCAGCTATCTAATCCTCTCTCAAAACACGTCCCATAACTAGTATGTCATAAAACTAAACATAATCTCCACAGTTACTCAAAGTAGAAAAATTAAGTTCCATGTTCTTACCATTGGCATTACTATACTATAATCTGCTATCTATTAAGCAAAAAGAACTTAGTGTGTTGTGAATGCACACCCTGCCCAATAAACAGTGCATTATACAAATCTACAAGCTATGACAAATATTGTCTCTACGTTGTAAATGAAGAAGCCAAAACCTGGAGAATAAAGGGCATGCTCAGAGTCACAGACTTAGTAAATAGTGGGATCATAAGCCTGGATTTCGAATTGCTTATCAAGGATCCTTTGCTCTGTCCCACATAGCCTCAGTCAGGCATTCTGACCCCTCCTGTGCCAGATGAAGCCTGGAGAAATGATAGGATGCAAGAATGACATTTGGTTCATTGCACAAAGTAGAGATAATTAGCTAATGAGAAAAGAAATTTCTGTACACTGGATGGGCAATGGCTGCTGGCCATGTAGTGGATGTGAGGTATAATATCTATCTTCATATAACTAGGAATTGTCATTAGCAAGACTGATGGAATTGCACATGGAGCTGGGGGAGAAGCACAAACCAATGAGGGGAAGTTCAAACAAGGCAGATTTCAACTCAAGGTGCTTCCTCACAGAGCAGAAAGCCCAGTGAGGAAAGATTTAACTAGATGACCTGTTACAGCCTAGAAAATTAATTGAGGTAACAGGAATCAGCAGCGCACCACTATCCTTGGAACCGGGTCAAATGCTCATTCAGTACCTATGAATTTCAGCACTGAAACTCCATGGAGAGCAGGGAAGGGTGCACAAGAATGCTTTTTCTACTGTTTTTTTTTTTGACATGGAGTTTTCACTCTTGTTGCCCAAGCTGGAGGGCAACGGCGTGATCTCAGCTCACTGCAACCTCTGCCTTCCCGTTTCAAGTGATTCTCCTGCCTCAGCCTCTGGAGTAGCTGGGATTACAGGCACGTGTCACTGTGTACTTTTTTTATTTTTTAAGAGACAGAGTCTCACTCTGTTGCCAAGATGGAGTGCAGTGGTCTGATCGTGGCTTACTGCAGCCTCAAACCCCTGGGTTCAAGCAATCCTCCTGCCTCAGCCTCCTGACTAGCTGTGACTATAGTTGTGTACCAGCCTCAAACTCCTGGGCTCAACCAATCCTCCTGACTCAGGCTCCTAAGTAGCTGGGACTACAGGCTTGCACTACCATGCCTGGCTTATTTGTTATTTTTGTAGAGATGGGGTCTTGCTTTGTTTCCCAGGCTAGTCTCAAACTCCTGACCTCAAATAATCCTCTCACCTTGGACTCCCAAAGTGCTGGGATTACAAATGTGAGCCGCTGCTCCCAGCCCTTTCTTGTGCTTTTAAGAGGTGGTTTTATGTTTTTTCCCTCAAATTCTTTAACCATCCTAAGAGTTCGAATTTATTATGTATTACTAATCGTACCCATACCACAAATTTCTGTAGCACTTGGCTTACTGTCTGGCCTTGACTTTGGGGCCCTGTACCTGAGGAGGCATGGATACAATATCTATTCCAACAGGATTATTTTATCATGAGCACAAGAAAATCTCTCCTAAAAATGATCATTTCAATCTTTCCATCTGCCAGTACATCCACTTCTTTTTCAGAATAATTCGATACTAAGGTGGCAGGAAGGGTTAGACCCCATTTTCTTGACTCATGGGGGGCACTGCAACTATGTAAATTTGGTATTGTGTCAGCAATGGGCACAATGATAGAATTAACAGGATTTAATAGAATTAAATGAATGAATTTTAATTTATCAGGTATTTTTAGAGTGGCTTCTCCTGGTGGGATTTGGAGTAAACTGTACATTGGCATGTTAGGGAAGTATTAGAAGCTAATGTAACTACCTTTTAAGAAACATCATGAAGTATAAAAACTTTGGCATATAGAAGTACATTTTTTCTTGTAGAATGGCTTCTACTATTTTTTCTGCAGCATATTCTGGTTCCAGAATTGGCAACAGAGAAGGACAGCTAGAATATAAAATGACAACAATTAAAAAAAAAACCCGAAAGGCCAAATTTACAAATAAAGATAATTTTTCAAATTAAGGATAAAAGGTTTTAAGACGTTATCACTTTTTTCTTTCCCTTTCAAATTTCATTTATTTTTATATTTACTCCTTTATTCAATGTGTCAATGCAGTAGTGTCAATCAGTAGTAACATAACTAAAATGTGTCAATCAGTAGTAACATAACTAAAATATGAAATGAAAAGTGATTCTCATTAACACACTGATATTACAATATACATATATGTGAAATCATATTAAACAAATATTCCAAATATTTGTAAGGCAAGCTGTTGAAAACACATTGCCTGTAGTCTCCATGAGATACAGAATTGGGCGTCTGTGATTGCTATGGCCTGGGTATTTGTGTCCCCCACAAAATTCACATGTTGAAGCCTAAACTCCCAATGTGATGGCATTTGGAGGTGGGGCCTTTGAGGTGTAGCTAGGTCACCATTGTGGAGCCCTCATGAATGGGATTAGTGCCTGTCTAAGACGAGCCTATCAGCACCTTAGTCTTGGACTTCTAGCCTCCAGAACTGTTGAGAAAGGCATTTTTCTTGTTTAAGCCACCTAGTGTATGATAGTTCATTATAGCAACTCCTTCTGTATGACCAAGACAGTGTCTCTCCAATGACTGCCAGTCCTCCTGGAATCAGAAAGGGGGCATAATGGGATTGGATGGCAGGAAGGGGATGTGGACAGGAGAGCCTGGGAGATGGAGGAGCAGATGCAGGGCCTGGGGGGCTATCAGAGAGACACTGCCTTGATAAACCATTCCCATTCAACTTGGTATCCTTCACACAAACACATACTAAGAAAGACCTCAGAATTCTAAGACCATTTATAAATCATACTGAATCCCAGAACAATATATTTTAAACAACTTTAAAAAACAGAACAAAATAAAATAGATAGCAAATCATTTTTAAGAGTGTAGATTCTGTGAAATTAAAGGGTATACTTACGCTGTAGTACAACCTTCAAACATTCCAGTTTTTATAAAAAAGGGGCACACAATTGTGGTTTTGATCCCCTTTTGATTTTGGACAAATGTTTCTACAAATACAGATTCAGCAAGCCCAAAGGCTGCAAATTTACTTGCACAATAATCTGCAAAAGACAAAGCATGATCATGTATATTCCAAAGTTTTAAAATGGCATTACCTTAAGGTCTACCCATAATGCTAACAGCAACAGAAAATAAGAAAACAATTTCAGAGTTCTCCTTTTGTGTAATCTTGGTCTACTCTCACTGGAAGAAGCGAGTAGGGAGTGGGAAGGGACATGGTTAACTGAAGATCAGGGTCAGTTGACAATGATCAAGTGAGGCCCAGCACAAGAAGGGCTGCAGAGATCCTGCCTCAGGTCACACTGCTGGACTTTACTTGCAAGTCAATGCATTGTGAGCCCCTGTGCTAGTTCTTACATGGGGCCCTGTCTCAAAAAATTGCAATCCCATTAGGGCCTGAAGACATTCACAAGAAGAAATGAAACACTAACTGATACAGGAATCTAGGCAAGAGAGGCCAGCATGGGTTGTGATTCTCAGATCAAGTTTTCTTCCAACTATAACTCTTTCCTTCACTTCCAGAAAAACAACAACTCCAACAACAACAAACAAAACAAAGGGCTTGGTAGCTTCAACCTCCACCTCTTCAATACCTTGAAAATGTAGGGTGGGGGCAGAGGGAGGAATGGAAAGTGGCACTTGTGTCCATTTTGAACTTTTTGTCTTTAATTATAGTTGTTTTAACAAAACATCTGACTATTCAATTGACTAAGTGAAAAAGTTTGGAGAAGAAATGGCATTGAGGTGCATTAACACTTTCCTTTGCCCCACACATTCAGAGGAGGCATATTTAAACTTGCTATGTTACGGTGCAGCTACTGCAACTGGCAAGAGCCAGTTTATAAGTGCCAGGCATGGGGTTGTCCAGCCCCAGTGCTGTCCAGACAGTGGATCAGAGGCTAGAGACTGTGAAGGGGGAGGAGGAGTCTAGAGCAGCTTCTAGGGTAATTTAAATCATCAGGTACAAATGCAGCTGAGTCCCTTGACCCCTGAGATTCTGATGAGCAGATATGGCCCATGACCCAAGGAATCTGCATGCTAAACTGGCATCCCTGGTGGTTCTGATGCAGGGGAGTAAAGACTCACACGATGGGAAATACAAAAGGCTTACACTTTTTTCTAAGATGAGCTGCGGGTGGGAGAGTCCTGTATCTGAAGACAGGAATATTCTGTCTGAAAAGGATTGATAAGGAGCTGTAAATATACCTGAATGATTTCAAAGGCCCGTGACTTAACAGATATATAAGAGAGAGGTAAGAATAATACCTGATAAGTTCTAAGAAGGAGAGAGGAAGGGAAGTCCTGGGTCATAAGGAGGATAGATTGGTGATATTTAGGGTGACTGGTGGTTCTGAAAAACCTATTCATGTGATGGACATACTGAGCTAAGACTGGTTTTGTGAATCTTGAACTATGCCACTTTGCTTCAAAGCATTAGGAACCACCGAACTGGCAAACTGGCTTATCTGTTACCCGAATGTTGCTGCTACAGTTCTGTTGGATGAGTTTTAGCAACCCTTGTAAGCCAGGACGTGGGATATTTGCTCTAGGGGATGCCATGGTAGGTTAGGTCAAGGTTTCTGTTCCTTCCAGAGCCAGCTCCCAAGTTGGGCCTCCTTGGTTGAGGCTCTTGAAGGATCTCTTTGCCTACTCCCCACTGCTACTGTCAAGTCAGTTGGCTGTTGCAAGGGAGATGAAAATGCCCACCACTTCCTGCAGGTCTTCAACCAGTGGAAAAACAAAGCAGTTAACTTTAGGTTTCTTGAGGTGAAGAAACTTTATCCAAACTCACAGCAGTGGGGAGATCACTTAAAGGAAACTTCAGGAGAAGACAGGGTCATCCTCCTCACCATCCTGTGACAGTGTGAATGTGAAGTTTGGGGGACAGTTGTTATGTTGATCACTTGTGCAAAAAAATTATCAGTGAGGCCTCCCTCTCTTTTAAACAAAGGGGACTGCATAAGACCTAATGATTCCAAAGGGCACAGTCCAATTTCACGTAAGTCTATCTGATGGGCGGTTTTGCTACATGATGAAGTTATCAACCACTTATTGACTATACTTTTTAGCTTAATATTCTTTATCATTAGAACATCAAGTCAGTGCTAATTATTCAGAGCTATTATGCAAGTTAAAGTTATAGGGAATTTTGCAATTGTGAATGGCTACGTTTTTCTTACCTGCCAGCCCATTTACTCCAACTAATCCAGCTAAACTTGAAATGCAAACCAAATGTCCATGGTCATTAGCAATCATAGCAGGTAGAAAGGCTTTGTAGGTCTAAGAAGATAAAGGAAAACTTTTAATGTTTAATGCCACATTGTATAATTTTATCAGATATTTATACACTCATTGTGATAAAAAAATCTTTTTTTTTCAGCCCATAAAATATCTGTAGGTATGGGGATATAAAAACGTAAACATCTGGAAAGCAATCATTTTAACTTATTTAACCTGTTAGATCAATTTTTTATGGCAATTCCAGTATTATTAAAGTAATTTATTCAGACTTACGTTTTTGCTCATATTTGACTTTTAACAATACAATATTAAGACAAGAATTGAAGGAGTATGGGAAAATCTTTGTTGTGGCAGCCACAACCCCAAACCTCACAAACATGATGCTTTAGATTTAGATTGCCTTCTCTCTCCTTAGCTTGATTTTTGAGTTTCAAATTTTCCCTGAACATTGTTCACAGGACATCTGGTTGTTGACTTCAATTTTAAAAGAGCACTTTGTTTTAAACTCATCTCTACTCTTCAAAATAAGTTTATTATTTTTGTTCCATTTCATAAAACAGAATATCTATTAGAAAGAGGGCACATCTGTATACTGTCCAACACCTTCACCATTGATTGGGGGCCTGGAGAAAGAACGTAAAGGAGACAGAAACGAGCTTTTGAAGAAGACATCTTCTGCAACAAAGGAGTAACTAATCACATCCAAAGACATGGAGGTGAGAAAAGGGATCTCTTACAAAGGCCAAACCTTACTTGTTTGCCTGCATTGCAATAAGTCTCAGAGAGAAACTAACAGGTAGAGAGAGGTGGGAAATCAAAACAAAGCAAAAGGAAGCAGTGCAGCAAACAATCCAGGGTCTGCCATGAGTTGGGACACTTCTCAGTAGGCATACTGCCTTTGAGAGCCCAGCCTTCAGGTAGCTCTCGGACACTCTAGCAATTGAGTCACTGTCTTTGTGCCTGGCAATGTGCAGATGCTTAAAGAATGTACATGAACTTGCCCAGAAGAAGTAAAGGGAGTGAGAGGACATGAGGAGTGGTAGGAGCCAGGGAAACACCAGCATTGGAGGAGGAGGAGGAGGAAGAAAAAGAGGAAGTAGAGGAGGAGTCAGAGTCAGAGGAAGAAGAAGGAGAAAGAAGAAGGAGGAGGAAGGAGGAGGGAGGAGGGAGAAGAAGAAGAAGAAGAAGAGGAAAAAGAAGAAGAAGGAGGAGGAGGAGGAAGGAAGGTAGGAGAAGAAGAAAGAAAGAAAGAGAGAGAGAGAGAGGGGGAGAGAGAGAGAGAGAACATGAAGGCACTTGGGGAAAAACAGAGAGGTAGGAAAAGAACACAGAGTCAGGCTGAGTGCAGTGGCTCACACCTGTAATCTCAGCATTTTGGGAGGCCGAGGTGGGAGGATCACAAGGTCAAGAGATTGAGATCAGCCTGGCCAACATGGCGAAACCCTGTCTCTACTAAAAATACAAAAATTAGCTGGGCATGGTGGTGCATGCCTGTAGTCCCAGATACTTGGGAGGCTGAGGTAGAAGAATTGCTTGAACCTGGGAGGTGGAGGTTGCAGTGAGCCGAGATTGTGCCGCTGCACTCCAGTCTGGCAGCAGAGTGAGACTCTATCTCAAAAAAAAAAAAGAACACAAAAGCCATGGGAGTGGAGACTTCCAGGGACCATGGTCTTTATCTTCATTCCAACTATATATGAGTATAAGCAAGCACTAAGGAGAGGGACATTTGGGACAAGATAAATCATTTGCAGTAGTTCCTATAGGAACGTGGTAGCCACTAAATTCTGAATCTTTCCATTTTTCTCCTGAAAACTTTACAAAACACCAAGAATAGCACCAGCACCACTACATTTTTGGTGGAAATAGGGGACAGAAAATCTACAAATTCCAAATTACATTTGAAGGCTGCTAAAGAAGAGTTGGGCAGAAAAGTGTGAGGAGAATTGAGGAGGAGCTCAGAAATCTCCAGCAAAGACTCCCAGGAGACAGCCTTGCCCAGGAATGATGAGCTATGAGCAGGGCTGCAACCAAACAGGTCAAAAGTCCTGTAATTCCAGTACTGTGGGAGGCGAGGCAGATGGAACACTTGAGGCCAGGAGTTCAAGACCAGCCTGGCCAACATGGCAAAACCCTGTCTCTACTAAAAACACAAAAAATTAGTCGGGTGTGGTGGCACGCACCTGTAATCCCAGTTACTCAGGTGGCTGAGGCACAAGAATCGCTTGAATCCAGGAGGCAGAGGTTATAGTGAGCTGAGATCGCACCACTGCACTCCAGCCTGGGAGACAGAATGAGACTCTGTCTCAAAAAATTAAAATAAAATGATAAAGTAAAATAAAAGTAAACTTTTAATAAAAGCTGGGAGAGGCAGCAAGAGGGTGCATGCATAGTGTGGGGAGGCCTGAGATGGCTGGTTTCAGCACAGGCCAGAAAAATGCAACTTCTGGAATTGAGTGGGTAGCTTTAGAAGTCAGGACTGTGCTTTTAGTGCTGGTAGCAGGTAGTAACCCGGGTTACCAGTGGAACCTCTAATTTCTCTGGTTGGGTACTAACCAAGTTGACTGTAGGTTTTGGTTTACCCATAGCAGACCTGATTAACACTTGCTCATTAATAATGCTGAGTTTCACTTCCAAAAGTGCCCCAGCTTAGGCAAATTACAATGCTACCCTGGTCCTGTCTAAGTTTAGTTACCCGCTATGTAACCTGGAGCAAATCTTTTAAGTTCTATGATCCCTTATCTTACCAAGGTGTTTTAAGGAAAACATGTGAGCCACTTGGAGTATTCCCTAACATTTGCAGCTAATCAATACATGGTAGCAGGACCATGAGGACAGTTCTGTCCTTGTAGGATTTCCTGAGCAGAGGTCCTGGGGGCTGTAGATTAAGTGGCATCAGAAGAGGACAACTGCGTAGACCAGGACAAGTCCAAAACTGAGAAGTCTCTGCTTTACTTAGAGGCTAATAACATTGGAAAAGAGCAAGAGGAAAGTACTTCTAAATGCCAGAGTAACTTTACATTTATTATGAGAAGAAACAATTATTACCCATAAATGTGCTTTGAAATTCACATCAAATGACTTTTCCATAAGCTCATCTGGACAGTCAAGGAAATTTTTGCCTGTTACGATTCCGGCATTGTTGATTAGGATGGAAACATCGCCGACTTCTTTTTTAACCTGAAATGAATAAGAGCAACATCACCAATGTAGTAATTCCTTATATGATCTAGGTTTTATTTTCCCACAGTTTTATGTTTTTTTATCCTGGTTAATTCATACTGAGTTTATGCACTCTAAAAATACAGCTTGGGGCCAGGTGCAGTGGCTCACACCTGTAATCCCAGC
>NW_012114777.1:849789-875640 GCF_000951035.1 Colobus angolensis palliatus | reverse complement strand
AAAACTGAGAAGTCTCTGCTTTACTTAGAGGCTATTTTTAGTAGAGACGGGTTTTCACTGTGTTAGCCAGGATGGTCTCAATCTCCTGACCTTGTGATCCACCCGCCTTGGCCTCCCAAAGTGCTGGGATTACAGGTGTGAGCCACTGTGCCCGGCCTCCAGAGATCAAGTTTTGATGTGCTTTTCCTGTTTTTCTTTTCTTAAAACGAGTCCATTGTCGAAATGCTACTTTCTATTTACAGTTACAGCTGTTCTTCTACTCAGTGGTTAGTAACTTTGTTCTGTGCTCTGTATGTGGCATTTCATTTTAATCAATGTGATGGGACATAAGAATAGCTTCATTATAGCCAAATGTGGTATAGATCAAGACTTCGCACAAATGAAGAAGGGGCTGGGTCAGGGAATAAATGGAGGAAAAAAGAAAATGCAGTCATAAATCACTTAACAATGGAGATACATTCTGAGAAGTGCATTGTAAGGTGACTTGGTTGCTGTGTGAAGATCACAGAGCATACTTAATAAACCTAGCTGTGTGCCTACTACACATCTTAGGCCATATGCTAAGGTAGCCATTGCTCCTAGGCTACCTACCTGTACAGTGTGTTACTACACTGAACACTGCAGGCAACTGTTAACACTGGTAAGTATTTGTGTATCTAAACATAGAACATTGGGACAGTAAAAATACTGTAATAATCTGTCCCATAATGTGGGACCACCATTTTGTATATGGTCCATCATTGACCAAAATGTCATTATATGGTGCATGACTGTATATATTTTAAACACACAGCACAGATTAGAATCTGCCTGTCCTGTTTTCATCAACTGGCTGGTTTTCTTCTTTCCGAGGATGGACTCCTGATCTCAAGGCTAAGCTATGGCCTAGGGATACAAGCTTTCAAAGTTATCGGAGACTCAGCAGAGACAAAACGCTGTCATATCACTCTGAAAGCTTTCTCTTTGATTGCTTATCTATGGGCTACTTCTTAGAAATTCTCTCGTATTGGCCGCGCATGGTAACTCACACCTGTAATCCCAGCACTTTGGGAGGCCGAGGTGGGTGATCACCTGAGATTGGGAGTTCGAGAACAGCCTGACCAACATGGAGAAAACACGTCTCTACCAAAAACACAAAAAAATTAGCTGGGCGTGATGGCACATGCCTGTATTCCCAGCTACTTGGGAGGCTGAGGCAGGAGAATCACTCGAACCTGGGAGACAGAGGTTGCTGTGAGCTGAGATGGCGCCATTGCACTCCAGCCTGGGCAACAAGAGTGAAACTCCGTCTCAAAAAAAAAAAAAAAAAAAAAAAAAAATTCTCTGGTACTTTCCCTTCTATCCAGAATAAAAAGTGGAAATGGTGGGTTTATACGGATGGGGAGTAATTTCCTTCCCCTGAATTCAGAGGAGCACATAAGTAATTCCCTCCAAGACCTCACAGTGATAAAACCTGAAAAATAAGCTGGTAATGACATGTTTGGCTATTTCTGAAGTCAAGCACCTGGGGCAGAACTAAATCACCATTACAGGGGAAAGGGAAAGGGAGGTAATTATTTATAGAGTGCTTCATACTAGTTTATCCCATAGCTAACAATCTTCGTTGTTTGAATATCAACCAATTATTGCTTAAGGCTGGCCAGATAAATTGTAGTCAGTGTAAGTCAACATGCCAGGTGTTTAACTTCTAAGTAGCTAAATTTGTGAGATCAGTTGTGCTTGGAAGAGTGGGCCCAGTGTAGGCCGAGCAAACTTGTCAGGTGTGGATCTCCAGCCTGTACTGGGCAGCCTGTGGTTGGAGATGCTGGTAGCAGAGAGGTAAAATGTAAAGACAAACTTGAAAGTCATAAACTTACCTGCCAGGGACCTGCAAACCTTAGCAAGGAAATCCTGGCTGAGCCTAGAAACTATGGAGTAACTTTACAATGTAGTCAGGCTGCTCATGGCAGGTTTGATTGGTTCCTCCCTTCTCAATAAGTTGGGCAATTCTGGGAGGCACAAAAGTGTCCCAGGAGAGTGATGAGTGAAGTACTTAAGCCAATGTGAGGACACAAAAATCCTTAGGCCAGGCACAGTGGCTCACACCTGTAATCCCAGCACTTTGGGAGGCCGAGGTGGGTGATCACCTGAGATTGGGAGTTCGAGAACAGCCTGACCAACATGGAGAAAACACGTCTCTACTAAAAACACAAAAAAATTAGCTGGGCGTGATGGCACATGCCTGTATTCCCAGCTACTTGGGAGGCTGAGGCAGGAGAATCACTCGAACCTGGGAGACAGAGGTTGCTGTGAGCTGAGATGGCGCCATTGCACTCCAGCCTGGGCAACAAGAGTGAAACTCCGTCAAAAAAAAAAAAAAAAAGAAAAAAAAATTCCTTGTGAGGGATGGGCACGTGCCTCTACGATGGTAAGAAAATCCTTACCATCCTCATGTCAGAGCTTTGGTTTTCTGAAAGCTTTATGTGTATCTGTATAAACACCAAAGAAGAAAACGTAGCTGAGTCTTTAGGATTAATAAAAGATTTTGATTGTCTTACGACTACTTAAGAGCAATACTTCGAATGTAGGTGGGGTGGACACAGCCTAAATTTAAAATCAGACAGAATATGGATTCAAATCCTGCCTCTATCACACACCAGGTCTGTGAACCCTGGACAGGTTATTTAATATCTCTGTATCTCGATTTCTTTATCCTCAAAGAATGATGCCTCTATCCCTCCATTAACTTATACTGTAATAGGGGCCGGTATGGTCAGTGCAGTGTAATGTTAGAAGCAAGTACTCAGGTGTCAACAGACGCAAGTGGCAGCTATAGTCTTGCTGCTTACTAGCTGTGTTTCTTAGGTAAGCTACATACCTGCCCTAAGCCTTAGTCTCCCTACTTGTGAAATGGGGATAATAATGGGTTTTACTTTATAAGGTTACAATACATACATGGTAGTTAGCATAGTGTCTTGCATACAATAAGAATTCAAAAATCCCAATTTCCATTCTCCCATAATCTTGTCTACATTAAAGGGACACTGGAGAAAGGCTAACAGGCACTGAGAAAGGCAAGGGAAAAAGAACATGATATATGTCAAATTATAATAGTAAACACACAAGAGTTACCTGATCGGCTACTCTATACACTTCTTCCTTTTGGCTGCAATCGCAAGTATAGGCGTGCACTCTTGTGGCCCCAGCTTCCTGAGCCATCTTATATGTTTCCTCATTCCCCTCCTTATTGACATCCCAGAGGACAAGCACAGATCCCCGTCGGGCAAACTGCAAGGCTAAGAGCCTTCCAAGTCCACTTCCAGCACCTGTGATGAGAACTATTTCACCAGCAACGTTCTTCTGTTGCTTTGGGAGTAAGGCAAAAATCATAGCCTCCAGAAGAGTAAACAGTGATTTTCCTAAGAAAATGAACAGTTTCTTTGATGACTGCAGGTTGAAAGACATGTTCTGGCTGACACCTATGAAGAAAGACAGATTCACGTGAAGACTTATTTGTCCATTTCCCCTGAGTTGTTTACTCCACGGAGCTCCTATTTTCTGAAATAGTGAAAGTAACTGAGATATGTGATTTAAACAGCTCTCCTGGTAGCAGACTCTGAATTCAGAAAGAGGGAGGAGGAAGCCACAGGGATTATATTTACTCAACTTTCATACTTGGCCCTAAGCTCAGCACATTATTTGCATGACTGCTACTTGCAGTATACAACAGAAATGTTTGTTAACCAGGAACTGTAACCACCACACCCAAATTTAACATAAAGAATAAGTTCATTATTCTTCACAGTCAGCCTTTCTTCATAATAATCATGAATCCTGTTGGCTGATTTTATGTTCAAACTCTTGACCACATCACAATGTTTATAACATAATTACTACCTCTCTGACTTTATTTTTCTCTCCTTTGATGTTTGTGCTTTCTCATTTGCATTATCATTCTTTAATTTTGCATTACTGTATAAAATCTGAGATTTGAGAGGAAAATGTAAAATCTTATTTGTAGAAAGCATTTGACAGGAAGTAACCAGATGTTCTAGACCTTTTCCGACAGATTTGCGATCAGCACCAGATAGCCCTTCCCTAGGCTCTGAGGTCCCCACGCCACCAACTCTACATCACTTACCACTCTGTGTGATTAAAGGTCAGAGGGGGGCAGACCTGGACTCCTGCCCTGCACTGCCTCTGCCTACCTGTAAACTCCAGGGGGGAGCCTCTTGGCCTAACACTGGGCCTTGGTATCCTCATCTGTACTGGTCCCGTGGCATAGAGTGTTTTTGCAGATGAAATGAGAATGTTCCACGTATCACCACAATGCCTGACTTATAGTCAGTGCTTTACAGACATTATCACATTTCTCAGATTCATAGTACTGCCCACCAAGAAGGCACCCACTAGGTCTGCTGAATGAATAAAAGGCCCCCCCTTGACAAACTCATACAGAGCTTAGTGCTTACATCCTGCTACCAGTTACTCACACTTTAGTGTGAATGAGTATATAAAATGCTTTCCTAACTACTAGCTGAGAAAGAAGGGAAGGTCTTATTTCCTTCAGGATGAGAACAGAAGACATACTTAGCAGAGGGCATACTGTGCTGGGGGTAGGAGCCTTCTCTGAATGGGGTGCTTAATTGAGAGGCTCAGACAAAGGCACAGGTGTGAGGAGATGGGAGGGGAGTAACGAAAAAACAGCAGGTCTTCACTTCACAGTTTGGCTGAAGTCAGCCTAGTTATGGTTAATGAGTAAGAGCGGATAGATTCATCTACAGGAGGACTTGGTGCGTGGTCACACCCTTAGGAAATGTCAAGAGTTGATGTGACCCAGGCTGTTGTTCCTGGCTTATTGTACAGATGAGACTGAGGATCTGAGAGAAGATGTATGTGATTTGTTCAGGGTCCCTGTGCTGGTTAGCTGGTGCGGGCCAGATTGGTTCATGTGTTCTGTTTATTGAGTGTTCACCCTGTGCTGGTTCTATCTGGGCACTGAGGCTGAGGGGATGAGCAGTCTCTCACAATCTCTGTGCAGGTGAGCCAAGTAATCTAGTTGAAGAGACGTATTCAACAAACAAATACATCGCTACAAGCCATAGTGTTATAAAGAAAAGTGCAGTGTGCTATAGAGAGAATGATGGGAGAGCTGATTCAGATTGGGCTTGGGGGAGGAAGTAACACAGGTCTGCTAGAAAGTGACCCTTTGAGTGGATATCCAAATGATGATGGTGGGAGGTAGGGATATTGAGCAATAGCTTTCCTGGCAGAGGGACAAAATAGTTTGTTGTAAGGCAGGTTTGACCTGTGTGTCCAGGGCTGTCCAGAGAATAAGAATGCTGGCTCTAAGGAACATGGACCTTCTGGTCAAATGAAGGACATTTTCATCCATGCTTTGATGAAATAGACCTCAAACTCTCTGTGATCTCTGCTCTGATTTACATTCACAGAGTAACTTTTAGAAGATTGTTCAGGCCTCCCAGGCGCTGCAGAACTGGAAAAGAAGGTGTCCTGAAAGAGGACTCTTATTTCAAATACACAGTCATGGAGCCTGCACCTGTGGATCTGCAAGGATGAGGGTCAGACTGTGCACACAGTAATGGGAAACCCTAGGCACCCTTCTCAGACAGCAGCCTGGGCATTGCCAACTTTGGAAAATCCGTACCAAGGGTAGTTGGTCAGACCACCACACTCCCTTTTATATCACTATGTGAATTCACACAGAGGGACAGAGGTCTACTTCTCCCATCACAGGGCTCCAGCACCTCAGCAGTGGCCAGAAGTCTCAACATTGACCTGGGAGACATGAACGCTCTTAATGTCAGAACATTCTAGATTTCAGTGCTTCACTGTCTCAATGTTGGCTTGATGCAAGACCTAAAATATGTCCATCTTTTAACACTGTCTTGGTAGATGCTTACTAGATTTCTAAGAACTTGTCAGCCTGAGTTATCTCCCCTCCCCAGTTGAAGTTTAGGGTGCCTGCTGGGTACCCACATAAGCAATGAGGTCTACAGATTAAAGTTTGGCTTGGAATTCCAGATACATCACTGATTTTCCCTACAACTTTGGTAGAAATGATTTACCTTCTTGTGCCTCAGTTTCCTCCTCTAAAAAGGGAGTTTCTAATAGTACATAGGAATACTTACCACACAGAGGAGCTGTGAGAATTAAACCAGTTTATATAGGTAAAGTATTAAGGAGCGTTATGTGGTCACTACTAGCTTGTGTGAGACCTTTGAACAAATTAGAAAAAAAAAGGCATTGCCCTGCACAAAGTCCTCTGTGGGGTACACAGGGTTGGGGAGGGGGTGCAAGAGGAGTTGTTTGGATTCCAACACCTGCTAGCTTACATGTCTCCCCCTCTGCTCCTCAGTCCCCATAATAACGTGGCACAGCCATAACATGGAGGCCTTTCTAGAACAGTGCCAGGCACAGAATGACAGCAAAAGAATTAATGGCTAGAACTTCCACTGGTGTTCCTGTTAAGCAAATGAATTAATAATCCCTGGCTATACCAATGAAATATGGTTATAGTATACTTACAAACAAGAGTGAATGCACGGTTCCATTTTACTGCAGAGACTTTCCTAGAATGTTACGGAGCATATACAATTTAATCTGGCAGGTTTCTAGGTGTCTCTAGCTCACGGCCTACCCAATCCAAACAGGCGCCCTCGGCTTCCCAGGCCAGTGCGCGGCAGCAAGTCCGCTCTGGTGAGGGCACCCGGACGAAACGGGAGGGCAGACAGACTGACAATCACAGCTTGGGTTGAAAGGGGTGATATGGGGGTGGTAGGGCCCGAGAGGTGGATTCACTGAGCAGCAGAGAGCAAGGAACCTGGGCAGAACGGACCGAAGAAGAAGGTCCATGGAGGCATTCTGCCCTCTGCTCTGGGTGGGGAGGGAGGCTGGCAGCTCACCTCCGGGGGCGGGGTGTCTGCGTTGGCCGTAGCCACGCGAGCCTGGGCTTCGGGGACGCTGCAGCCGTGCTCTCCCGGGAGGAGCTGTGTTCTCACCAGCTCGCGGGTGGGTCCGGCCGCGGCTCGGCGACCCGCGCCCCCTTGCGCGCGACCCAGCGTGAAACCAGCCCAAAGGGCCGCCTCGCCCGACCCCCGCCAGCGCCACCTCCTCCGAGAGCCAGCACCCAGGACCGACGACCTCGGCAACTCACCCAGGACACTCTCCTTAGCTGCCCGCGGAGAAGCCGGCCTTGTCTGCCCCAGGCACCCGAGTCGCTGGCTCCTAACTCAGTGAGGTTCAGGTGTTTACCCAGGTGCTGCCCGAGGCCAAGTCCAAGGGCGGGACGGCCGCGGCAGCGCCGGGGGTGGGGCCGGCAGTAGCCCCAGCACGCGACGTGGGCCGCACTCCTATCTTCTTTTTCTGGACCCGCAGATTTAAGAAGCTGGAAATTCGGTGGTGGAAACTGGATGCGAGCGCCGGATTTCTCTTAGACTTAATGTTTCAATGCCTAGGCTGCACCCCAGAGTATTAGATGGGAATTTCCGGGTTGGGAGGGGCCCAGGCATTAGCTAGAAAAGTTTCCCAGGTATTTGCAAGGCACAACCCCGAGACTGGGAACTCTGGAGTTAGAAAACAAAGAGCAGTGTAGGCGTCCACGGGGGAGGGGCCAGGTCGTTTGTCTGGAGCCTGCAATGCGGGGAGTTCTCCAGCAGCATCTGATTGCTCCACGTGGGATCGTAAGTCAACAGCTTCCTTGCCCCTTGGAGGTAAGGGATGTGGGCGTGGACTCGGGAGTCCCCAGGAAGTGGGTGGGGTGCAGGCAGGAGCGGGAGTGGGTGCGGCGCTGACAGGCGGCCTAGGAGAAGAGGGCGAGGAAATTTGTTCTAACAAAATGAAGCTGAGAAATGAAGATAGAGTAAGAGTCACCAGGCACTCTGACCCAATCAAGATATATTAAGCATCTGGGTGTACGGCGATCCAGAAAATACAGCGATGATATATCTGTCAAGAAAAAAAAAAAAAGGATAAACATTCATTAATAAATCAGTAAAAGAGTTAATATAAGCACAAGACATCACTGAGATGCTAATAATAGAGGGTGAACTTTTCTGGGGGCAATGAGGAGCAGAAATGACAATAAATTATAGGATGTTGAAAGACATTGCAAAACAGGGGAGTCAGGATGAGATTGGGTTTGAAATTCATGCCGGGGCTGAGTAGGACAGGAAAAGTGGTGAGGGGTCGAAGAGCAGCCTTAGCCAGCCTATATCTGGGACAGACCTGGAGTAGAGGAACTGCACATTTGTTCTTTATTTGAGTGACAGAGGAAACAGGCAGGTCGTATAAGCTTAGAAAAGTAGGTGCAGGGGAGACCCTCGACTGTCTTTTCAGTACTTAAGAGGTTACTTGTGTGCTTTAGGCAGCAGCAGCCAACTGTGGCAAGCTATGCCAGGCATGTGGGAAGGGGAGTGGGGTAAGTGTGTGTGCACTGGTTTCAGGTCGGCCGTCACCACCCAGCGACACTGCTGTGTGGGGCTCTGGGGAGTTGCAGGGCTTCGGAGGGAGAAGGGAGACACATTCATGAACAGTGCGGGTGATGGACATGCACCCCAGGTGCCTCCAGAGTCCACAACCAGCCTGCAGGAGGAGAGGCAGTTGGACTCAAAGGGCCTTCCAGAATGGGTTAAGGTGTGGAGGTGAGCAGCGCCTGGGAGTGAGAGTGGAGTGAGGCAGAGAAACATGGGGTAATGGGCCTTTGATGGTGTAGTCTGTCTGCAAGAGTTCAGATGGGTGGACACTGGGAAACATCAGCCTCCTATTATCTTCATGGCTTCTCTGAGCAGAATCCTGGGCTGTCACTCTTCTTTCTGGTCAGAAGCCCTGGGTGGACCTCAAGAAAGAAATTTGGAGCATTATTAGAAATCTTATCAGTACAGAAGATGAGAGTGAGTAGTGGGGGATACACCAGTGATGCAGTGAAAGAAGCCAGAGAGGTCTTGCTGGTTAGAAAGGGCCCTGCTTTCACTTGATGTGGGGGAAACTCAGAGGACTGACTATAATCCTGAAAGCTGGGAAAGGATTTCTAAAGGGTCTCTTTTGGCAAAGGCTAGGAATGGACAGTTTATGATAGAACATGTGTCATGGGCTAATAAACATGAAAAAGTGGTTTATTCTTATTCTTAATTTCTTTGATCTTAGGGCCAAAGAGATGCATAGTAAAACATTTCTTGCCTTGCAAATTGAAAGTTTTTTTTTTTTAAAGAATGCCTTCATATAGGGGGTATAAATTATGCATTTCTGGAAAACAAATATGTATCAGGAATTAGAAAGGGATATACCCTCTGACCCAAGTCCACCTTTATCTTTACCAAATACCCAGGTATTGTCTGTGGTCTTTCAGGAAGGGAAACTGGGTCACTGAGAGTCAGGGATGGGAAAGAGGCTTTTCACTCCACTGAATCATGTGAATGTAGTACCTTTTTAGGAAATAAGTATATTAATCAAAATAAATTGATTTTTAATTCCTAAGAAGTATGTGCAGATGGAGTACTCTATAGTCATCTTTATAAAATCATGTTTTTCAAGGGTATGAAGTACACTTCACAGAATATGAGTTTAAAAAACACAGTACAAGACTAAATGTATATGCTATGATCCTAATTTCTGTGAAAATTTTATGTACATGCATTAGAAACACTGGAAGTGAGTTCACCAACCTCTTAACATTTTTTATAATATAGTAGTGGAATGTTGGTTGAATTTATTTCTTTGTATCTCTTGGTATTTTCCAAATTTTCCACTATGTGTATATCTTTATCTCATAATAAAAATGTTTCTGTGGCCACACACACACAGATGCTTCCATTCCAGATGGCACACTGAACATATGCATTCATATCCTATTTTCTTCCAAAATTCCATGGAAATAAAAGAGAAAATATAAAAATGCAAATAAACACATGTTAGTGCTAGAAAAAAGAAAGGAGCTACCAGTGAGGGTTGACTTCATTAAGCAGATGGATCCTATTTCCAGAAACCAGAGCAAAAGATACCTTAAGCTATGACACACGGAAGGTACTGCAAAAATGAGTCATTCTTCCCAACAGAAAGCCTGAGTAACCCCAATTCAGCAAGCAAACACAGAGTGTAAATAGGACACGGGACACTCAGATGGATAAGAGTGTTAACGTGAAAAACAAAACTCTGAAGGTATTGAAATACAATATTGAAAAATTGTTTTGAAATTTGGGACTCAGCAAGGAAATATCATAAGTGAAGTAAGATGATAAACAACAGACTAGGAGAAAAAAGTTTTGCATAAAGAGTTGACCATTGATAATTGGCCATAATATATAGCATTTCTATAAACTGACTGAAATAAGACAGTGGGAAAAATTGATAAAGAAATTTATAGGTAAATAAATATAAATTATTGAAAATGCTTAAAAAATGCTAAATCTCACTCATATTCTGGAAAAGGAAATTGGAAAAGGAATAACCTTTTTTTCATTCATTAATATCCACATATTAAAAAGTCAGATAAGAATTCAGGATCGGGGTTGGGCA
Source organism: Colobus angolensis palliatus (assembly GCF_000951035.1). NCBI lineage: Eukaryota > Metazoa > Chordata > Mammalia > Primates > Cercopithecidae > Colobus > Colobus angolensis. The sequence continues at coordinate 865,128 of NW_012114777.1, read as the reverse complement.
TGGTGGCTCATGCCTGTAATCCCAACACTTTGGGAGGCCAAGGCAGGCGGATCACCTGAGGTCAGGAGTTCAAGACCAGCCTGACGAAAACCCGTCTCTACTAAAAATACCAAAATTAGCTGGGGGTGGTGGTGGGCGCTTGTAATCTCAGCTACTCACTAGGCTGAGGCAGGGATAATTGCTTTAACCGGGAAGGGGGAGGTTGCAGTGAGCAGAGATCGCGCCATTGCACTCTAGCCTGGGTGACAGAGCAAGACTCTGTCTCGGGGGAAAGAAAAAAGAATTCAGGATTGGCAAGGGTGTGGGAACACAGGCATTCTTACACAATGTGAGGGTATTCATCCTGAGTCTTTTATGGACAGAAATTGGGTAGTAGCTATCATAACTTTTGACCTCTATTTCACATCTAGGAATCTATCACATAAGAATATTGACACTTCCAGCACTCTGGGGGGCTGAAGCAGGTGGATAATGAGGTCAGGAGACTGAGACCATCCTGGCTAACACGGTGAAACTCCATCTCTACTAAAAAGACAAAAAATTAGCCTGGTGTGGTGGCACACACTTGTAGTCCCACCTACTCAGGAGGCTGAGGCAGAAGAATCGCTTGAACCCAGGAGGCAGAGGTTGCAGTGAGCCGAGATCACGCCACTGCACTCCAGCCTGGGTGACCGAGTGAGACTCTGTAAAAAAAAAAAAAAAAAAAAAAGTATTGATACTTGTAACAGGAGGATTTTTTTATTGAAGCTTGTTTGTGATAACAAAAAATGAGAAGTTACTTGAATGCACAGTTATTCCATTAATCATGATATACTCATATAATAGAATTCTCTGAAGCCGAAAAAAAGAATGAAGTTAGAAATGTATTTACTGGCAGGGGGAGATCTCCAGGCTGTGGTCAGTGAAAAAAAATACAGAATTAATCCATTGAAATTAAATTGATGATTACTGTGCATTGTGCGTGTGCATGCGTGTTCACATGTGTGTAATACAGATGGAAATGCACAGAAGAATGGATCTGGAAGGCCACACACCAAACCGTTGGCAGTGCTTAGCTCTGGAGGGGCACAGAATTGAGTAAGGGGCAAGGAGAGTAGCCTCCGTTATGATATATATTTCTGTATTGTTTGACTTTTTATAAATGGCATGCAATATTTTGCTATATTAAAAACAAAAAAAAGATGAAAAAATGCCTACTTTTAAAAGACTCGTTTAAAAATATGTTGTCTTTGGGGATTACTTTGTAAAATGGTAGAATAAGTACAGTCTGCAGATGATACTTTCACAAATATATATGTTTAACCAAAATGCATTATTTGGCAGAAGGAGATTGTGAAATCCTCAGAGAAGTACATGATTAGCGTAAAGGTAGACTTGTTTGTTCAATGACAGGAAGAGATCAGTGTTAGGGTGGAACAGAAGTAGTAAACAAACATGTGAAAGAGTAGGATGAATAATATATACTGATAATAAATCCAAGAGTTGAAGGAGAAAGGGGACATGTGCCCTGTCACTTTGTTGGGGAAAGTAACTGTATACCAAAGAAATGCAGAAGTTTCAGAAAGCCAGGACTCAAGGAAAACACTGATAGGACTGGGCACATGACTGAAATTCCCTGTGTGCTACATTTTTCAGAACAACTGGGCATGAAGCCCGACACTTCTCATTCCATCTCTCACTGAAAAGACAAAAGGATATGTTGTTTTATGTTTGTTCTTGCTCTTCTATTTATCCCAAGGTCTTTATCATCTTTAACAATTTTTTTTGCCTGAATAATCATAGCATGAGCAGTATGGTAATGAATTTATGTAGATTTGACCTGGCTTGTTGTGCCAAGGTTACTTACAGCTAGAGACTTATGGACCCAGATAAATTTTCTCCTCTTTTCACTCTGCTTTTCTCATCTGGAATTTCTCTTCCTTTTTGATTCTCTCTGTGATCAGTGGAAATACTATTTATGAAGGGCATTTTTTGCTTATACAGTTATAGAAAAAAACTTTTGGTGGATATATGATTAGGATGAGGAGTATGACAGGCGTGCTCTCTCCCTTCCTCTGTTTTATTGAAGTATAATTTATATGCTATAATGTACCCATTTTAAGTGTATAGTCTGTGTTGTAGTAAATTTACAGAGTTGTACAGTTGTGAATTACTTCATTCCAGTTTCAGAATGCTTCTATCACACCTGGGAATATTTTTAACAAAATATTTGACTTAGATTTATTGGAGATTGGAGGTAGCCCCACTCATGGCCTCCATGTTCCCAACCCATGTGGTAACAAACTTGTGGTTAGGTATTCTCTAAGGATGCCCACCCTCCATTTTTATTTTTTATTTAGATCTAAAGATGATAAGTAAGCTTCTCCATTGTTTTCTCTAGATCCCTCCTTCCTGCCCCCACTCACCACCACTTCCCAGGTCAAGCCTCTGACAGTGCAACCTTTCTGGGATTCCGGCGTCATGTGATTTTCTAGTCCATCCTCTTGGCTTCACGTTTTTGTCTGTTCTCCCCATCACATGAGCATCTGGGATAACGAATATACCCCCTGTCACTGCCTTCTGACAATGAGAAGGTGTGTCCTTTATGGATGGCAATCTGGCATTAGCTGATAATGCCTTAACTTTCAGGATTAACGCTCAGGATTTTTAGTTTCTTATTATCTAGGGTACAGATCTTACTTCTTTCCCCAACAGTTCGTTGATTACTTTAGAGGATTAAACAAAAATTTTTATGCATAATTTTTAGATCTATACTGAAACACTTTCTCTGGACATCTAGAAATTCCTATAGCCAGAAATGGCTGTCATCATAGTCATCTTTGTAAACATTTTCTATGAGTTTTTGTTTTAATTTTTATAGAGACAGTTATTCTGCAAAACTTTTTCACTTAGCTGGAAACTATGAAAAAAAATTAGCAAAGGGCCTATCCAGTTACCAAATATAATAAAGTTATGGTTAGAAATTAGTTCTGAGTTGAAAGAGGCTTTAGTAATTTTGGGTCCACCTCATTTGAATGACTTGTACAAAGTGCTAATTTTGGAATTATTTGTAATGGCCCAAAACTGGACTGAATATCCAAATAACTTGTATATTTCCACAATGGAATACTATACAGCAATGAAAACAAATGGACTACTGCTACACACAATTTGTATGACTTTCACAAACATAATACTGAGCAAAAAAAATGACACACCTAAGTACATACTGTGTGATTTGAACTTACATAAAGTTCAAAAACAGCAATACTAATCCATGTGGAAAAGTCAGAACAGTGGTTACCTTTGAGGAGTCATGACCAACAGAGGGTAAATGGGAAGTTTCTGAGGTGACATTCATGTTCTACGTCTTGACCTGGGCAGTGGTTACACATTTATGTTCACTATCTAAAAGTGTATCTAGCTGTATACACTTCTATGCACTTTTTTTGAATGTATGTTCTATTTCAATGAAAGTTCCCATATTCCAAGTCCTTCTGCCCTCCTGACTGTGAACTAAAGAAAAAAAATCAGACTTTCAAACAATTAAAGTTCATTTTGTTCCCTCTTACTGATTGCAACCCAGGAGTGTTTTACAGAGGGTTTCTACGTGGCTCCAAACCAGTGTTTCAGTCCACAACTTGTATGTCAGGTGGTGGAGATTCTGCGTATGCTATGAGGTTACATTACAGCAAAATTTCATCAAAGTTTGGGTGCAAGAGTACATCTGGTTATAGATTACAGAGGTGTAATCATCAATCCTGTCAGATATTATGTACAGAAAGAGTCAAAGGCTAGCATCATTGAAATTATCTTTTTGTTTTTTTTTCCTTGAACTACTATATTCATTTTCTTTCTTTGTTTCCCATAAGTTATTGGGGTACAGGTGGTATTTGGGTGCATGAGTAGGTTTTTAGTGGTGATTTGTGAGATTTTGGTGCACCCATTACCTGAGCAGTATACAGTACACCATATTTGTAGTCTTTTTTCCCTCACCCCCGTCCCACTCTTCCTCCCAAGTCCCCAAAGTCCACTGTATCATTCTAATGCCTTTGTGTCCTCATAGCTTGAGTCCCACATATCAGTGAGAATATACAGTATTTGGTTTTCCATTCCTGAGTTACTTCACTTAGAATAATAGTCTTGAATCTCATCAAGGTCAATGGAAATGCTGTTAATTCATTCCTTTTTATGGCTGCGTAGAATTCCATCATACCTACGTACATACATATGTATGTATGTATATATCTCACAGTTTCTTTATCCAGTCGTTGATTGATGGCCATTTGGGTTGGTTCCACAATTTTGCTATTGTGAATTGTGCTGCTATAAACATACATGTGCAAGTATCTTTTTCGAATAATGAGTTCTTTTTCTCTGGGCAGATACCCAGTAGTGGGATTGCTGGATCAAATGGTACTTCTACTTTAGTTCTTTAAGGGATCTCCACACTCTTTTTCCATAGTGGCTGTACTAGTTTACATTCCCATCAGCAGTGCAGAAGTGTTCCATGTTCACTGCATCCACTCTAACATCTACTGTTTTTGATTTTTTGATTATGGCCATTCTTGCAAGAGTAAGGTGATATCACATTGCGGTTTTGATATACATTTCCTGGATCATTAGTAATGTTGAGCATTTTTTCATGTGTTTTGGCCATTTGTATATCTTATTTTGAAAATTGTTCTATTCATGCCCTTAGCCCACTTTTTGATGGATTTATTTTTCTTATTGATTTGTTTGAGTTCATTGTAGATTCTGGATATTAGTCCTTTGTCAAATGTATAGATTGTGAAGATTTTCTCCCGTTCTATAGGTTGTCTATTTACTCTACTGACTGTTCCTTTTGCAGTGCAAAAGCTCTTTAGTTTAATTAGGTGCCAGCTATTTATCTTTGTTTTTACTGCATTTGTTTTTGGGTTTTTGGTCATGAAATCCGTGGCTAAGCCAATGTCTAGAAGGGGTTTTCCAATGTTATCTTCTAGCATTTTTATAGTTTCAGGTCTTAGGTTTAAGTTCTTAATCCATCTTGAGTTGATTTTTATATAAGCTGAGAGATGAGGATCCAGTTTCACTCTCCTACATGTGGCTAGCCAATTATCCCAGCACCATTTGTTGAAAAGGGTGTCCTTTCCCCACTTCATGATTTTGTTTGCTTTGTCGAAGACCAGTTGGCTGTTAAGTATTTGGGTTTATTTCTGGGCTGTCTATTTGGTTCTGTTGGTCTATGTGCCTATTTTTATACCAGTACCATGCTGTTTGGTGACTATGGCCTTATAGTTTGAAATCAGGTAGTGTAATGCCTCCAGATTTGTTCTTTTCACTTAGTCTTGCTTTGCTTATGCAGGCTCTTTTTTGGTTCCATATGAATTTTAGATTTGTTTTTTCTAATTCTGTGAAAAATGATGATAATATTTTGATGGGTATTGCATTGAATTTGTAGATGGCTTTTGGCATTATGGTCATTTTCACAATATTGATTCTATTCATCCATGAGTATGGGATATGTTTCCATTTCTTTGTGTCATCTATGATTTCTTTCAGCAACGTTTTGTAGTTTTCCTTGTAGAGGTCTTTTGCCTCCTTGGTTAGGTATATTCCTAAGTATTTATTTATTTATTTTTTTGCGGCTATTGTAAAAGGGGTTGAGTTCTTGATTTGATTCTCCACTTGGTTGCTGTTGGTGTATAGAAGAGCTACTGATTTGTGTACATTAATCTTGTATCTAGAAACTTTGCCTAATTCTTTTATCAGTTCTAGGAGCTTTCTGGAGGAGTCCTTAGGGTTTTCAAGGTAAACAATCATGTTGTCAGCAATTCTTTTTATGTGGCGTATCACATTTATTGACTTGCTTATGTTAAACCATTGCTGCATATCTTTTTGATATGTTGTTGGATTCAGTTAGCTAGTATTGGTTAAGGACTTTGGTATCTATGTTTATGAAGGATATCGGTCTGTAGTTTTCTTTTTTTGGTTGTGTCCTTTCCTGGTTTTGGTATTAGGGTGATGTTGGCTTCACAGAATGAATTAGGGAGAATCCTTCCTTCTCTGTCTTGTGGAATAGTGTCAAAAGGATTAGTACCAATTCTTCTTTGAATGTGTAGTAGAATTGTGCTGTGAATCTGTCTGGTCCTGAACTGTTCTTTGTTGGTAATTTCTTAATTACCATTTCAATCTTGCTGCCTGTTATTGGTCTGTTCAAGGTATCTAATTCTTCCTGATTTAAGCTAGAAGGGTTGCATTTTTCCAAGAATTTATCCATCTCTACTAGGTTTTCTAGTTTATGTGCATAAAGATGTTCATAGCAGCCTTGACTGATCTTTTGTATTTCAGTGGTGTCAGTTTTAGTATCTCCTGTTTCATTTGTTAGTGTGGTTATTTGGATTTTCTCTCTTCTTTTCTTGGTTAATCTTGGTAATGGTCTATCAACTTTATTTATCTTTTCAAAGAACCAGCTTTTTGATTCATTTATCTTTTGTATTTTTTTTTTTCTGTTTCAGTTTCCTTTAGTTCTGTTCTGATCTCGGTTATTTCCTTTCTTCTGCTGGGCTTGGGTTTGTCCTGTTCTTGTTTCTCTAGTTCCTTGAGGTGTGACCTTAGATTGTCTGTTCATGCTCTTTCAGACTGTGATGTAGGCATTTAGGGCTATGAGCTTTTCTCTTAGAACTGCCTTTGCTATATTCCAGAGGTTTTGATAGGTTGTGTCGTTATTGTCATTCAGTTCAAAGAATTTTTCAGTTTCCATCTCGATTTTGTTTTTGACCCAATGCTCATACACGAGCAGGGTATTTAATTTCCATGTTTTTACACGGTTTTGAAGGTTCCTTTTAGAGTTGTTTTCCAGTTTTATTCCACTGCGGTCTGAGAGAATGCTTGATATAATTTCAGTTTTCTTAAATTTGTTGAGGCTCATTTAATGGCCTATCATATGGTCTATTTTGGAGAGAAAGTTCCATGCACTGTTGAGTAGAATGTGTATTCTGTGGTTGTTGGATGAAATGTTCTGTATGTGTCTGTTAAGTCAATTTTTTCCAAGGTATAGTTCAAATTCATTGTTTCTTTGCTGACTTTCTGTCTTGATGTCCTGTCTAGTGCTGTCAGTGGAGTATTGAAGTCTACCACTATTCCTGTGTTGCTGTGTATCTCATTTCTTAGGTCTATTAGTTAGCAATTGTTTTATACATTTGGGAGCTCCAGTGTTAAGTGTATATATGTTTAGGATTGTTATATTTTACCTTTTACCATTATATAACGTGCCTCTTTGTCTCTTTTAACTGCTGTTGCATTAAAGTTTGTTTTGTCTGATATAAGAATAGCTACCCCTGTTGGTGACTTCTTATCCATTCTGTGGTTCTGTATCTTTTAAGTGGAGCATTTAAACTATTTATATTCAATGTTAGTATTGAAATGTGAGGTTCTGTTGCATTCATCGTGCTATTTGTTGCCTGTGTACTTAGACTTTTTAAAATTGTTTTTTTGCTTTTGCTTTTTAACTTGTATTATTGTTTTATAGGTCCTGTGTGATTTATGCTTTAAAGAGGTTCTGTTTTGATGTGTTTCCAGGATTTGTTTCAAGATTTAGAGCTCCTTTTAGCAGTTCTTATAGTGGTGGCTTGTCCGAAAACAATGGTATCTTTCCTTCATATTTTATGCTTAGTTTCACTGGATATAAAATTCTTGGGTGATAATTGTTTTGTTTGAGGAGGCTAAAGATAGGTCCCCAATCCCTTCTAGCTTGTAGGGTTTCTGCTGAGAAGTCTGCTATTAATCGATAGACTTTCCTTTATAGGTTACCTGGTGCTTTTGTCTCATAGCTTTTTAGATTCTTTCCTTTGTCTTAACTTTGGATAACCTGATGATAATGTGCCTAGGTGAAGATTTTTTTTGTAATGAATTTCCCACGTGTTCTTTGTGCTTCTTGTATTTGCATGTCTAGATCTCTCTGGCAAGGCTGGGGAAGTTTTCCTATATTATTCCCCCAAATATGTTTTCCAAGTTTTTAGAATTCTCTTCTTCCTCAGGAACACCAATTATTCTTAGGTTTGGTCATTTAAGATAATCCCAGGCTTCTTGGAAGCTTTGTTCACATTTTCCTATTCTGTTTTCTTTGTCTATGTTGGATTGGGTTAATTCAAAGACTTTGTCTTTGAGCTCTGAATTTCTTTCTTCTACTTGTTCAATTCTGTTGCTGAGACTTTCCAGAGCATTTCACATTTCTAAAAGTGTGTCCAAAGTTTCCTGAATTTTTGACTGTTTTTTCTTTTCTTTTCTTTTTTTTTTTTTGAGACAGAGTCTTGCTCTGTCACCCAGGCTGGAGTGCAGTGGCACAATCTTGGCTCACTGCAACCTCTGCCTCCTGAATTCAAGGGATTCTCCTGCCTCAACCTCCCAAAGCTGGGACTACAGGTGCCCGCCACCACGCCTGGCTAATTTTTTTGTATATTTAGTAGAGACAGGGTTTCACCACGTTGCCCAGGCTGTCTCAAACTCCTGACCTCAGGCAATCCACCTGCCTCAGCCTCCCAAAGTGCTGGGATTGCAGGAATGAGCCACTGTGTCTGGCTGGCTGTTTTTTCTTTAAGCTATCTATTTCCTTGATTATTTTTCCCTTCACGTCTTGTATCTTTTTTTGATTTCCTTGCATTGGGCTTTACCTTTCTCTGATCCCTCCCTGGTTAGCTTAATAAATAACCTCCTGAATTCTTTTTCAGGTAAATCAGGGATTTCATCTTGGTTTGGATCCATTGCTGGTGAACTAGTGTGATTTTTTGGGGGTGTTGAAGAGCCTTGTTTTGTCACATTACCAGGGTTGGTTTTCTGGTTCCTTCTTATATGGGTAGGCTATGTCAGAGGGAAGGTCTAGGGCTGAAGGCTGTTGCTCAGAATCCTTCATCCCACGGGGTGTTCCCTTGATGTAGTACTCTCCCCCTTTTCCTGTGAAAGTGGCTTCCTGTGAGCTGAACTGCAGTACTTGTTGTTTCTCTTCTGAGTCTAGCCACTCAGCGAGTCTACCCGGCTCTGGGCTGGTACTGAAGGTTGTCTGCCAGAGTCCTGTGGTGTGAACCGTCTATGGGTCTTTCAGCCATGGATACCAGTACCTGTTCTGGTGGCAGTGGGAGAGGGTGCAATGGACTCCATGAGAGTCCTTAGCTTTGGTGTTTAATGCTATTTATTTATTTATTTATTTATTTTAGAGATAGACCCTCACTCTCTTGCTCAGGCTGGAGTGCAGTGGTGTGATCTTGGCTCACTGCAACCTCCACCTCCCAGTTTCACACCATTCTCCTGCCTCAGCCTCCTGAGTAGCTGGGACTAGAGGTGCCTGCCACCATGCCCAGCTAATTTTTTTTATTTTTAGTAGAAACAGGGTTTCACCGTGTTAGCCAGGATGGTCTCGATCTCCTGACCTTGTGATCCACCTGCTTTGATCTCCCAAAGTGCTGGGATTACAGGCGTGAGCCACCACACCCGGCCCTAATGCTCTATTTTTGTGCTGCTTGGCCTCCTTCCAGGAGGTGGTGTTTTCCAGAAAGCATCCTCTGAAATAGTATGGAGAGGGACTGAGATTATATGCCCTTTGTCTTCCAACACCAGGGTGGAGAGGGAACGACCATCAGGTGGGGGCGGGTCTAGGCATGTCTGAACTCAGACTCTCCTTGGGCGGGTCTTGCTGTGGCTGCTGTGGGGATGGGGGTGAGATTCCCAGGTCACTCCAGTTGTGTACCTAGGAGGATTATGGCTGCCCCTAGAGTCATGCAGGTTGTCAGGGAAGTGAGGGAAAACCGGCAGTCACATGCCTCACCCAGATCCCATGCAAAGCAAAGGACCCGGCTCCTTCCCCCTGTACCCCCACCAACATCCCCAAGTCTGTTTCCAGGCAGAAGGGAAGACCAGTTTGAAAACTTTCCCAAGGCTATCTGCCTCCCAGCTGTGAAAAAAGAGCTTTAGTTCTTCCCCCTTCCTGTGAAGTCTGCACTCTGGAATTCTGGCTAGGAGGCTTCCCATCCCATTCAAATTGTTACGAAGTTCAGCTAGAGAACTACTTCCTGCGGAATTTTAGCCCCTGCTCCTCTGGCCACCTTCCCGATGGATCCTGTGGTGCCAGGCAAGAATGGGCTGCTTGGGGACCCAGTGAGCTCCCAGTGAGAGGTGAAGCCAGCTGGGCTTCTGGGTTGGGTGGGGACTTGGAGAACTTTTCTGTCTAGCTAAAGGATTGCAAGCACACCAATTAGTGCTCTGTGTCTGGCAAAAGGTTTGTAAATGCACCAATCAGCACTCTGTAAAAACACACAGATCAGTGCTCTGTGTCTAAAGGATTGTAAATGCACCAATCAGCACTCTGTAAAAACGCACCAATCAGCGCTCTGCGTCTAGTTAACGGTTTGTAAATGCACCAATCAGCACTCTGTAAAATGGACCAATCAGTAGGATGTGGGCGGGATCAAATAAGGGAATAAAAGCTGGCCACCTGAGCCAGCAGTGGCAACCAGTTCAGGTCCACTTCCATGCTGTGGAAGTTTTGCTCTTTCGCTCTTCACAGTAAATCTTGCTGCTGCTCACTCTTTGGGTCTGCACTACCTTTATGAGCTGTAACTCTCACTGCGAAAATCTGCGGCTTCACTCCTGAAGTCAGTGAGACCACGAACCCACCAAGAGGAAGAAACAACTCTGGACGCGCCACCTTTAAGAGCTGTAACACTCATTGTGAAGGTCTGTAGCTTCACTTCTGAAGTCAGCAAGACCACAAACCCACCAGAAGGAAGAAACTCTGGACACATCTGAACATCTGAAGGAACAAACGCTGGATACACCATCTTTAAGATTGTAACACTCACCGTGAGGATCCGCGGCTTCATTCTTGAAGTCAGCAAGACCAAGAACCCACTGGAAGGAGCCAATTCCGGACACACGAGTACCTTTTTGCTGCTTCCCCTACCCCCGTATTTCACTTGACTCTCTAACTTGACTCAGCTCTAGGTAAAGTTGGAAGCTTTTCCCGCAAACAGACCTTCAACTTCTCCAATGGGGATGTGTCGGTTTGGGAGAGGAGGGTCTCTTTCCCACTTCCCAGTTGGGGCACTCGCAATATTTAGGGTGTCTCCTGGGTCCTGCAGAAGCAGTCCACTTCCTTCAGAGGGTCTTTGGGTCCTCTTGGGATTGCTGGTTTGTTATTGCAGTTGATCTGGAGCTAAAATTCACAGTGCAAGTCTCCACATGCTGCTGTGTATGGAGCTGCAATCTAGTCCTGCCTCTCATCTGCTATGATCCTGGAAATCCACTGGACTTATCTTTTTTTAAAAAATGCAGTGATTTAAGCAAGACATGGAAACCTGTGCTCCTTTCTGCTTATTGTCTCTGAAGCATTTTTCATGGGCTGTGCTCAACCAGAGCCAGGGGTTTGTGAGGCTATGCTGACAAGAAGAATGAGTGAACATGGTCTCTTTATGACAAGGGCTGACTATGTGGCTGGCCTGAGGCAGACATATGCTACTTTGCCTCACACCACCCGCCCCTGTTGTGCTCCCAGAGGGGAGTGTCTCACATGTAGTGGGAGCCTCTGGTACCAAGACAGGCAATTTTGCTTTTAGTGTGAGTAGATTTCTCAAAAGTTTAACAGCAGGCTCATGTTCTGAAGATAGAGTCATTCACAGAGAACTTCCATGCTATCACATGTATAATTATAGCTTTCCCACATATCATGCCACAACTTTACGACTTGAAAAATGACAGTAGTCATAACTCCTGAGGAATCACCCCTTTAGATTTGCCAGTGGGAAGAAGGTTTGTCCTCCCCATAGTGGGGCCAACGCCATCCGGTCCCTAACAGGACCAGCAGCTGGTGTACCTGACCTCTCTTTCTCTGCTGGGGGCCTACCTTTCCCCCTCTCTCTGCCCCTGCCCAGGAGCTACTCTTGTGTGAGTTTAATGCCCAGATTGGCTTCTCCCGAAACATGCCTATTCCATAGGAGTGGGGTTTCAAGGATAGATGGGGAAGAAAGAAGAGGAGAGGACCACGAGAGAGCAATTACACTGAACCCTGGCTCAGTGGGAACCGAGGAGGAAGCTGAACTGCTGGCTGTGGTCAAAGGCTGGCAGGCAACACCATTGCGTGATCTCCTTTGTCTGCAGATATAGTGAATCTGTCCAGGTAGTCCAGTTATGTCACTGTGTGCTGGGGAAAGTGCACGTGAGTGAAAGTCACAGGGAAATAATGTAACACATTTTGACCTTTTATAAGGTGTTAGAGCTGGGAAGGATTTTGGAAATCCACAAGCTATGTGGTTTTACAGAAGTAACTTGGGAGATGTGGGACCCTCACTGCCAAGTTAACTGGAAGAGTCCTGGGTGGAATATTCTCTGTATCAGGGAGTAGCAAGGGTTATGAGCTTAGCCTTTGGAATCTGCCCGAGCTGGATGGCAGTTGTATAGCCTTGTGTTTGAGACCTAGTTCTTCCCCTTGTTGGCAGTGTAACCTTAGATTAGGTCACACAAACCAGTGACTGTGGAAAAGACCACACAACCTTATTTTTGAGACCTAGTTCAACCCTGCTGCTGCTTGACCTCTTGGAGCTTCAGTTTTCTCATTTGTAGAGTAAGCATGACAACACATATCTATTCCAGTTGTTCCAGAAACTTTGAAAATTTCTTCTCAAAATTAAAAATTACAAAAAATTTTCTGCAGTATTTTAATTCTCTGGTTGTTGTGAGGAATAAATTATTATTATTATTATTTTTTATTATACTTTAAGTTCTAGGGTACATGTGCACAAAGTGCAGGCTTGTTACATATATATACATGTGCCATGTTGGTATGCTGCACCCATTAACTCGTCATTTACATTAGGTACATCTCCTAATGCTATCCCTTCCCACTCTCCCCACCCCATGACAGGCCCTGGTGTGTGATGTTCCCCATCCTGTGTTCAAGTGTTTTCATTGTTCAATTTCCACCTATGAGTGAGAACATGTGGTGTTTGTTTCTGTCCTTGCGATAGTTTGCTCAGAATGATGACTTCCAGCTTCATCCATGTCCATACAAAGGACGTGAACTCATCCTTTTTTATGGCTGCATAGTATTCCATGGTGTATACTTGCCATATTTTCTTAATCCAGTCTATCATTGATGGACATTTGGGTTGGTTCCAGGTCTTTGCTATTGTGAATAGTGCCACAATAAACATATGTATGCATGTGTCTTTATAGCAGCATGGTTTATAATCTTTTGGATACATATCCAGTAATGGGATGGCTGGGTCAAATGGTATTTCTAGTTCTAGATCCTTGAGGAATTGCCACACTGTCTTCCACAATGGTTGAACTAGTTTACAGTCCCACCAACAGTATAAAAGTGTTCCTATTTCTCCACATCCTCTCCAGCACCGGTTGTTTCCTGACATTTTAATGGTCACCATTCTAACTGGAGTGAGATGGTATCTCATTGTGGTTTTGATTTGCATTTCTCTGATGGCCAATGATGATGAGCATTTTTCCATGTGTCCTGTTGGCTGCATGAATGTCTTCTTTGGAGAAGTGTCTGTTCATGTCCTTCGCCCACTTTTTGATGGGGTTGTTTGATTTTTTCTTGTAAATTTGTTTAAGTTCTTTGTAGATTCTGGATATTAGCCCTTTGTCAGATGGGTAGATTATAAAAATTTTCTCCCATTCTGTAGATTGCCTGTTCAGTCTGATGGTAGTTTCTTTTGCTGTGCAGAAACTCTTTAGTTTAATTAGATCCCATTTGTCAATTTTGGCTTTTGATGCCCTTGCTTTTGGTGTTTTAGTCATGAAGTCCTTGCCCAGGCCCATGTCCTGAATGGTATTGCCTAGGTTTTCTTCTAGAGATTTTACGGTTTTAGGTCTAACATTTAAGTCTTTAATCCATCTTGAATTAATTTTTGTATAAGGAGTAAGGAAGGGATCCAGTTTCAACTTTCTACATATGGCTAGCAGTTTTCCCAGCACCATTTATTAAATAGGAAATCCTTTCCCCATTTTTTGTTTTTGTCAGCTTTATCGAAGATCAGATGGTTGTAGATGTGTGGTATTAATTCTGAGGGCTGTGTTCTGTTCCATTGGTCTATATTTCTGTTTTGGTACCAGTACCACGCTGTTTTGGTTACTGTAGACTTGTAGTGTAGTTTGAAGTCAGGTAGTGTGATGCCTCCAGCTTTGTTCTCTTGGCTTAGGATTGTCTTGGCAGTGCGGGCTGTTTTTTAGTTCCATATGAACTTTAAAGCAGTTTTTTTCCAATTCTGTGAAGAAAGTCATTGGTAGCTTGATGGGGATGGCGTTGAATCTATAAATTTCCTTGGGCGGTATGGTCATTTTCACAATATTGATTCTTCCTATCCATGAGTATGGAATGTTCTTCCATTTGTTTGTGTCCTCTTTTATTTAATTGAGAAGTGGTTTGTAGTTCTCTTTGAAGAGTTCCTTCACATCCTTGGTAAGTTGGATTCCTAGGTATTTTATTCTCTTTGAAGCAATTGTGAATGGGAGTTCACTCATGATTTGGCTCTCTGTGTTTCTGTTGTTGGTGTATAGGAATGCTTGTGTCTTTTGCACATTGATTTTGTATCCTGAGACTTTGATGAAGTTGTATATCAGCTTAAGAAGTTTGTGGGCTGAGAAGATGGGGTTTTCTAAATATACAATCATGCCATCTGCAAACAGGGACAATTTGACTTCCTCTTTTCCTAGTTGAATACTCTTTATTTCTTTCTCCTGCCTGATTGCCCTGGTCAGAACTTCCAACGCTACGTTGGATAGGAGTGGTGAGAGAGGACATCCCTGTCTTGTGCCAGTTTTCAAAGGGAATGCTTCCAATTTTTGCCCATTCAGTATGATATTGGCTGTGGGTTTGTCATAAATAGCTCCTATTATTTTGAGATACGTCCTATCAATACCTAGTTTATTGAAAGTTTTTAGCATGAAGCGCTGTTGAATTTTGTCAAAGGCCTTTTCCTGCATCTATTGAGATAATCATGTGGTTTCTGTCTTTGATTCTGCTTATATGATGGATTACGTTTATTGATTTGCGTATGTTGAACCAGCCTTGCATCCCAGGGATGAAGCCCACTTGATCATGGTGGATAAGCTTTTTGATGTGCTGCTGGATTCAGTTTGCCAGTATCTTATTGAGGATTTTTGCATTGATGTTCATCAGGGTTATTGGTTTAAAATTCTCTTTTTTTGTTGTGTCTGTGTTCCAGTGAAGTCAGCTCTAAGGACATATTGAGGTAAGAACTAGGGAAAATTCACAGGTTCTATTTCCCTATTGCTTTTAAAATCCAATTCAAAATGTATTGCCTATCAAGAGAGAAGTCTCTATTACTTTGTGAAAATGATTTATATGGCTCC
>NW_012114777.1:847090-847989 GCF_000951035.1 Colobus angolensis palliatus | reverse complement strand
GGTGTATGTGTCCAGGAATTTATCCGTTTCTTCTAGATTTTCCAGTTTATTTGTGTAGAGGTGTTTATGATATTCTCTGATGGTAGTTTGTATTTCTTTGGGATCGGTGGTGATATCCTCTTTATCATTTCTTATTGCATCTTATTTGATTCTTCTCTCTTTTCTTCTTTATTAGTCTTGCTAGCAGTCTATCAATTTTGTGGATCTTTTCAAAAAACCAACTCCTGGATTCATTGATTTTTTGAAGGGGTTTTTGTGTCTCTATCTCCTTCAGTTTTGCTCTGATCTTAGTTATTTCTTGCCTTCTGCTAGCTTTTGAATGTGTTTGCTCTTGCTTCTCTAGTTCTTTTAATTGTGATGTTAGGGTGTCAATTTTAGATCGTTCCTGCTTTCTCTTGTGGGCATTTAGTGCTATAAATTTCCCTCTACACACTGCTTTAAATGTGTCCCAGAGATTCTTGTATGTTGTGTCTTTGTTCTCATAGGTTTCAAAGAACATCTTTATTTCTGCCTTCATTTCGTTATGTACCGAGTAGTCATTCAGGAGCAGGTTGTTCAGTTTCCATGTAGTTGAGCGGTTTTGAGTGAGTTTCTTAATCTTGAGTTCTAGTTTGATTGCACTGTGGTCTGAGAGACAGTTTGCTGTAATTTCTGTTGTTTTACATTTGCTGAGGAGTGCTTTACTTCCAACTATGTGGTAAGTTTTGGAATAAGTGTAATGTGGTGCTGAGAAGAATGTATATTCTGTTGATTTGGGATGGAGAGTTCTGTAGATGTCTATTAGGTCCGCTTGGTGCAGAGCTAAGTTCAATTCCTGGATATCCTTGTTAACTTTCTGTCTCATTGATCTGTCTAATATTGACAGTGGGGTGTTAAAGTCTCCCATTATTATTGTGTGG
>NW_012114777.1:846684-847040 GCF_000951035.1 Colobus angolensis palliatus | reverse complement strand
TCTTTGTCTCTTTTGATCTTTGTTGGTTTAAAGTCTGTTTTATCAGAGACTAGGATTGCGACCCCTACTTTTTTTTGTTTTCCATTTGCTTGGTAGATCTTCCTCCATCCCTTTATTTTGAGCCTATCTGTGTCTCTGCTTGTGGGATGGGTCTCCTGAATAAACCACACTGATGGGTCTTGATTATCCAATTTGCCAGTCTGTGTCTTTTAATTGGAGCATTTAGCCCATTTACATTTAAGGTTAATATTGATACATGTGAATTTGATCCTGTCATTATGATATTAGCTGGTTATTTTGCTCGTTAGTTGATGCAGTTTCTTCCTAGCATCAATGGTCTTTACAATTTGGCATGT
>NW_012114777.1:844670-845719 GCF_000951035.1 Colobus angolensis palliatus | reverse complement strand
AGACCCTGTTTGCCTGGGTATCACCAGCGGAGGCTGCAGAACAGCAAATATTGCAGAATGGCAAATGTTGCTGCCTGATCCTTCCTCTGGAACCTTTGTCTCAGAGGGACACCCGGCCGTATGAGGTGTCAGTCGGCACCTACTGGGAGGTGCCTCCCAGTTAGGCTACTCGGGGGTCAGGAACCCACTTGTGAGGGCAGTCTGTGTGTTCTCAGATCTCAAACTCCATGCTCGGAGAACCACTCCTCTCTTCAAAGCTGTCAGGCAGGGATGTTTAAGTCTGCAGAAGTTTCTGCTGCCTTTTGTTCAGCTATGCCCTACCCCCAGAGGTGGAGTCTACAGAGGCAGGCAGGCTTCCTTGAGCTGTGGTGGGCTCCACCTAGTTCGAACTTCCTGGCCACTTTATTTACCTACTCAAACCTCAGCAATGGTGGATGCCCCTCCCCCAGGCTCGCTGCCGCCTTATAGTTTGATCTCAGACTGCTGTGCTAGTAGTGAGCAGGGCTCCATGGGTGTGAGGCCCTCTGAGCTGGGTGTGGGGCCCTCTGAGCCAGGCACAGGATATAATCTCCAGGTGTGCCATTTGCTAAGACTGTTGGAAAAGTACAGTATTAGGGTGGGAGTTTCCCGATTTTCCAGGTACCGTCTGTCATGGCTTCCCTTGGGTAGGAAAGGGAATTCCCTGACCCCTTGTGCTTCCCAGCTGAGGCAGTGCCCCACCCTGCTTCGGCTCATGCTCCGTGGGCAGCACCCACTGTCTGACAAGCCCCAGTGAGATGAACCCGGTACCTCAGTTGGATATGGAGATATCAGCTGTCTTCCGCATCACTCATGCTGGGAGCTGTAGACTGGAGCTGTTCCTATTCAGCCATCTTGGAACTTGGCATTGTGAGGAATAAATTACGATAAAAAATATTCTTAGCTAACACTTACTGAGTACTTGTAAGGCATCAGGAAAATTTCCAAGTTCTTTTTTTTTTTGAGACGGAGTCTCGCTCTGTCGCCCGCGCTGGAGTGCAGTGGCTGGATCTCAGCTCACTGCAAGCTCC
>NW_012114777.1:810580-844515 GCF_000951035.1 Colobus angolensis palliatus | reverse complement strand
CAGGATGGTCTCGATCTCCTGACCTCGTGATCCGCCCGTCTTGGCCTCCCAAAGTGCTGGGATTACAGGCTTGAGCCACCGCACCCGGCCAAAAATTTCTAAGTTCTTTACACATGTTAATCAATTAGTTTTATTGCGGATGAGGCACCTGAACCCAGAGAAATTAACCTGCCCAGACTTACCAATAGCAATTAGCACCAGGATTGTATTCTTAATAAGGCCACAATTTCAACCATGGGGCTCTCCTGCCTGTTTTCATGGGTAATAACATATTGAGCCCTACAGTTTATTGAGCACTTACTATGCTCGAGGCACTGTGCTAAGAGATTTACATGGATTATTGTAAAGTTGTTTCTACAGCGATTGAGATGTGTCATGTTATTTTTTGCATTTTACAGACAAGAAAGTTGGGGCTTAGCAACCTCAGTAGTAGTCACCTAGTTGGTAAATTGGGAGTCTGAATTGGAATCAGGGAGTTTGACTCCGCCATATGGCCTTTCTCTTGGAAGTTCCAGCACAGTATGTGACACATAGGGATAGGGCCAGCTTCAAGGACCTTCAGGGCCACACTCAGTCTTGTGATCAGAAGGACCTTGTGCTTGGTTTAATGTTTTGCCTTTACTGTATTAACATTCCACTTAATTTATCTTTGAACTTGTGTTTTGTAAGAGAATTTTGATGGGATAATGGAGCCTGGGCATAAGCACAGAGGATGTACCTGGTGGCAGTGTGCACACGGGGTTGGTCCAGGAGCAGACCATGCATTAGCAGGCTCAAGCTCCAGGCAGAGCAAACAGTGCACACATAGTAGTTGGCTCCATATGCAGATGCATGCCTTGGGGGAGTCTGGAGTGTTGCAGAGCCCCAGGGAGAGGGTTAAACCTGTAAGTGGGCCCAGATTGGTGTTGCTATGGTGTTAGCAGCAGCAGAATCAGCCGTGGCAGTGACTGTGCCCACAGGAGAGAGAACAGTTCCACACGGGGGCAGCACCAAGACCCGCAGTGAAAGGCTGGCTTGCCTGTCATCTCCAGAGTCTGTCCCTGAGATAGCTACACAAGCATTAACTGTCCCATCTGAGCACCAGAATAGGAACGGCCAGTTATTAGGCAGTAAGCTTTGTGGTAAGTCATTACAAAATAAGATTGTAAGTGCAGACATTTCAATAAAGCATATCAAAGATTTATTAGAATATTTATAATTTATGTTTTTGAGAACTGCCACATTACAAAGCAAACATTCACAGGCTTAGAAATAGAAATTATGTCTAAAGATCATTGTGTTGGATGGAAAAAGCACTATTTTCATTTGAAGCTTCACATGAACCAGTAATTAGTAAGGAAGACAATTTTAAAATTACTTTTTCCTTGTCACTGAAGGTAGTGACAGCATTCATAAACAGGTATTTTGAATTACATACAAATAATAAAGCCACTTTGGGTTCCTTGTATGGCATTCAGAAGTCAAAGGAAACATTAAAATGCCATTGTATGAATTTGTGTGTTTATTTATTTATTTATTTATTTAGAGATGAGTCTCACTCATGCCCAGACTAGAGTGCAGTGGCACGATCTCGGCTTATTGCAACCTCTGTCTCCTTGGTTCAAGCGATTCTTCTGCCTCAGCCTCCCAAGTAGCTGGGATTACAGATGCCTGCCACCATGCCCAACTAATTTTTGTGTTTCTAGTAGAGATAGGGTTTCACCATGTCAGCCAGGCTGGTCTCGATCTCCTGGCCTCAAACGATCTGCCCACCTCTGCCTCCCAAAGTGCTGGGATTACAGGCATGAGCCACAGTGCCTAGTCTGAATTTGTGTTTAAAATCATACTTACATGTAACTGATGTGTATGAGGAGTTATGTCTTAGAAAAATTATTCCATGAGATTCATCAGCTGTAGATGTACTAAAATTTATGTTTTGAAATAATTTGTCAGAAATACATCTCAATGTTATTAGAGTCTACAACATATTTTTGACAGTCGTGTCGGCAGAAAGTTCCTTCTCAAAATTAAATATTATTAAAAATTGTCTGCAATCTTTTATTTGCCTAGAGTGACAAATGTTTCTTTCAATTATATTGATTGAAAATGAAGTGACAAAATATATTAGATTTTGATGATCTAACAAATGAAGTTGCAAAAAAAAGAGTGAGAAAAATCTCATGCCTAATCAAGTTATCACATTGATAAATTATTATTTATTGCATTATATAAAATTATTAAAGCAAAAAATTTTGGGGTAATTTTTAAGTTTCTGTTGATACTCATGTATGAGAATTATCACTAGTATGCTATATTATTAATATAATATTTTTTAAAGTAAAAAGCTTTATATTTTAGTTCCTTTTATGGCACTTTTTTCCTGCTTTTTGAACAGAGGGCTCCACATTTTAATTTTGCAATGGCCCTGCTCTTCCTCTTACAGGTTTGCACAACTGTTCTCTCAACTCTTAGGTCCTTTGTCACTGGATGCCTTGAAACTGACTGCAACCAGAGCCCCCTGAGAAACCCCATCTCCTGCTTCTGACCCTGGGGTGCTTGCTAGAGGCATCTTTTCTTCATTTTGAGAAGAATTTATGTATAGTCCATGATTTACTTTCCTCATCATTTTCTTTGATTTGTCTCCTGTGTGTGTGTGTGTGTGTGTGTGTGTGTGTATAAAAGCCCCCATACTTGGATCAAATGAAGGCAAATATATATATATATATAGGGGTGTGTGTATGTATATACACAACTATGGGGGGCTTTTATGGGCCAACCTGCTTTTATCCTGGCTGCACTTGAAGGCCATACTTAGCACTTTATATTAATAGCATCACTCAAAACAGATTTATCTCCACAGGGCACTAACTGAAAAATTTTGTGAATAGATGAGGAAGATAATTCATATTCCATAACACACAGTAGAAACACAATGAAATCCCCATGTTAGGGTTTGTCCTTCCCATGAAAATTTATCTTTTATCTAACTAGGGTATCTTTTAAATCCACACAGCCTCTCAAGAACCCTTCTAATGTCCTAAACAGTTCATATTTAGCCTTAAGATTGTACACTTGAGTAGATCAAAGGCCAAAAGCGAGTCAAGGATTGCCTGCTGTTCTCATCCCTGCTTCTTGGATCAGAGAGGGCTCATTCTCTTTTCTGAGAAGTTTCTCAAATTCCTTGCAGAAAAAGAATGTTTCACCCTAGGTACAATTCTTGTAAGAAAAGATATTCTTTATTTTCTGTTTGGCCTCTGCACTTTTCATTGTTTTTTCCCCCAAATTCTGCAAAGTTGCCTTCAGACTCTTATTTTCCTTTTCTCTTACTCAGTTTTATTTGTGAATCCAAAGTACATTTAGTAGTTTTGCAGGTATTTATGCTTTGCACTTAGTTTCTCAATAAAGATTTATTGCAAGAACAAGCTTTAAATCATTATATTATTATCAGAGATTTTTAGGATTGGAAGGCATCCAGGTAATTTAGTCATTAACCTTTGATTTTCAGAAATGGAAAACTCCATTAATACTCAGAAAAGTCATTTTTATTTTGGGAAGCTGTTATTAGAAAGTTCTTTCTTATGTTAAGACAAAATCTGCCCTCTTTCCGATATTAAAGTAAAGAAAAGGCTTATTTTTAAAAATAAACTCAGGCAAAAGAAAGTGCTCTCATTTTTCAAAGCCCCTGGGAGATTATAGGAGTCTCTTTTGGAGTCATTGCAAACTTCTCTTTCATCAGTTAACTTTTTTATTTCAAGCATTTGATTTTTAAATGGCTAATTCATTATTAAACACTGTTTTCACATATTTTAATGCTTAAAATTTTTGACTATTTTCTATTGCACTGGGTTGGGAAGATTTTTGTATGGTGAGACTAACTACTAGCTATAATATTCTTGTAATGCAAAGTGAATCTTCACTTCCCTAAACTGACATGCCCATGAAGTGTTTTAAGTACAGATTGCTAGTAAGGTGGGGTCTATACATGAAAAGTGTTGTAACCACAGGCTTTTTAAGAACTGGGTGGAAGGAAATAATTGAAGTGACCAAATTGAAAGCCCAGTCAATTCGGTGTTGTTGCTTTGTTAGATTTCAGGACTGTATGCGAAGATTTAGAAAAAAAATTACATGGAAAGCTATATACTCTGAAATTTCAAAGATATCTAAATAGGAAGAGAAATACAAAACCCAATAGGGAGACTTTTTAGGTTCAACTCAATCTTTAAACTCAGAAGACAAGCATGAGCAGGAGCCCACTAAGAGGGTGGGAGAAGGAGCCGCAAGTGTCAGTGGGCGATGGCAGACATTTCTCCCACTTGCTCTGGGTAGAACTTGCATAGTCCATGTGTGCCCGGAACTGATTCCTTCTGGTGAGTTCTTGGTCTCGCTGACTTCAAGAATGAAGCCATGGACCCTCGCAGTAAGTGTTAAACAGTTCTTAAAGATAGTGTGTCCAGAGTTTGTTCCTTCTGATGTTCAGATGTGTCCAGAGTTTCTTCTTCCTGTGGGTTCGTGGTCTCGTTGACTTCAGGAGTGAAGCTGCAGACCTTCACAGTGCATGTTATAGCTCTTAAAGGTGGCGCTTCCGGAGTTGTTTGTTCCTCTTGGTGGGTTCGTGGTCTCGCTGACTTCAGGAGTGAAGCCTCAGACTTTAGCAGTAAGTGTTACAGCTCATAAAGGTAGTGTGGACCCAAAGAGTGAGCAGCAGCAAGATTTATTGTGAAGAGTGAAAGAACAACACTTCCACAGAGTGGAAGGTGAGCTGAGTGGGTTGTAGCTGCTGGCTCCAGTGGCCAGCTTTTATTCCCTTATTTGGCTCCACTGCATCCTGCTGATTGGTCCATTTTACAGAGAGCTGATTGGCCCATTTTACAGAGTGCTGATTGGTGCGTTTACAATCCTTTAGATAGACACAGAGCGCTGACTGGTGCGTTTTTGCAGAGTGCTGATTGGTGCATTTACAATCCTCTAGCAAGACAGAAATGTTCTCCAAGTCCCCACTCCACCCAGGAAGTTCAGTTGGCTTCACCTCTCACATGCTTCAGTCAACACAGAGGTTCAGACACTTTTTCTCCCTCCTCAGAAATGAATCTTCACTTCCTTAAACTGGCATGCCCTTGAAGTGTTTTAAGTGGGGAGAGGTTCAGTACAGAGAGACTTGTACAAAGCAAGTATGTACCTGCTTTCATGCTCCCATGGAGCCAATAACCTACAAACACAGCTTCCAAGTTCCCAGTTTCCCTGTCCCAAAGAAGCCCAAAGTATAGTGTTCTTCCCCATCAAATGTTTATAGTTACTTTATAACTCCTCCCAGTCAACTGCAGGTCACCAACCAGGGGTCCTTTTCATCATAAATAATGTTGCCGAAAAACATATTTGACATTTGATGCCTACTGTGTTACCAGAAAGTAAAAGAGCTAGGAAGTTAACCTAAGAGAAAACTCCTATGCAGAAAGACAAAAGAACTTAAACCCCTTATCCATAATATGTAAATATAAATGAAAGGTAACAGAGGAGCAGATTGTGCAATTTATAATAATGTAAATCTAATGGATGAAAAATCAGAGTTCCAACAATATTAACCATGGAATAGGCCAGACCAAATCATACCAAATGTACTTGTATGGCTAACAGCTATCAGAAAGATTTTATACCTTGTTTGATGACTGTTTTATTCACCACTATATTTCTAGTGCCACAGGTAATAGGTAGTCAGTAAATATGCATTGAATGAATAATTAGTAAATGAATACAAGACTCTTCTTAGGCTAGACAGTTAAAAATAAAACAGTCCCTGTCTCTGATGAGCCAGTGGCAGAGCTACTATGTACTCATGTGCAACCCCACAGGCCTGAGGACCATCCCCACTGCGACTCACTGCCATTGCCAGTGACCTCACTTTCTCTAGCAGCAGAACCACCTTACACTTGCACTTGTTCCCCTGCGGCCTGAGGATTGGTTTGCCTAGTATCCCTGCCCCCAGTAAAGCTGCACCCTAGCCTCCACAAACAATTGCATCCTGGGCCACCTAGGCACTTGCAGGAACTGATAATGTTGATTACAGCCAAAGAAACTATATGAATACTATACTATTGTGCCTACCCAGAACCCAAACCAAAGCCCCTATCCAATTGACACTATAGAACAGTTTTCTAGAGGAAAAGTCTTTCTCTGTGAAAGTTACGCAAAAATTTTAAAAAGTTACTGTTTTACTAGATGTACAGATATCAACACAGGGACAAAAGAAATATGCAAAAACAAGGAAACATGGTATCTTCAAAGGAACATGATAATTTCTAGTAACAGACCCCCCAAAAGGGAAATAAAATGACTGAAAGGGAATTCAAAGTAAAGATCTTAAGGAAACTCAGAGAAATACAAGATAGCACAGGTAAGCAAAACCGAAATTATAGAAACAATTCATAATCCGAATGAGAAATTCAACAAAGAGGTAGATATCACACAAAAAAAGAACCAAACAGAAATCTTATAATTGAAGAATTCAATGAGTGAAATAAAAAATACAATTGAGGTCAGGCATGGTGGCTAATGCCTATAATCCCAGCACTTTGGGAGACTGACATTGCTTGAGAACTGCTTGAGTTCAGGAGCTTGAGACCAGCCTGGGCAACACAGCAAGATCCAGTTTCTACAAAAATTAAAAGAAAGAGCTTAGTATCATGGCACAGACCTCTAATCTCAGCTACTTGGGAAGCTAAGGTGGGAGGATCACTTGAGTCCAGGGTTTTGAGGCTGCAGTGTGTTATGATTGTGCCACTGTACTCCAGCCTGGGCAACAGAGCAAGACACTGTCTCAAAACAAACAAACAAACAAACAAACAAACAAACAAACAAAAAATGAAACAAGACAAAAATGCAATTGAGCACTGCAACAATAGATTAGATCAAGCAGAAGAAAAAATTTCTGAACTTGAAGATAGGACTTTTGAAATCACACAGACAAAGTTTTTTTTAAAAAGATAGGAATGAAAAGAGCCTACAGGACATACAGGACATCATTAAGGAAAAAAAAACAAAACAAAACCAAAAACAAAAGCATCACATTATGGAATTTCTAGAACACATGGGAAACCTATTTAATGAAATAAGAGCTAACAAATTCCCCAGTCTTGGGAGGGATATGGACATCTGCATACTGGAAGTTGAAAGATCAAACCAAAAAGATCCTCTCTGAGGCACATTATAATTGAACTGTCAAAAGTCAAAGACAGTTCTAAAAACAGCAAGAGAAAAGCATCAAGTCATATGGAAGGAAATTCACATTACACGAAAAGCAAATTTCCCAGCAGAACCTTATAGGTCAGGAGCGAATGATATGAGATATTCAAAGTACTGAAAGAAAAAAAAAAACCTGCCACTCAGGAATACTGCACATAGCAGAGCTATCCTTCAGAAATGAAGGAGAGATAAATATCTTTCTCAGGCAAGCAAAAGCTGAGGGAATTCATCACCACTATACTGACCCTCCAAGAAATGCTTAAGGGAGTCCTCCATCTGAAAGCAGAAGGAAAATGAAACACACAAAGTATAAAACTCACTGGTAGATCACATACACAAATAATTTTTTTAAAAAAGGAATAAAATGTTATCACTATAGAAAACCACCAAACTACAAAGGTAAACAACAAGAGGAGAAGAAAGGGAAAAACGATACACAAAACAACCAGGAAAAAATTATCAAAATGACAGGAGTAAGTCCTTACCTATCAATAACAACTTTGTAAATGGCTTAAATTCCCCCCAATTACAAGATAAATACTGTATGAATGGATTAAAAAACCAAGACCCAACAAAATGCTGCGTACAAGAAACTCACATCAACTGTAAAGACACACATAGACTAAAAGTGAAGGAATGGAAAAAGATATTCCACACAAACAGAAACCAAAAACAAGCAAGAGTTACAGCAGATGAAAGAGACTTTAAGAAAAAAAAAAAACAAATGAAAAAACATACAAAAAGACAAAGAAAATCATTATGTAATGATAAGGGGATCAAGAAAGCAAGAAGATATAACAATTGTAAATATTTATGCACCCAACACTGGAGCACCCAGATACACAAAGCAAATATTATTAGAGATAAAGGGAGAGATAGACCCCAATATGATAATAGTTGGGGACTTCAACACCCTACTCTCAGCATCAGACAGGTCATCTAAGTAGAATTCAAGAAAGAGAGACTTGAGTTAAACTGTACTCTAGACCAAATGACTCTAACAAACATTTACAGAACCTTGCATCTAACAGCTACAGAATACACAATCTTCTCGTCAGCATATGGAACATTCTCCAGGATAGACCATATGTTAGGCCACAACACTAGTTTTAACAGATTTTCTTTTTTTCTTCCAACTTTTAGTTTGAAGGGTTACATGTGTGAACAATTTTTCAAAAATCAAAATCATATGAAGCATCTTTTCTGACCATAATGGAATAAGATTAGAAATCAATAACAATACCTATGTAACAAACCTGCACGATGTGCACATGTACACTAGAAATTAAAGTATAATAAAAAAATAAGAAAAAAGAAATCAATAACAAGAGGAACTTTGAAAACTGTACAAACACTTGAAAATTAAACAATATGCTCCCCAAACTATGGGTCAATATAGAAATTCAGAAGTCAATGAAAACATTTCACGAAAGATAAAAATTGAAACACAACGTACTAAAACCTATGGGAGTCTGGGGGCAGTGGCTCACACCTCTAATCCTAGCACTTTGGGAGGCTGAGGTGGGCAGATCACCTGAGGTCAGGGATTCGAGACCAGCCTGGTCAACATGGTGAAACCCCATCTCTACTAAAAATACAAAAATTAGCCGGGCATGGTGGCATGCACTTGTTGTCCCAGTTACTCAGGAGGCTGAGGCAGGAGAATCACTTGAACCTGGGAGGTGGAGGTTGAAGTAAGTCTAGACTGCACCATTGCACTCCAGCCTAGGCAACAAGAGTGAAACTATGTCTCAACAACAACAACAACAACAACAACAACAACAAAACACCAAATGTACAGGATACAGCAAAAGCAGTACTAAGAGGTTAATTTATAGCAATAAATGCCCACATCCAAAAGGTAGGAAAATTTTAAATAAATGACCCAATGAGTTGCCTCAAACAATTAGAAAAGAGAAAATAAACCAAACTCCAAATTAGTGGAAGGAAGGAAACAAGAATGATCAGAACATAAAAAAAAAAATAGAGACCAAAAAGACAATAAAAGAGATCAACAAAACAAAATTGGTTTTTTGAAAAGATAAAATTAACAATCCATTAATAGTCTAATAGCAAGGCTCACTAAGAAAAAGAGAGAAGGCACAAATCAGAAACAAAAAAAGGAGGCATGCAGCTGATACCACAGATATACAAAGGATCACGAGAGAATATTGTTAACAATGATACACCAACAAATTGATAAATTTAGAGGAAAGGCATAAATTCCTTGATGTACACAACCTCCCAAGAGTCAACCAAAAATAAATAGAAAACTTGGAGACTAATAATGTGTAATGATAATGAATCAGTAGTAACATTTCTCCTAACAAAGAAAAGCTCAGGACCACATGGTTTTACTGCTGAATGCTACTGAACTTATAAAGGACTAATATCAATTCTCAAACTGTTCCAAAAATTGAAGGGAAGGGAATTCTTCCTAATTCATTCTATAAGGCAGCATTACCTGGACACCAGAACCAATGTCTGGTTCAGTGTTTTCTCTCTCTCTCTATTTCTATCTGTATGTATATATGACATATATAAATATAGAGACATATATAGTAACATTTTATAAATATATAAAATGTAATATATATTTTCTTTATAGTAGTAGTATTCTATATGTAGTAGTATAGTAGTATTCCAAGCTAAATATATATATATACACACACACACATATAAATCAACATTTTCTTTATCCAGTCCTTTACTGATGGATACTTAGGTTGATTCCATATATTTGCTATTGTGTATAGTGCTGTGAAAAACATAGAAATACAAATATCTTTTTGGTATAATGATTTCTTTCCTTTGGATATATGCCAAGTAATGAGATTGGTGGATCAAATTGTAGTTTTATTTTTCAGTTCTATGAGAAATTCCCATATTATTTTCGACAAATATTGTACCAATTTACTTTTCCACCAACAATGTGTGTTTCCTTTTCTCCACATCTTCACCAATGTCTTTTTTTTTTTTTGACTTTTTAATGATAGCCATTCTAACTGGTGTAAGATAGTATCTCATTGTGGTTTTAATTTGTATTTCTCTGATGATTAATCATCTTGAGCATTTTTTCATATGTTTGTTGGTCATTTGTATGTCTTCTTTTGAAAAATGTCTATTCATGTCCCTTGCTCAGTTTTTAATGAGATTGTTTATTTTTTTCTTGTTGAGCTATTTGAGTTCCTTATATATTCTGGCTGTTAGCTTTTCATTGGATGCATAGTTTGCAAATACTTTTTTCCATTTTGTAGGTTGTCTGTTTACGTTGTTGTTTCCTTTGTTTTGCAGACGATTTTTAGTTTAAGTCCCATTTGTCTATTTTTGTTTTTGTTGTTTGCTTTTGAGGACTTGGTCATAAATTGTTTTCCTAAGCCAATGTCCAGAAGAGTTTTTCTTGTTTTCTTCTAGGATTTCTATAGTTTCAGGTCTTACGTTTAGGTTTTTAATCCATCTTGAGTTAATTTTTGTATATGGTGAGAAGTATGGGTTAAGTTTCATTCTTCTGCACATAGTTATCAAATTTTCTCAGCACCATTTAGCAAATAGTGTCCTTTCCCCAGTTTATATTTTTGTGGATTTTCTCAAAGACCAGTTGGTGATAGGTGTGCGGCTTTATTTTGGGGTTCTTTATTTTGTTCCATTGATCTATGTGTCTATTTTTTTACGAGTACTGTGCTGTTTTGGTTGCTATAAGTCTTGTATTTTAATTTGAAGTCAGGTACTGCAGTGATTTCAGCTTTATTCTTTTTGCTTAGGATTGGTTTGGCTATTTAGGTTTTTTTGGGTGCTTCCATATGAATTTTACGGTTGTTTTCTCTAATTCTATGAAAAATAATGTTGATAATTTGATAGGTATTTTGATGAATCTGTAGAGTGCTTTGGTTAGCGTTGATCATTTTAACAATGTTGATTCTTCCACTCTATTAGCATGGGATGTTTTTCCATTTATTTGTGTCATCTACATTTTTTTTTAACCATTGTTTTGTAGTTTTCCTTACAGCGATCTTTCACCTCCTTGGTTGAATATATTCTTAGGTTTTTTTTTTTTTTTTGGTAGCTATTGTAAATAGGATTCCCTTACTGATTTGGACCTTGACTAGATCATTATTGGTATACAGAAACCCTGCTGAATTCTGTATGTTAATTTTGTATTCTGCTACTTTAATGAGTTTGGTTTTTGGTGGAGTCTTTAGGGTTTTCTAAATGTAAGATTATATCATCAGTTAACAGGGATAATTTGACTTCCTCTTTTCCAGTTCATATGCCATTTATTTTTTTCTCTTGCCTGATTACTCTGGCAAGGACTTCCAGTACTATGTTGAATAGTGGTAAAAGTGGGCTCCCTTGTCTTGTTCCAATTCTTAAAGGAAATGCTTTCAATTTTTCTCTGTTAAGTATGATATTGGCTGGGGGTTTGTCATAGATGACTCTTACTATTTTGAGGTGTATTCCTTCTATATCTAATTTGTTGAGGATTTTTGTTGTGAAGGGATGCTGAATTTTATCAAATGCTTTTCTGTTTCTATTAAGAATATTATATGATTTTTGTCATTAATTCTGTTTATGTGATGTATCACATTTATTTATTTGCCTATGTTGAATCATCCTTGCATCCCTGCGATAAACCTACCTGATTATGGTGTATTATCTTTTCGATGTTCTGTTGGATTTAATTTGCTAGTATTTTGTTAAGGAATTTTGAGTCTATTTCATTAGGCATATTGGTCTGTAATTTTCTTTTTTGTTGTGTCTTTCTCTGGTTTTGGTATCAAGGTGATCCTGGCCTCATCGAATGAATTAGGGAGAATTCCCCCTTTTTCGATAATTTTGGAATAGTTTCAGGAGCATTGGTATTAGTTCTTCTTTGTATGTTTGGTAGAATTCAGGTGTGAATCTATCTGGTCCTAGGCTTTTTATTGTTGGAAGATATTTTATTAGTGATTCAATCTTGCTTCTAATGGTCTTTTAAGAAGTTCTGTTTCTTCTTGGTTCAATATTAGAAGGTTGTACGTTTTCAGGAATTAATTTCCTCTGGGTTTTCCAGTTTGTGAGCATATACTTGTTCATAATAGTCTCTGATGATCTTTTGTATTTCTGTGGTATCAGTTGTTGTGTCTTTATCCTTTCTGATTGTGTTTATTTGGATTTTCTTTCTTCCTTTCTTAGATAGTCTAGCTAGTGGTTTATCAACTATCTTTAACTTTTTGAACACCAACTTTTCATTTTGTTGATGCTTTGTAATTTTTTTGTCTCTATTATATTCAGTTCTACTCTGATGTTTATTATTTCTTTCCTTCTGCTAACTTTGGGCATTGTTTGTTTTTATATTTCTAGTTCCTTGAGATGTGATGTTAGGTTTTTAATTTGTGTTATTTCTGCTTGCTTGATGTAGCTATTTAATGCACTAAACTTTGTTTTTAGCATGGCTTTTGCTGTATCCACAGGTTTTGGTATGTCGTGTTTTCATTTTCATTAATTTCAAAAAATTGTTAAATTTTCGTTTTAATTCTTGACCCAATAATCATTTAGGAGTGTTCTGTTTAATTCTGATGTATGTGTTTAATTTCCAAAGTTCCTCTTTGTATTGATTTTTATCTTTATTCCACTGTAGTCTGAGAATATACTTCCTATGACTTTCATTTTTAAAAATTTGTTAAGACTTATTTTGTGACCCAACAGGTGGTCTGTCTTGGAGAATTTTCCATATGGTGGTGGATAGAATGTATATTCTGTAGTTGTTGGATAGAATGTTCTGTAAATGTCTATTAAGTCCACTTGGCCTAATGTACAATTTAAGTCCAATGTTTCTGTGTTAATTTTTTCTCTTGATGATCTGTCTAGTGTTGTGAGTGAAGTCCCCTACTACTATTTTATTGCTGTCTATCTCTTTCTTTAGGTCTAGTAATACTTGTTTTGCTAGGTTGCTGCTGGTTTTTATTAACTTCTTTATGTGTTGTCAATTTTATTTTCTTTCCAACACTTATTTTAGGTTCAAGGGGTACCTATGCAGCTTTGTTACACGAGTAAATTGCATGTCCCTTGGGTTTGGTCACCCAGGTAATCAGCATAGTACCTGAGAGGTAGTTTTTTATGTCTTACCCTCCTCCCACCCTCCATCCTTAAATAGGCTCCAGTGCCTATTCTTTCTTTCTTTGTGTCCATGTGTACTCAATGTATGGTTCCTACTTATAAATGAGAATGTTTTCTGTTCCTGCATTAATGTGCTTAGGATAATGACCTCCAACTCCATCCAAGTTGCTGCAAAAGACATAATCTCATTTTTTTATGTCTGTGTGTATTTCATGGTGTACATGCATCACATTTTCTTTATCCAGTCCACCACAGATGGCCATCTAAGTTGATTCCATGTCTTTGCTATTATGAATAGTGCTGTGATGAACATACATGTGCATGTGTCTTTATGGTAGAACAATTTACATTCCTTCTGGTATATACCCAGTAATAGGATTTCTGGATCAAATGGTAGTTCTACCATAAGTTCTTTCAGAAGTCTCCAGACTGCTTTCCACAGTGGCTGAACTAACTTACCTTCCCACCAAAAGTGCCTAAGTATTCCCCTTTCTCTGCAATCTCTCCAACATTTGTTATTTTTTGACTTTTTAATAATAGTCTGACTGGTGTGAGATGGTGTCCCATTATGGTTTTTATTTGCATTTACTTAATGATTTGTTTGTGTCATCCCTGATTTCTTTCAGCAGTGTTTTATAATGCTCATTGTAGCGATTTTTCACCTCCCTCATCAACTGTATTCCAAGGTATTTTATTCTTTTTGTGTCCATTTTGAATGGGATTGTGTTTTGATTTGGCTCTCAGCTTGGACATTATTTGTGTATAGAAATGCTACTAATTTTGTACATCAATTTTTTTATCCTGAAACTTTGCTGAAGTTGATTATCAGATCTAGGAGACTCTGAGAAGATACTATAGGGTTTTCTATGTATAGTATTATATCATCTGTGAATAAAGATAGTTTGACTTTCTCTCTTTCTATTTGGATGCCTTTTATTTCTTTCTCTTGCCTGATTGCTCTGGCTATGACTTCCAGTACTATGCTGAATTGGAGTGCTGAGATTGGGCATTCTTGTCTTATTCTGATTCTCAAGGGGAATGCTTCTATCTTTTGCCCATTCAGTATGATGTTGGGCATCAAAATAATAAGAACATTCTTATTATTTTTGAGGTATGTACCTTTGTTGCCTAGTCTGTTGAGGGTTTTTGACATGAAAGGATGTTGAATTTTATCAAAAGCTTTTTCTGCATTTATTGAGATGATCATGCGGTTTTTGTTCTGTGTATGTGATGAATCACACTTATTGATTTGTGTGTGTTGAACCAACCTTGCATCCCAGGGATAAAGCCTACTTGATTGTAGTGGATTAGCTTTTTCATGTGCTGCTGGATTAGTTTCCTAGTATTTTGTTGATTATTTTTGTGTCTATGTTCATCAGGGATATTGGTCTGAAGTTTTCTTTTTTTTTTATTGTGTCTCTGCCTGGCTTTGATACCTGAGTAATGCTGGCCTCATAGAATGA
Source organism: Colobus angolensis palliatus (assembly GCF_000951035.1). NCBI lineage: Eukaryota > Metazoa > Chordata > Mammalia > Primates > Cercopithecidae > Colobus > Colobus angolensis. Next base: position 829,741 of record NW_012114777.1, on the reverse strand, counting down.
GTTAGAGAGGAGTCTCTCCTTCTCAAATTTTTGGAATAGTTTCAGTAGGATTGGTACCCGCTCTTCTTTGTATGTCTGGTAAAAATTTGACTGTAAATCCTACTGGTCCAGGATTTTTCTGGGTGTTAGATTTTTTATTGCTTATTCAATTTCCGAACCTGTTACTGGTCTTTTTGGGTTTCAATTTATTCCTAGTTCAATCTTGAGAGGTTGTATGTTTCCAGGAATCTATCCATTTCTTCTAGGTTTTCTAGTTTGTGTGCATAGAGATGTTTATAATAGTCTCTGAGGGTTTTAAAAAATTTATTTCTGTGGGGTCAATGGTAATGTCCCCTTTGTCATTTCTGATTGTGTTTATTTGGATCTTCTCCTTCTTTATTAGCCTAGCTAGAACTCTATCAATCTTATTTATTCTTTCAATGATCCAAGTTTTGGTTTTGTTGATCTTTTGTATGGCTTTTCTCATCTCCATTTTGTTCAATTCAGCTCTGATTTTGGTTATTTCTTTTCTTTTGCTGCCTTTGGGGTTGGTTTGCTCTTATTTTTCAAATTCCTCTATGTGTGATGTTATGTTGTTAATATGAGATCTTTTGACTTTTTGATGTGGATGTTGAGCACTATAAATATTCCTCTTAACACTGCCTTAGCTGTGTCCCAGAGCATCTGGTATGTTGTATGTTTGTTTTCATTCATTTTATGATGAAGTTGGTTAGTTGCTCCAAAGTTTACTGGACTCAGCGATGAAACAAAAGGATGAGCTGAGGGATTATGTCTCCTGGTTCCAGAAACACACAACTTGCCTCAGTTTCTAAGGGTACCCTGGGTGAGAGTCTTCTTTCCTGTAGATAAAGGGCTGAAATTACTGAAAATCAGACACAAGCTCTTATCATATGAGTGGCTAACCTGCAACAAAAAGTGCACACTCAGCCTTGCCAGGTGTCTGCTGTTAAAGTGAGGGCATTGATTGGGAAATAATGGGAGCCTATAACTTGGGATGGGGACATGATGGTAAGCTGGGGACACCGAACTCCTAAATTCTGATGAGACTTTTTTTACCAGAGGAAATGGCTTCCCCACCCCCAGTGGTGGCAACATCTACTCCCCCCCAGGCTGCTTTAGCCTTTCCACAACTGTCTGGGGAAATTAATCCTGCATTACCTGAGGAAACAGCAGTGGCCACCCCTGAGAAAGTTGCCAGGTGAGACAATGCTGATTCTCCTCAGGACCCACCCCCACCACTCTCTTTGCTTCTAGACTTGTAACTAGACTTGAGTCCTAGCAGGTCTCTAGAAGAGAGGTAAAGAATGTGACCCATGAAGAGGTGCACTACACTCCAAAATAACTACTTGAGTTTTCTAATTTACGTAAGCAGAAATCTGTAGAAAGTTATGGCAATGAATATTAATGGTGTGGGATAATGATGGTAGAAATATAAAGTTGAATCAGGCTGAATTTATTGATATGTGCCCACTAAGGAAAGATTCTGCATTAATGTTGCAGTTTGGGGAGTTATAAAGAAAGGTTCTAATAGTTTATTTGCTTGGTTAGCTGATACATGGATCAAAAGATAGTTCACCACGAACAAGCTGGAAATACCTGATCTCCCTTGGTTTAGTGTAGAGGAAGGGACTCAGAGTCTTAGGGAGATTGGAATGCTGGAGTGAATCTGTCACCTTAGACCTACTCATTCTAACTGGGAGGATCCAGAAGACATATCCTTCACCAAAATCTTGTGAAATAGATTTGCGAGGGGAGCACCAGCATCCTTGAAGAGATCTGTGACTGCTCTTCCCTGTACACCAGATCTTACAGTGGGAACCACAGTCATGCCATTGGAAAACTCAAATGGAATGGGAATAATTGGATGCCAAGGTGGCAGGGACCAAGTGGTGACACTCAATCACAAAAGGCAATTTGGGCATAGTTACCATAATGGACAGCAGAGGCAAAGGAGCAATTAAAATAATTTGACTCATGTAGAGTTCTGGCATTGGCTAATCATGTTGTTCCTAGAAGTGAAATTGTCAAGAAGTCTGCTATATGTTTACTTGATTTGCATAAGCAGAAAACTTCCAGATCAAGTGGATAAAAGTCTAATTTGAATTATGAAAACAGAGAATCATGGCCCCTCAATCAATTTCCAGATGAGCCAGACCCAGTTACAGACCCAGAATTCCTTTAATGAAGGGAAGGCCAGATTCCCTTGAGGAAGGACCCCACTATACCACCAAAAATGTATACTGTTAATCTTTCTGCAATCCTTCTCCAAGGAGACCTCTGGCCTTTTACCAGGGTAACTGTGTACTGGGGAAAGGGAATAATCAGACCTTGGAGAACAACTGGACACTGGCTCTTTTTCATCTTCTCTTGCTGGCCATTTACTTCCACTCCTCCTGCCCTTGGACATCAGACTTCAGGTTCTTCAGCCTTTAGACTCTGGCTTTGCAGAGGCTCTCAGGCCTTCTGGCACAAACTGAAGGCTGCACTGTTGGCTTCCCTGGTTGTGAGGCTTTTGGACTGGGAATGAGCCTACTACTGGCTTCTCTCTTCCTCAGCTTGCAGATGGTCTATCATGGGACTTTGCCTTGTAATCATGTGAGCCAGTTCTCCCTAATAAACTCCCTTTTATATATACATCTATCCTATTGGTTCTGTCCCTCTGGAGAACCCTGATTAGCACAGATTTTGGTATGTCATATAATGTGTTTTTGTGATGGTTGGTAATGGTCTTCTGGTTCCATGTTTAGCACATCCTTAGTTACCTGTTGTAAGGTAGGTCTGGTGGTAATGAATTCCCTTAGCATTTGCCTGTCTGAAAAGATTTTTTTTTCTTCTTTGATTATGAAGCTTAGTTTGGCTGGATATGAAATTTTTGGTTGGAAATTTTTTCTTTAAGGATGCTGAATGTAGGCCCTTAATCTCTTCTGGCTTGTAGGATTTCTACTGAAAGGTCCCCCTGTTACCCTGATGGAGTACCCTTTGTAAGTTACCTGTCCCTTCTCTCTAGATGCCTAAAATGTTTTTTTTCTTTCACTTTAACATTGGAGAGTATCTTGATGGTGTGTCTTGGAGATGGTCATCTTTTAATGTATTTCACAGATGTTGTCTGAATATGTTGAATTTGTACATTAACCTCTCTAATGAAATTGAGGAATTTTCATGTATAGTATCCTCAAAAATGTTTTCCAAGTTGCTTGCTCTTTCTCCCTCTCTTTCAGGGACACCAATGAGTCAGAATTGGTCTATTTACATAATCCCGTATTTCTCAAAGGTTTTGCTCATTAAAAAAAAAAGTTTTCTTTACTTTATTCTCACCGAGTTAGTTCAAATAACCAGTCTTTGAGCACTGAGAGCCTTTCCTCAGCTTGCTCATTTTGCTGTTAGTACTTCCGATTGTGTTATGAAATTATTGTAGTAAGGTTTTCAGTTCTATCAGCTTGGTTTAGTTCTTTCTTAAAATGGCTATTTCATCTTCTATCTCTTGAATAGTTTTACCGGATATTTTGGAATGGGTTTCAATTTTCCCCTGAATCTCAGTGATCTTTGTTGCTATCCAGATTCTGAATTTTATGTCTGTCATTTCAGCCATTTCCTTCTGGTTAAGAACCCCTTGCTGGGGAACTAGTGTGGTCATTTGGAGATAATGAGACACTCTGGTTTTTAGAATTGTCAGAATTCTTGCACTGGTTCTTTCTTATCTGTGTGGGGTGATGTTCCATTAACTGTGGTGTAAATGGAGTATAATCATTGACTTTGATTGTAGATATTTTCACAAGGCCAAGGCTTTGTTCAAGACCTTTATTTGTGGTTAACTTCTTGTTCTTGGTTTCACAGAAGGTATATTAGCAAACCATTTTTGGTGTTGAAGCTTGGGCTGTGATCTAGTACACGGCACTTGAGCATAATAGCTGGTAGGTATGTTCTTGTTTAGCTGTGTGGCTCCTCTGTATTTCTTTACATTTGTAGCCATGCCCTCTGTCAGTATTCTGAGAGTTTGGGCTCCTTTCCCACTTGAGTGCTGGAAGATCTTGGCTTAGGACTTTCTGGCATGAGCTAAGGCTCTTTGATCACTCCCCAGCTTGGGGCCAGCAGGGACAAGAACCTTGACAGTTACAATAGCAGAGGACCTTTCACTTTTCTCTTGGAACTCCGCTTCAGAGAAACACTGAGCTGCTGTTAATTGGAAAAATAAGCCTGGGATGGGGCAATTGTTGTGGGCCCAAGCCTGGGGACTCCACCTGGTGATGAGCCAAGAGGATGGGGGATTCACAAGGAAGAAAGACCAGCCTTTTCTTTCTAGGGTGGCTGTGGCATGCTGGAGATGTGAGTATAGCACTAAGGGTCTTTGTTGCTTTCCAGGTCTGAGGTCAATAAGTGCAATACCACTGCAGTAACAATGACAGAAGGGCTTTCAGTTGCCTGTGGGAGCACCACACCAGAGAAGTGCAGAGCTGCTGCCAATGTGAATGTTAATCTGGGTGGGGAGTACTGCAGGCCTGAACCAGAGATTCTTTCTGGTGAAGAGCAGGGCCCTAGGGACTCACAGAGAAGAGTGACTGGGGTCCTTTCTGTTTGGCAGCTGCAGCATGCCAGAGGTCCCAGTGAAGCAACGAGGCCCTTCCTTCCCCAGTCTGAAGACTGTAAGGACAGTATTGCTGCAACTCCAATGGCAGAGGAGCTGTGGGCTGTCTACAGGATTTCCTTCCCAGAGAAATGCATAGCTGCCAGTAACTAAACAAATCTGGTGGTGGCAGGGTAGTTGTGCTGGAGGCCCAGGTCAACAGGCCCTGTCTAGTGAGTAGCAACGTCCAGGGACCCATGTGGAAAACAGTCTGGCCACTTTTCCATAAGGCAGCTGCAGATATCTTTTTCCACCTCTTTACTTTCAGTCTATATATGTCTTTTCAGGTAAGGTGAATTTGTTGTAGGCAGCATATAGTGGGATTATATATTTTTATCCTTTCTACCAGTCTGTATCTTTTAAGTGGAGCATTTAGTCCATCTACATTCAAGACGAATATTGATATTGAGGTCTTGTTCCTGCCGTATTGTTAATTGTTTTCAAGTTATTTCATAAATTCTTCGTTCCTTTCTTTTTCTCTTTTTGTCTTTGTAGTTTGATGAGACTTTGTTGTGTTGCCATTTGATTCCTTTCTCTATGTCCTTTGTGTGATTGTTATCTTTATAAGAACTTTGAGTTTATATTTCTCTGTGTTTTCATGGTGGCAAATATCAGCCTTTCTTTTCATGTTGAAGACTCCTTTGAGCATTCTTGTAGAGTCAGTCTGGAGGTGACAAAGTCCCTCAGTGTTTGCTTGTCTGGGAAAGACTTTATTTCTCCTTCACTGATGAAGTTTATTCTGGCAGAATATAAAATTCTTAGCTGACAGCTTTTTTTTTTTCTTTTAACATTTTGAAAATCGCATCTCATCCTCTTCTGGCCTGTAAGGTTTCTGCCAAAAAGTCCACTGTTAGTCTGATGGGGTTTCCTTTATAGGTGACTAGATCCTTTTCTCTTGCTAATTTTGAAATTCTTTTTTCACTTTGACTTTAGACATTGTGAATATAATATGCTGTGGTGGAGTCTTTTTTGCAGTGTATTTTACTGGGAATTGCTGGGTCTCTGTATCTGGATATCTGACTCTCCTGCTAGTCTTGGGGGAAGTTTTCATGAATTATTTTCTTAAATAGGTTTTCTTAACATCGTGATCTCTCTTCATCCCCAGCAATACTGATTATTCATATATTCTGTTGCTTTATGTGATACCAGACATCTGAAAGGCTTTTTAATTCCCTTATCTTATTTTTGTCTGGCTAGATTATATCAAAAGATCTGTTTTCAACTTCTGACATTCTTTTGTCTGCTTGGTCTAGTCTATTATTGAAGCTTTTGAGTGTATTTTGTTTTTCCTTCAATGAACTTTTTTTAATTCCAGAATTTCTGCTTTTTTTTTAAAATATCTGTTTCCTTGGTAAATTTCTCATTCATTTTCTGAATTGATTTTCTGACTTTCTTGTATTTGTTTTCAGATTTCTCTTTCATTTCATTGGGCTTCTTGAAAATCAATATTTTGAATTATTTATCTGGCATTTCAAGGAATTTTTTTGATTGGGATCTATTTCTGGACAATTGTGGTCTTTTGGAGGTGTCATATTTCCCTGCTTTTTTGTGGTTTCTATGTTTTTCTGTTGATATCTGTGCATCAGTTGTAGCAGTCACTTGTTTCAATTTTTTGAAATTGCTTTTGTAGGGGAGAATTTTCCTTGAAAATATATGTGAGTTGGTTGAGTAGAATATTTTGGCTTTGATTTGGTTGCCTGCAATACTGTGATCTTTGTATGACTTCTTTGCTAATACACAGGTCAGTGGTATCTTGGTATCTGTAATTTCTTTGGTGGCTTAGGGTTAGCTGAGATTGTGGTGAAGTTTTGCTGGGAACTTGGATGCCAATGGTGCCGACCTTTGGGCCCAGTAGTGTAAGCAGTGGGATGAATATACCTGTTTTTAAGCCACAGAGCAGCTTACACTGGCTCCATTTAGTGGATCCTAGAGGGCTTATTCTTGAGTTTCTAGATGGCTTGCTTAGAAGGTAGTATGGGGATTGGTGGGCCAAGTGTGTAGGTAGGTTCTGAGGCTGCTGGACAACTGTTGTGGCAGCAGCAGTGGTGGGGAAACCCATGGGTATCCAAGTGGTACATGTTGGTGTTCCTCATAGCTGCAATGGGTTGGGTAGGCTAGTCCCCTGTTCCAAAGCTGCTCATAGTAGGGTGGTGAGTATTGTCCTAAGTGTGCTTAAGAGTATTTCATCCCCTCTGTCCTTGAACTGGCTAAGTGATGGCTGCAACTGCATCAGCTTGAACTTGGTCCATGGGTGTGACAGAGCCCAGCATTAAACCCTCAAAATGGTGCCAACTGTGGGTTTGTGACCAGAAGGGGCAGAGCCCCCCTTATATGAGCAGCATGGGCAAGAGGCTGTGGGGATTGTGGTTGCTCAAGACTCACAGCAGCTTGTGGTAGGGCAGTGGGTATTGTCCTAGATATGTAAAGAAGAGTTTGATTGGCCGGGCGCGGTGGCTCAAGCCTGTAATCCCAGCACTTTGGGAGGCCGAGACGGGCGGATCACGAGGTCAGGAGATCGAGACCATCCTGGCTAACACGGTGAAACCCCGTCTCTACTAAAAAAAATACAAAAAACTAGCCGGGCGAGGTGGCGGGCTCCTGTAGTCCCAGCTACTTGGGTGGCTGAGGCAGGAGAATGGCGTAAACCCAGGAGGCGGAGCTTGCAGTGAGAGTTTGATTTTTCTTTTCCTTTCTTGGCTGGGTGGTGGCTATAGCCACATCAATTCAAACGACCTGAAGATGGGGCGAAGCCCAACCTTAAATTCTCAAATTGGCACCTTGGGCCTGTGATCAGGGAGAGCAGTGTCCTTCTCAGCCAGGCAGCATAGATAAAAAGCTGTGAGTAGTATGGTCTGCTCATTTTTCATTCTCACAGCAACCTGTGGCAGGGCAGTGGATATTGTCCTAGATATGCATATGATAGCCTAGTTCCATGTTCCCCTTTGGCCAGGCAGCAGCTCCAGCCACATCAGCCCAAATGCAGCCCCAAGTGTGGGGTGCAACCCAGCATTAAACTCTCAAAATGGCAGCTTGGGCCTCAAATCAGGGAGAGTGGGGTCCTTGCCAGGCAAGCATGTGAGCAAGAAACTTTGGGGAGTGCCATCCACTAATGTCTTTGTTTCAACAGGAGCCTACAGCAGGGCAGTAGGGACCCTCTCAGGGATACATGGGAGCCCCCAGTCTCCCCTCTACTTTCTTGGAGCAGTGCATCAGCTGCAGCCATGTCTGTAGATCTTCATTATCTAGGCTCTAAAAATGGCATCTTTTGGAGGCTGGTCTAGTCACAGATGCCTGTAAGATTGTGTGTTGATCCCCTTTCTGAATCAATGCTCTGTTCTATCTTTAGAAAACTCTGTATAATCTTTAAAAAGCTCTGTATTTCAGGCCCAAGGCCCAGTGGGCCAAGGGTTTCCCCTGTAGCTGAGATCATACAAGCCAACCCTTGGGGGTTTCTCTCTTACTGTTCCTTTGCATCCAGGAGACTCTCTTGGCTCTCAGTAGGTCCATGGTTGGGCAGCCTGCCTTGAACTCTTTCCTTCCTCACTTCTAGTGACCCCTGTCTCTTTTCTGGTAAATCTTAGTGTTCTCTCCTAGATAATCTGTCCAAAATGTGAGTATCTATTTACTATTCTGGTTCCTCTTTATGGAGGAGGCACATGTACCTGTGTTTAGTCAGCCATATTGATCCTCCTCTGTCTCAGAAATATACACCATGATCAAATGGGATTTATCCTGGGGATGGAAAGATGTTTCAACATATGCAAATCAATAAGCATGATACATCACATCAACAGAAAAAAGAACAAAAACCATATGATTATCTCAATAGATGTAGCAAAGCATTGATAAAATTCAGCATCCCTTCATAATAAAAACTCTTAATAAATTAGTTATAGAAGGAACATACCTCAACACAAAAAGGGCCATACATGACAAACTCACAGCTAACATGCTACTGTATTGAGAAAAGCTGTAAACTTTCCCTCTAAGAACTAGAACAAGACAAGGACATTCATTATTTAACCATTATTTAACATAGTACTGGAAGGTCTAGCCAGAGTAATTAAGCAAAAGAAAGAAAAGGGCATCTAAATTGGAGAAAAGAAAGTCAAATTATCCCCCCTTTGCAGACTACATGATCTTGTGTATAGAAACACCTAAAGACTCCATCAAAAAACTCTTAGAACTGGTAAACAAAATCAGTAAGTTGCAGGATATAGAATTGACATACAAAAATTAGTGATGTTTCTATACATCAATAATGAACTAGCTAAAAAAGAAATTAAGAAAGCAATCCTACTTATAATAGCTACAAAAAATAAAAATATCAAGGAAAAAATGTATCTAAGGAGGCAAAAGATCACTTCAATGAAAACTACAAAAGTACTGATGAAAGAAATTGAAGTGGGCCAGGTGCAGCAGCTCATGCCTGTGATTCAGTTACCTCCCACTCGTCCCCTCCCATGACACATGGGGATTATGGGAGCCGTAATTCAAGATGAGATTTGGGTGGAACACAGCCAAACCATATCATTCCTCAAAAAACTAAAAACAGAACCACCATATGATCCAGCAATCCCACTACTAGATATTTAGCAAAAGGAAAAGATATAGGTATGTCAAAGAGACATCTGCACACTTGTGTTTATTTCTCCTCTATTCACAGTAACAGAAATATGGAATCAGCCTAAATGTCCATCAGTGGATGAATGGATAAAAAGAATGTATATATACACAATGGAATATTATTCAGCAGTAAAGAACAATGAGTCTCATCATCCCCAACAGTGTGCATGAGCTGGAAGGACATTATGTTAAGTGAAATAAATCAGGCACATAAATTAAATACTGCATGTTCCCATTCATATGTGGAACCTGAAAATATTGAGCTCATTGAAGTGGAGAATAGGACTGTGGTCATTAGAACCGTGAACCCTGAAAATCTGAGACAGGTCTCAGTTAATTTAGAAAGTTTTTTTGCCAAAGTTGAGGCTGTGCACCTGTGACACAGCCTCAGGAGATTCTGACAAAATGTGCCCAAGGTGGTTAGGGCAGTTTGGTTTTATACATTTTAGGGAGATGAGATATCAATCAACATATGCAAGATAAACATTGGTTTGGTTTGGAAAGGTGGGACAACTCAAAGCCAAGGCCAGAAGACTCCAAGCAGGGAGGGAGCTTCCAGGTTATAGGTAGATAAGAGACAAATGGTTACATTCTTTTGTATTTCTGATTAGCCTCTCCAAAGGAGGCAATCAGATATGCATTTATCTCAGTTTGCAGAGGAGTGAATTTGAATAGAATGGGAGGCAAGTTGGCCCTAAGCAGTTCCCAGCTTGACTTTTCCTTTTAGCTTAGTGATTTGGGGTGCTGATATTTATTTTCCTTTCACATTTTCCCCCTTTTCTTTTAAACCGTCTTTTGGAGAAAGCATTTTAGAAGAAAATGAGTCTCTGGTTTCATCTGATCTCTCATAGCTAGGATGGTTTATTTCTAGATCAGCAGGTCCTGAGTTATTAGGAAAGCTCATTTTTAGCAGGTTGTGAACTCTTACGTTCTATACAGAGAAAATAGGAGGATGAAGGGAGAAAAACAATAATGAAGAAAAGAACTATGCTGGAAAATCAATGTAGGTCACATTACTCTGAAGTCCATATATCAGTAAGTAGGTATGAAAGTGGCTTATGTATGTAAATAGGTTGCTTTTATTTTTTTCCTGAAGTTTAAGTTGAGTAGCTTTAGTTCACAGGACTTTACAAAAGCACAGCTTAGTTTTTGGTGACTCCAAATTAGGAAAAATGAAGGAAAAGAGAAGGAAAAAAATGGAAAACATTATTTTGCAGACTTGTAGCCAAGAAAAATTAGAATTTGGTCCAAAGTGTAGAAAATAATAAAAATTGAAAAACATTAGGCAAGTCTAGATCTAACATCAGGTGTACTATAGTTTTTGAAACATAATTTTTCTCTCTCCAGCTTCCTATTTTTACTAAAGATAAGTCATGGTAGGACTGATTTGCCTTATTATACTTGGCCTGATTATTTGTATATAGTGCAGCAAGATTAATTTTTTTAACATAAGCTTTAAACTTGACTATGATCCAACTTTTTTCCATAGAAGGAATCTCACATAAGACTTTGTAAAAGCTGAACCCAGCCACGGATTTGTACCATCAGATACTTATGAAGGGTTAATCCCTCTTCTCTTTAGGTTCCAAGATAAACTTGGGGGTCCTGGGCCTGTCAGAAAGTGACATTCTTTACTTACAACAGGTCAGGAACCCTGTACATGGACTGTGTAGAAAAGCTCTGAGGCTAGTTTTTCCAACGGGCTTTTATTGGCTCCATAAGTCAAGTCTGATTCCTTAAAGGAAAGCAAACCATTCCAGTCAAAGCCATGGTAAAATAACCAGCTTCTCTAGTTGTGTCCTGTTACAAATTAAAACAGATTCTTATTGCACTTATGCAAATAACTGTATTACTGTAAGTTAAGAATACTTACAAATAGTTTCCAAAATCTGTAGAAATCAGGTAGAAAGAAAAAAAATATGCTCCAAATTTTGTTCATAGGAGTATACTAAATTGTTAAAAGCTGTCAATAGCTCAAAAGAAAGGTTTTCTTGACTTTGAAAAACAAAGGATTGCAACATTTTAAGCAAAAAGTTAAAAAGATTAGTTCAATCATTTATTAGTTCAGTTCATTCAGTTAATTCCCATTCTGCCTGATATTCATGAACATTTCAGCTCTCCATGAGTCCTGAAAATTTTTTTCTTTGTTCTGATGTCACAATCTCCAAAGTTATCAGAAACCTCAATTCAAGAGCATCTGTTAGAGTTTTTATAGCTTATTATAAAACCACCTTCTAAAGAGGACAAAAACAAGACAATTGTCAGTGGATGACAAAAGTTTTAGGGCAGCCATAATTAAAGACACAATTGACAAGGAAATTTATTACTTCTGTGGCACACAATAATTTAACATAACAGTAATAATAATAATAATAATAATAATAATAATTTTTTTTGAGACAGAGTCTCACTCTATCACCCAGGCTGGAGTACAGTGGCGCTATCTTGGCTCACTGCAAACTCCGCCTACTGGGTTCATGCCATTCTCCTGCCTCAGCCTCCTGAGTAGCTGGGACTACAGGTGCCTGCCACCACGCCCAGCTATTTTTTGTATTTTTAGTAGAGATGGGGCTTCACTGTGTTATCCAGGATGGTCTCAATCTCCTGACCTCATGATCCACCTGCCTCGGACTCCTGAAGTGCTGGGATTACAGGCATGAGCCACCACGCCTGGCCAACAATTATAATTATTACTAATAATGTAAACAAAGTCATATCAGAATTACAGAAGTTTCTCATAGTTTTGGAACACACACCAATAACATATTTACACAAATACAGCTCCAAAACCAAATACCATTTCATATTTGACAATGCTTCCTATATAATTTTTGTACCAAATAAGCCAAATTATGTTATTTTTGGACTTTAGGGAACTTAATATCTTAAAGGATTAATTAGGTCAGTAAAAGACATGATTTATAATTTGATTTTGAAAAGTCTGTCAAATATCAAAGGTTTAAAACACTTGATATCACAAAATAGGGTCACAGATCACTGTAAAATAAGTCATTCATTTAACCAAAGTGATAATTCAAGGATTTCAAAAAGGTGAAAACTTTCATTTTTTGAGAGAGGAGACTTAAAGTTCCAAGTGAGAAGCCTTAGTAAGAACAGCATGAAACTAATTAAATTTGTTCTTCAAAATTTTATAAACAATCTATAAAATTTTAATCTTGACCATAAGATATCACTTCCATAAACCTTTTATAACCTTTATGATCTTTATTAAAGGGTCAGTTAATGCTTCATAAAAACCTTGTTAATCTGACATAGGGGCCTGTATGCTGGTCTTGCATCAGTGTGCCTTTGACATTAATGATTAATTTATAGAGAAACTGAATTTATTTTATTTATCAAAAATTAGCCCTTACAATCTCACATGTCCCCCTCTTTGGCAATAGTCCCTGGGCCTTGAAGAGTTGAATAGCTTTAATTTCTGGCCCCATGTCTCAGGAATCCAATTTATTTTGATTTGCACCTTCTACTGGGCCTGCTTGAAGATGAGGCTTTAATTGCTGTCAGTGTTTAAGATTTAGCAAGACTTGGTGTTCTTTTTAGACCCAAGCAGTCAAAGCCCTGTAACTTAATGTCACAAGTACTTTAAAGGCATACACTGAAAGATACATGGACATAATAACCTTGATTAAATCCCAGCTACTCAGGAGACTGAGGCAGGAGAATTGCTTGAACCTAGGAAGCAGAGGTTGCAGTGAGCCAATATTGCGCCATTGCACTGCAGCCTGGGTGACAAAGTGAGACTTCCTCTCAAAAATAAAATTAATCTCAGTTTTTTCCTAAGCAAACCAAAACTTAATAATAATGACATAGGAATTGTTTCGATACCCTGTAAAATCTGTTAGGCCACTTACCAAAGGCAAAAGAAAAAACCTTCTGCACTACGTAGAATATTATGTTGGAAGAAAACATTTCCTGTAGACCTTTAAGAAAACATTGTTAGCATCAGGCCACAACAAACGGAACTCGAGGAAAAAAACTTATATGAGCTGAAAATGAGTTAGGGAGAGCGTTACTATTTTGCACCTTTGAAAGAGGGAGAGAAAACTGAAAACACTAAGACACAGTAACGGTTGAACTTTGTGTTTAAAAAACAAATCTCTTGAGGCTGGGTGTGGTGACTCACACCTGTAATCTCAGCACTTTGGGAGGCTGAGGTGGGCAGATCACTTGAGGTCAGGAGTTTAAGACCAGCCTGACCAACATGGAGAAATCTCGTCTCTACTAAAAACACAAAATTAGCCGGGAATGGTGGTGCATGCCTGTAATCCCAGCTACTCAGGAGGCTGAGGTAGGAGAATTGCTTGAACCCAGGAGGCAGAGGTTGCAGTGAGCCAAAATCACACCATTGCACTCCAGCATGGGCAACAAGAACAAAACTGTATCTCATAAAAAAAAGAAAACACACACACACACACACACACACACATAACAAAAAACAAAACAAAACACACAAAAAGAACTCTTATAATTTATTAAGAGCAAATCAATCCCTTAAGAAAATTTCATTGTTCTATCCAATTATTTAGCATATAAGTTTTTTTACATCAAATCCAATCTCTAGAAAGACCTATAATTTCCTTTTAGTTATAGATAACTTGTTTCTTGGTTTTTTAAAAAATATATCCACTTATTGTGTCTTACACAGACGATTCATGACATGCTTGGACCTTCTGGTTCCTCCTGAACATCCTTCTTTCTTAAAAAGCCAGTCATTTTATTCCAGGACTAAATCTGTACAAGATTCTTTCTCATATAAAATTATTTCTCTTTCAGCTTTCTTAGTAAAAAACTCTTTATTTTTATAACTTTTTAAACATCTCTCTTATTTTCCGGTTCCTTGTTTAATACATAACCCTTAAATAAGCTTTGAGGCTGGGTGTGGTGGTACATGCCTGTAATCCCAGCACTTTGGGAGGTTGAGGCAGGCAGATTACATGAGGTCAGGAGTTTGAGACCAGCCTGGCCAACATAGTGAAACCCTGTCTTTACTAAAATACAAAAATTAGCTAAGTGTGGTGGCACACACCTATAATTCCAGCTACACAGGAGGCTGAGGCAGGAGAATCACTTGAACCTGGCAGGCAGAGGTTGTAGTGAGCTGATATTGCGCCACTGCACTCCAGCCTAGGGGAGAGAGTGAGAATCTTTTCAGAAAAAAAAGAGAGGTTTGAATTAGACAAAAATTGCTCACCTTTTTAAAAAAGGACACAACATTTTTTTAGAAAGTTTTTCTACAAATATATTTTATTGAAAAATATCCAAATAATGAAATAGTATTGTTTAATTTAATATAACTCTGGTTTCTAAATTGTGATGAGTTTTTCTATAAGTATTTATCCCATTACATTTACCTACTTATTTTATTTTAATCATTTACCTAGATTATTTATGAAAACTGCCATAGTAATTATTTAAAGTTATGAAGCTGCCATTGCAAAATTATAACTGAGACAGTGAAAAAGATTTGACATAACTGACTCCATCTTGCTTCTAACCTCCAAGCTGTCCTTGTTGATTTCTGGGCAAATTTGGGAGGAACTTAGTTTATAGTTTAGCTTTGAAACAAAGGTGATAACAGTTCCTTCCCAAAATAAACCTTACTGCCTGCAGACTAGACTGTCTAAAGCCACAAGATTAGCAGTTATGGTAATCCTACTAAATTCAAAATGTAGCTATTTTTATTAAATTAATATCAATGTCTTATTTATTAAATATTACACAGCAAAGATCATTCTGTCTTGAGCTGTGTTTATAGTTTTGTAACCCCTATGCCAAATTTTGACACCTTATAGTATTTAGCAGGGATAAGTATGAAATAGTTTAATTAATAAATGCAAACAAAAATGTATGCTGGCAATTCTTAAGACATTTTCTAATATTATTATACTTTACAGTAATCTTAAAGCTAGTTTATTTATTAAAGATTTCAGTTAAGTTGCCTAAACTTGAAAAAGCATTTGACCAGTCTTTTCTTTTTCCAACATAAAGTATTTGATTAAAGTGCTTTTATTTTCTTAAGCCAATTAATTAGAGCATTTTAAAGTGGTACTGAAACATTGTGTACACAGCACATAAATACATAGACATATTAGGCATGCCAATAGAAGTACATCTCATAGATTCAGCTTTGCAAGTGGCAGGATACATTCTTGGCTGAGTGAAGCAAAAGCTGTTATGTCAAGTCTTCCTACACCTGAGTGAGGGGTTGTGGATCAGTTTATTTAGAAGTAAATGGCCCTTCAAAAACCACTGCTGGTTGTCAACTGAGCTAGGTAAAAATATGTTAATGCTCCTGCAGCATTAAAGAAAAGTTAAACTGTGCTTTGAATACTCCATTTAAGAAGGCAAAGAGATATCAAAATTTTAGAAGGGCTTTACTCACAAACCTGTTAAAAGATAAGTTTCATTTTCTTACAAATTGCTTGTTTGGAATGTTTTATTTTATTTCTGTATTAAATTTTTTTCTCACTTTTTTTCATATCAAGTTAAATTATGCTTTTTATTTGCATGAACATAGACATATTATGTCCCAAATACTAGGATAGATCTGATAAAATGAGTGCTCACTTTTTGGTCAACTGAATATATACTTTAATTTACTTGAAATTTTCAGTTTTTGGTGTTACCATTGCTCAGTAGGTCTGGAGCCCAATGGAGATAAAGCTACACTATTATTGTATAGTGATTACAGCTCAAGAACTATTCCAAGCCCAGAGGTGAGATTGTTAGGAATGTTTGCCACATAGCTGGCACACGCTGTGCCCATTTCTCATGAGGATATTATGTCATGTATTCAACTACATCAGTTAATATAGCATTTTGTTGAATTAAGTATGAAAACGTTTCATTTTCAAACCAATAGTGTATATAATTCTAATGTGCACTTTTTTTAGTGGAGTAAAAGAGCTAAGAGTTTGATATATTCAGATGCAAACAAAAATGATGTTACAAATGTATTTTATCAAATATTCAGGTTCAATCCCACTAAGAGCCTTGAGATGAACATCTACTAGGAATGAAAAGGCAACACAAATATGCCTTTACTTTGTGAGGCAAACATTATTTTCCTTAATTATGAAACTAATATGTATCTTTAAAGCTGATGTTGAAAAATTGTCAAAATAAAAAAAACTGACTTATAAGGTCATTATTTATAATTATCTCTCTTCCAAAGGTATTATATATGATCTATTTTAAAATTAAATTAGGGTCAACTTGCATTAATATGGTTTTATAAACATATTATGTTCAAAGTCCATTGAAAAGACTGTAATGTCCTCATTTATAAAGCTAAAAAATGATAAGAAAAACTGGACAGATAACTTGAATGCTTAGAAAAATAATTGGTGTGTAAACTATGTCCAGAAAACACAATTGACACTTTTGAAAGCTTCAGTAATCCTTGGTAGACTGCAATACTTTAAGCATTAGGGGGAATTGCGAATAGTTTATCCTTGTAACACTTTGATTCCCACATTTGCGGCTTGAGCTATTGGTGTTTCCCTTCAGTTTCAGTCTGAAGTTCATTTGCTTTCTTTCTCCCTTTGAAAGAAACCATGCAAGTGTCCATTCCAAGGTACTCACCAAGGGCCATCAACATTTTTGGAGATATTATTCTAGAAGAAAAGCAGAGGAAAAAATTATGATCCTTTGAGAGGAGTCAAATAAACTACTTTGCAAAGAGTAACTGCATATTATACAAAGTTCAAAGTGTCACTTAGTGGGAGGACGGAAGAGAAAAGTGCTGTGTCACCCCCAAGTACCATCACTAGCCTCAAGGCCAATGGCTCTCGACCCTGGCTACACCTTGGAATCACTAGAGCCTTGAAAAGCCCCATTGCTCAGGCCGCAATTTATCCCTGTATCACACCCCTGAGTTCTGTGGAAAGAGTACATATATCCTTATTTACTAGGCTAACAAAAGGTAGCAAAAACTAGAAAAAAACTGGACCATTTAAGCAGAATCTCTGGAGGGTAGGGCCCAGGAATCTGTAGTTTTAAATGTTCCCTGGGTGATTACAATGTGCACCCAAGATGAAGAACCATTATTTTAGTTCCTTGAGGCTAGAGGCTGTATCTTCAGCTCAGTTATGCTCAATTCAACTCGATGTGGCAAATATTTATGGCATGCTAATTACACATTAGGTATTGCCCTAGGCTGTGGCAAGGGGCAGGAAACAATTCAGACAATATTTTCTATTCTTAGGGATCATGCAAGGTAGCAAGTAACCACGGGTGTGATGAGTGTGCCAAAAACTAGGGACAGATGTGATGGAATGTACGATGTGGGACTTTGACTTAGCTAAGCAATCAGGTCAGTGAAGGATAAATAGGAAATATGTTGAATAGATATAAATAGTAAATAAAGTACTGTATTTATCAGTAACATAATTTTGTAATAGTGAATCTCTGCTTGTGCTTTCTACTCTGCTACTACTTACAGCAAAGGAGTAGTATTTCTTGAGGGTAAGACCTTAAGCTCTGTAATCAAATTGGAAACTTCAGTTTGAAACTTAGTTGCAGCACATATTATTAGTTGTTTAACCCTGCAAAAATTACTGTCTTTAAACCTCAGGTTTCCTAAATTGATAAAACTCACACAAAGCTATCAGCACAGTAGCTAGCATGTAGTAGTCACCCCATAAATGCTAAATGTGGATCTGGGTGCAATCCATTAACAAATACCTGGAACTCATAGTATGGGCCTTAAATGAAGTTGCCGGAGCTATTTCGCAAAATAAAATGAAGAAATTGTAAAATGCTCTTAATATTTTTCTGGCAACATACTTGTGGTTTTTTGTCCCTTGTTTTCAAAGTAGAGCTCCACACTAATCAAGCTAAATAGTTGACCAAAACCAAAAACATAAAAAACAAACAAAAAACCCCAAATAATTTGTTACTTGTTTGTGCTGAAACAAAAAATGTGTGTTTTGCAAGACCTAAATAATTGTTAAATTTAGTCAGTGTCTGAAGCAACCAAGACACAGCAATAATCCGAGAAGTTGTTTTTGCACTATTAAGGTTCTTCCTCTTACCATTAAATAAATATATAAAGTAGCTTCATATGCAAAAGAGGTAGCAGTGATTGGACAATTTGTTCACAATAACCAGAATGATAGTGAGGTCATTATTAACTTACTGTTTAAGAATCAATGTGATATATACAAATTTGGGCATCATTAAATAAACTTGTTCCTCTAAAATAGCATTTACAATTTTTTTGGCCACATACTCCTGCTCCAGTATTGGTAACAGAAACGGATACCTGGAATAACAATAACAAATAGTGATATTATCAGACTGGTATCTTTTTGTTGTTATCATAGGGCATTGATTATGAAATTTCAGATATGGAACTATAACATACAGCTGTAAACAGTCAAACAAAGGCCAGGTGCAGTGGCTCACACCTGTAATCCCAGCACTTTCAGAGGCCGAGGTGGCTGGATCACCTGAGGTCAGGAGTTCTAGACCAGTCTGGCCAATATGGAGAAACGGCATCTCCACTAAAAGTACAAAAATTAGCCGGGTGTGGTGGTGGGCTCCTGTAATCCTAGCTACTCCGGAGGCTGAGGCAGGAGAATCTCTTGAACCCAGGAGGCAGAGTTTGCAGTGAGCCGAAATTGTGCCCCTGCACTCCAGCCTGGGCAACAGGGTGAGACTCCATCTAAAAATAATAATAATAATAATAATAAAACAAAAACAAAAAAATCTAGTCAAACAAAATGCAAATCTTAGGAATTGCCTTGTGTTTTCTCTTATGATCAGTAATAGGACTAATGACAATATATTTAATTTCCTGCAGTAAACTTCCTGCTTTTGTTGATTTTCTGCTGTGTGATGGTCTAAACATATGAAAGTCATTGCTTTTAGATTTTTTTTTTTTTTTTTTT
>NW_012114777.1:800364-809870 GCF_000951035.1 Colobus angolensis palliatus | reverse complement strand
ACATTAAGCAGAAATAGATGTTTGTAAAATCAATAGTTGAAATGGATCAGAATGTAAATAAATATCACATAAGTTATTACTTTGACATTTTATACTTTTAAATTATTCTGCTTAATTAGTTGAACCACACTCCCCTCAAAAATTCTGTTTATCTCAGCTGATTTTGGGAATCTGATCAATTTTCCACAATTGAATGTTGACAGTTAGTCTTTATATTTTATTCTCCTAAAAGTTTTCCAGAACTATAGCCTAAACGGCTCTAATGCTTATTTAAAAATAGAATCTACAGATCATTGTTTAATTCTCTACCATTTTAGGATTGTGAATCTTTCTTTTTCTGGAAACTTCTTTTTTTACGTTTGTTTATCTAAGGACAACAATTTTATAAAAGTTATCACTTAACGTCACTGACTTCTCTGGCTACCATGCCCCCTTATCCTGGCTGGTCATCTTTCTGTGATCTTAACACTCTAGCTTTTAATAAGACTTAGTCACATATTAACAATTCTTACTAATATTGTTTTAATAATAATGTTAGAAACAAACTAAATAGCTTAAAAATGCATGTAGAGTATACTTACATTAGCTATAACTACATATGTGTATATACATAGGTTTATTATCAATGCTGCTGATATAAAACATGTATAGGACATGATTTACTACTACTAATAAAATATACATTACTTTTTGTTATAAACTCCATATAATCAATCACTTTTCACAGAATGCTTTCGTTAATTTTTGTTGAATTCTTGCATCACATATATTCTATCACACAAATATGACACACTTTGGTTAACCATTCATCAGTTGATGGATATTTAGATTGTTTTTACCTTTTAGCTGTTATGAATAATGCTGCATAAACATTTGTGTACAAGTTTTTTGTGGGGACATGTGTTTTCATTTCTCTTGGACATATACCTGGGAGTGGAATTGCTAGGCCATGTGTTAATTCTATGTTTAACATTTTGAGGAACTGTCAAAGTATTTTCCAAAACAGTTGCACCAATTTACAGTACCACCAGCCATGTGCAAGGGTTCCAATTTGTCCATATCCTCACAACACTGTTATTGTCTGTCTTTTTTATTGTGCCTTCCAAGTTAATGTGAAGTTTTTCATTGTTTTTAAATAACAGCTTTATTGAGAAATAATTCCTATACCATAAAATTCACTGTCTTAAAGCATAAAATGTAGTGATTTTTAGTATATTCAGAAAATTGTTCATCACTATCTAATTCTAGAATATTTTCATCACTCCCCCAAAAAACTTCGTTCACATTAGCAGTCATTTTCTCCTTGTCCTTTCCTTCAGTCCCTGGCAATCAATAGTCTACTTTCTGTCTTTGTAGATTTGCCTATTCTGGCTATTTCATATAAATGGAATCATACAGTATGTGGTTTTTTTGTGTCTGGCTTCTTTTACTTAAAATAACGTCATCAAGGTACATTTATGTGGTAGCATGTATCAAATTTCATTGCTTTTTATGGTTGAATAATATTTAGTTGTATCAATATACCACATTTTGTTTATTCATTCATTCATCACTTGATGAACATTTGGGTTGTTTTCACAATTTGGATGTTGCTGCTATGAACATTTGTATAAAATATTTCATTTTCATTTCTCTTAGGTATATGGCTAGGAGTTCAAATATGGTAACTTATTGTTTGCCTTTTTGAAGAACTGTCAAACTGTTTTCCAATGTGGCTGGACCATTTTATAATTCCATCAGCAATGTATGAGGATTCCAGTTTCTCCACATTCTCATCAACACTTGTTATTATCTGTCTATTTGAGTTTAGCCATCTTAGGGTGTTTGAAGTACTTTTTCATTGTGCTTTTGATTTGCATTTCCCTGATGATTGATGATGGTGAATATCATTTTATGTACACATTGACCACCGACCACTTATATCTTTTTTTTTTTTTTTTAATGGATTCTCACTCTAGCCCAGACTGGAGTGCAGTGGTACAATCTCGGCTCATTGCAACCTCCTCCTCCCAGGTTCAAGTGATTCTCATGCCCCAGCCTCCTGAGTAGCTGGGATTACAGGCATGCACCACCACACCTGGCTGATTTTTAATTTTTAGTACAAATGGGGTTTCACTATGTTGGCCAGGCTAGTCTCAAACTCCTGACCTCAGGTGATCCACCCACCTAAGCTTCCCAAAGTGGGATTAGAGGCATTAGCCACTGCACCTGGCCATCTTTTTTTGAAGAAATATCTGTTCAGATCTTTTGCCATTCTTAAAAGTTGGGCTTTTAAAAATTGTTGAGTCATTAAGAATTATTTATATATTCTGGACACAAGTCCCCTATTAGCTCTAAAATTTGCAAAAATATTTTCTCATTCTTTGAGTTGTATTTTTACTTTATCGATGTCCTTTGAGGCATAAGAGTACTTAATTTTGATGAATCCAGTTTATTTATCTTCTGTTGTTGCTTGTATTTTGATGTCATAGCTAACAAACCATTGCTTAATTCAAGGCCATGGGCATTTACATCATTTTTCTTTAAGAGTTTTATGATTTTATCTATTACTCCTAGCTTTTTTATTTATTTTGAGTTAATTTTTGTATATGATGTAGGGGTTGAGGTTCAACTTCATTATTTTGCATATGGCTATCAAGTTGTCCCAGCACTATTTGTTAAAAAGAGTATTATTTCTCCACTGAATTGTCTTGACACCCTTGTTGAAAAGCAGTTGAGCAAAAATGTAAGAGCTTATTTCTGGACTCTTTGTTCTATTCTATTGATCTATACATGTCTATCCTTAAGAAAGTTTGACACTGTCTTGATTAGTATAGTTTTATAGTAAGTTTTGAAATAGGGAAGTGTGATTCCATCCAATTTTCTTATTCTTTTTTAAGATGGCTTTGGCTTTCTGAGTACCTCGCATTTCCACGTAAATTTTAGAATCCACTTGTCAATGCATGCAAGAAAGGCAGCTAGAATTTTGATAGGAATTGCATTCAATCTGTAGATCAGTTTGGGGAGTATTGTGTTTTAACAATATTAAGTCTTCCAATCCGTGAACATGGGATTTATTTTTATTTAAGTCTTCTTTAATCTCCGTTGAAGATGTTTTGTAATTTTCATAGGATAAGTTTTGTGCTTTTTTCGTTAAATTATTCCTAAATATTTTATTATTTTTGATGCTATTGTTAAATTGACTTGTTTTACTAATTTCATTTTTAGATTATTTATTTCAGATGTATGGAAATACAAATGAGTTTAGTGCATTGATTTTGAATATTGATCCTTTGCTGAATTCATTTTGTAGATGTAATTATGTGTGTGTGTGTGTGTGTGTGCATATGTATTCTTCAGGATTTTCTATATACAAGATCATGTCATCTGAGAATAAAGATAGTTTTGCTCCTTTTTTCCAATCCGAATATCTTTTATTTTATATTTTGTCTAAATGTTCTACTGAACAGTAGTTAAATCAGAGTGGTGAATTTGGGTAGCCTTGTCTTGTTCTTGATCTTGGGGGGAAAGCATCCAATCTTTCAGCATTAAACATGATGTTAGCTGTGGCTTTTTCGTAGATGCCGCTTATCAAGTCATGGAAGTTCCCTTTTATTTCTACTTTCTTAGTGTTTTTATCTTGAAAGCGTGCTAGATTTTATCTAATGCTTTTTTCTGTGTGTTTTGACATGATCATGCAGCTTTTGTTCTTTGTTCTACTGATATGATATACTGTATTAAATTCTCTTTAAATATTAACCCAATCTTACATTCCCAGGATAAATCCTATTTAATCATGATGTATTAATGTGATAGGTTGCTGGATTCAATTTGCTGGTATTTTATTGAGGATTTTTGTGTTTATGTTCATAACAGGTATTGATCTTTGGTTTTATTTTCTTGTGATGTCTCTGTGTAGTTTTAGTATCAAGGTCATCCTGCCCTCATAGAATGAGTTGGGAAGTGGTCAGTCCTCTTGTATTTTTTGGAGGTTTTTGAAATATTGGTAGCTATTTTTCTTAAAAAGTTTTATAGAATTTCCCATGAAGTGCTCTGGATCTGCGATTTTTCTTGTGGGAATTTTTTTTAGATTACTAATTTAATATCTTTAAGTCTATTCAGATGTTTTTTCCTTCTTGAGTCAGTTTTGTTAGCTTGTGTCTCTCTAGAAATTATTCCATTTCATCTACATTATCTAGTTTCTTGGCACATAATTTTTCGTAGTATTTCCTTATGGTCCTTTTCCTTTCTGCAATGTTACCAGTAGTGAGGTCCTCATTTTTATTCCTGATTTTAGTAGTTTGAGACTTCTCTGTTTTTTTCTTTCTTTGTCAGTCTAGCTAAAGTTTTGTTAATTTTGTTGGTCATTAAGGTTGTTGGTTTCATTGATTTTTCTCTAGTTTTCCACTCTCTATTTCATTTATTTCTGCTACAATTATTACTTATGCTTGATTTGAATTTAGTGTGCTCTTTTTTATAGCTTCTTAAGGTGGAAGATTAGTTTGTTTATTTAAGATGTTTTATATTTTAAAATAAAATTTTCCCTAAGCACTGCTTTAGTCATATTATGTAAGTTCTATGTCACATTTCCACGTGTTTGTAAATTTCTCAAATTTTCTTCTGTTTTTCATTTCTAATTTCATTTCGTCTGGAGAACATACATTGTATGATTTCATTCCTTTGAAATTTATTGATGGTTGTTTTATGGCTCAGCATACAGTCTATCCCAGAGAATGTGCTATGTGTGCTTGAGATGAATGTGCATTCTGCTGTTGTTTGGTGGAGCATTCTATAGATGTCTATTAAGCACACTTAGTTTATAATTCTTTATGCCCTTTGATCACAGGAGCATCCTTTAATAATTTTTTTCTGAGATGGAGTTTCGTTCTGTTGCTCAGGCTGGTGTATAGTGGCACAATCACTGTTCATTGCACCCTGGACCTCCAGGGCTGAAGCCATTCTCTCACTTCAGCCTCCTGAGTAGCTGGGACTACAGGCATACAGCACCACGCCTAATAAATATGTATTAGAGACAAAGTCTTACCATGTTGCCCAGGCTGGTCTCAACTCCTGGGCTCAAGCAATCCACTTGCCTCAGTCTCCCAATGTGTTGGGATTGCAGGCATGAGCCATTGTGCCTAGCTGATAATTTTTTAAATTACGTTTTTTTTTCCTGGGGCATATAATATGCATCTTTACCTGTCAGAACCAATTTCAGATTTATACTCTCTTAATTCCAGTGAGATATAGGAACTTTACTCCTATATAGCTGTAATGCCTCTCCCACTTTTGTGCTATTGTTGTTATACACATTATGTCTATATGTGTTATAAACACATTATTGTAGTTATTACTTTGTAAGTTTTATGTTTTAAAGAAGCTGAGAGAATGAAGGAGAGCAAGTCAAGTATATATTTATGGATTTTGTCATATCAACCTCCCTTATTTCTGGTTCTCTTCATCTCTTCCTGTGGATTTGAGTTACCATCTGGTGTCATTTATGTACTACAGTATAATTTTGTCCCCACTCATGTCCTTTGTACTGTTATTGTAAAAAAATTACATTTCTATATGTGGTAGGCCAAATAAAACTATTATGTGCATTTTATTTATACAATTGTATTTATAATCAATGAAGAGAAGAAAGGAAAAGAAATAGGCATTTGAACTGTCTTTTAAAAATTACCTACTTTGTCATCTTTACTGTCACTTTATTTCATGTGGATTCAGATTAGTCTCAGGAGCCACTTGTTTTTATTCTGAAGAATTTCCATTAATATTTCTTGTGAGGTGGTATGCCAAGCAATACATTCTCTGTTTCGGTTTGCCTTCCTTTTGCTTTCATTTTTGAAAGATACTTTTGCTGGATATAGGATTCTTGGTGCATAATTTTCCCCCCAGTACTTCGAATATGTTATCGCACTGCCTCTTAGCTTTCATTATTTCTGTTGAGGTGTCAGCCATTAATCACGTTTGGGTTCCTTTGTATATGATGAGACTTTTTTTTTTTCCTTTTGCTAGTTTCAAGATATAGGTTTGCTTGCATCTTTTAACATTTTGACTATGATATGTCTGGATGTGGAACCCTTTGTGTCTACCCTACTTGGAGTTCACTGAGTTTCTTAAATATGTAAATTAATGTTTTTCATCAACTTTAGGAAGTTTTTAGCCCTTGCTTCTTTGAATATTTTTTCTGCTCCTTTCTCTGTATATTCTTTTTTTTTCTTTGATAGAGTCTTGCTCTCTTGCCCGGGCTGGAGTGTAGTGGCCTGATCTTGGCTCACTGCAACCTCCACCTCCCAGGTTCAAGTGATTCTCCTGCTTCAGCCTCCTAAGTAGCTGGGACTACAGGTGCATGCCACCATGCCAAGCTAATTTTTTTTTTTGTATTTTTAGTAGAGATGGGATTTCACCATATTTGCAAGGCTGGTCTCAAACCCCTGAGCTCAAGTGAACCTTAGCCTCCCAAAGTGCTGGGATTACAGGAGTAAGCCACCACGCCCAGCATCTCTGTATATTCTTTTAATGTTAGTCTCTTCACATATGTATTTATTTGTTTAACAGTGTCCCAGATTTCTCTGAAGCTATTTTTTTCTTCATTTTATTTTCTCTCTTTTCTTCTGATTACATAAGCTGTATATGTATATCTTCAAGTTTACTCATTCTTTTTTCAGCCAACTCAAATCTACTCTTGAACTGCTCTTGTGAATCTATCTTTTCAGTTATTTTTCTTTTCTGCTTCTAAATTTACATTTGTTTTTTTCTGTTTACTATCTATTTATTGAAATTTGTTGAGACATTGTCATTATAATCTTTTTCATTTCTAAGTTTACATTTGTTTTTCTTTATACTTTCAATCTGTTGAAATTTGATGAGACATTGTCATAATACCTTTTTTCATTTTTCAAACAAGGATTCTTTTAGATCTTTGAATGTATGTATAATAGCTTTCTAAAGTTTCTTTCCTGAGTCCAACATCTGAGCTCCCTTAAAAGCAATTTCTGTTACCTATGTTTTTGCTTCTATGTTGGTCATACCTTCCTGTTTCTTTGAATAGCTCATAATTTTTTGTTAAAAAGTAGACATTACAGATAATATATTTTGGGAACTCTGGATAATACTCTCCCATAGGGCTTTTTGTTATGGTTGTTTTTATTTATTTAGTGACTTGGCTGTACTAGTTCAGTGAAGTCTATCTCCCTCTTCTACAGTCAATGTGTAGTTTTGGTGTCATTCCTCAGAGGATACAATCTTGAGCATGCACACTATCTTCCTGATTGTCAGAGATGACTGTGGTTTTAGCCAGGCAATCTTTTACTGCCTCTTTTGCTCGTCTCTTAGTCAAGCTTTGGCTGGTCTGCTTCTACTATCACACCCGCCTCTTAACCTCCACAATTTGCTAGCTGGTTGTCCTGTTCTTTTTGTATTCTGGCTCATGGTCTTACCCAATTGAAGTCAGGTCCTATGGCAGAAGCAGACAGATACCAGTCTTTGAGGAGGGCCTTAATATTCACCTGGCACCTGGTTACTCTGTGCTATGGAGCAGGAGATAGGGTAATATAAAACTTACTCTTCCATGGCTACTTTACCCAAATTGTCCTTATCAATCAGGATGAAGGGTTGGAGGTAGAGATGACAGGAACCATTCTGGCAACCAGCTGTTGCCACTACCCTGTATGGATCTTCCACAGCCTAGAGCCTGGGATAATGGGATCTGCTAATACTCATTGCCTGGGAAATCTACCTAAAACAAGTATCCTGCCTTAGGAATCTGGGGAAGATGGAACTTGCTACTTGACTGCTGAGCTTAGTGGAGCCGTTCTGTCACAAGGAGCTGTTCTGGGAAGAAGAACTGCCTTCTTCACCAAGAGTCCCTTTCTGCATCTTCCCTTCATAAGATGATTAAGCACTGTCTGGCTGAGGTTATTCACACAATATAGGCCTTCTCCTGCATGGAGCTGTTAAAAATGGGATTTGCCAGTGTTCCAATGGCTGTCAAACCACCCAGAATAGCAGTTTCAGCCCCAGGAAGAGTGAAAGAACTGTCACTTAGTTGTCAAGTCTGCTGAAACCATTATCCCAAAAGGCAAGAGGGATTGTCCCAAGCCCCAGAGCTGTGGTCTTTTAGTGTTCTTACTGAATTTCCATAGATTTTATTCAACAAATGCTCAATTTTTTGCATCCCCTTTGATCAATCTCCAGAGATTTTATTTATTTATTTATTTATTTCTTGAGAGTCTTGCTCTGTCACTCAGGCTGGAGTGCAGTAGTGTGATCTTGGATCACTGCAACCTCCACCTCCTGGATTAAAGCGATACTCATGCCTCAGCCCCCTGAATAGCTGGGATTACAGACGTGCGCCACTCCCACACCGGCTAATTTTTGTATTTTTAGTAGAGACAGGGTTTCACCATGTTGGCTAGGCTGGTCTCTAACTCCTGACCTCAGGTTATCTGCCCACCTTGGCCTCCCAAAGTGCTGGGATTACAGGCATGAACCACTGCGCCTGGCCAATCTCCAGAAATTTTGAATGATTGTCTTTGCTAATGTTGACCAGCTTAATAGATGTCTCTTTGGGGAGAGCTTTCCCCTATTCATTCTGTTAACTCTTGACCACTTGTTTTGGAACTTTCTATTTAATTTTAAAGCTTCACTAGACTCTAAATGGTTTGATTGCCTCTAAGCCAGGCTTTCTGTTGGCTGTCTCCATGTCCCACAAATACAGCTGATGTATGTCATTTGGATTGTGTCAGTCTCTTTTTTAATTATTGTAATAACTACGCTTGTCCTCATATCCAGTTTATACTTTCCAATATACTCACTGACTGGCTCCCTATGTAAAAGTTCTCATATTATATTTGCATCCTAGTTTGAACTGTTCTAGATAAATTTAACCTTCATACCAAAATGTCACTCTGCAATACTTCCCCCTATATATTAATCAATTTTACAAAATATTATATTTCTGAGGTTATTTATACCTTTGTATTCTCTTTAGGAAAAAATTGTCTTCTCAATACTACAATGCTAAATATTTTCAAAGTTCTCAGTATTAATTTCTCTGTTACATTTTAATATACTGATTAGTACTTTAGGTTTAAAGTTTCACTAAATCATAAACCTCACAACTATATTATTGTCTTTAAATTGAATAAATTTATAAATATCATACATATTGAAATTTTCTTTCACTAAATTAGTCATTCTCATTGTTTCTTTTGTTTTACTCTCCATATTTCAAAACTTCAAAATCATCAGACGATGACATACAGTGGAAGATTATTATAAGAGCAAAGATTACTTCAAGAGTTAACTTACTTGCTTGTACAGCCTTCAAACATTCCAGTGTTGATGAAGTGTGGGCACACGATGGTGGTTTTAACTTCAGTTTTCTTTACCATAGTTAAATCAAAAAAGAGAGATTCAGCAAAGCCGAAGGCTGCAAATTTACTTGCAGAATAATCTGAAACAAAGCAAGGAACTATTAGTAATAGAGCTTGACAATTGGAATTGTCTTAAAATTTGAA